>NC_135449.1:11778106-12107481 GCF_051991255.1 Vanacampus margaritifer
AAACACATAACACCAGTAACAGGACTTCCTGGGAAAGCTGCAAAAACACAAAAATATCATCTCTGTTATGATGTGGTCATGACCATGTGTGAAAATAATATTACAACATGCTCTGTGTGTCTGTTTCCATTGCTGCCATAAAGCAATTAGACGGAGAACTCTATAAACAGACTGGGTGTGAGAGACGAGGGGGGGCAAAGGAAAGGAACACAACTAAAGTAAATAGGAAAGAGTAGCATGTGGTTAACCGTCATGTTTGGTCTTCTATTATATGCTGAGTCTAACCACCAATGCTGACATTTGCATTGTGTTTTGTTTTGTGTTAGGGTTAGCATTTCCTGTTTTTGCCCGTCTGCCGTTCTGTCATGTCTTTAGCCAATCAGCTTGTGTCTCATCTATGTGGTCTGTGGTGTTTTATTAATAGAGATTTTTTTTGGGGGGGGGGATGCCATCTAGGGAGTCCGGAGTGCGTAAAACTGCACCAGTCACATGTCCACATGCCGCCGCGCCAGTCACCTGCTCGGGGGAAATACGCCCTGCAGCCGCCATCCGACCATGCTTTTGTTTTGATCTTGGTTTTGTTTTGTGTTCCTTTATCACCTGTTTTTGCCTGGCTGCTCATTATGTCTTTGTCTCTCCATCCCCTTGTCTGTTCGTTTCTGGATTTGTCATCCGTGACAGTGAGGCTGTCCCCTCGACTTAAAACAAAAGAGAGAGTCTGCCATATTAATGCTAACATGCTAGCATTTTACTTAAAGTAACCACTTTAAAGTGGAAGTCAACCTTATGTTATATGTGACCAACTTATATCTAAGATGTGATTGGTTGTTACCTGAGACCTGAGCAACATTGATGTCATCTTCAGTTGACAGCAAGTGGCAAAATGGCCGCCCCCTGAGATGGATAAAAAAAAAAAGAAGCTGGATTTTACTTCATAAGTCATATTCCACAAATGTAATTTTAATCAGAATGTCATGTTTAGACTAGTGAAGCTGCATAGAACTTATCAAAAAATAAAAAAAATATGCTTTTTTAACTCTTTTTACTGCCAAATGTTATCCAAAAAACAACCCCAACAGTGTCAGCCGATTTCGAGTATTTTAACTCATCTTTCAAGGCAAACAGAATCCTGTTGTGCTATGACTACATAAACATGGTGGATACCACATGAAAGATCACATTCCAGTCTTTCAGTAGAAAAGAAAGTATGTTTCTATCTTATTCCGTTCTTTAGTAATCCCTATTTGAAAACAGGTAATTTGAGTGACATCTAGCAAAAATAGAAGAAGAATAAGGAGAAAATAAGCTTTTTGTGAAAAGATACATTTTCTGCACAACAGTGACTTTGACACTAATATTTTTTGTTTACTGTGAATTCGATTTATTGTGACAAAGGCTTTGTTCATTCACGTCATCTATTTCCTAAGATCCGCCACGTTTTCTTGTAATTTAATACTAACGGGAGCCCATTGAAAAGAGATACAATGCTGCAATCTGCTGGCCATAGTTAGTGGCTGTTTTGTGATTTTTACACCCATTCACAAAAGGAGTGCCGCACAAGACGTCGCACTGCCCATTAAGAAAAAAAAAACGTAGTTGACGTCAATTGACGTTATTGGCGGTATACAGTGCGCATGTCCTTCACATCAATTGACGTTTTTGGCGGTAAAAGAGTAATTTTTTTGTTGAATTGGGATTTTTTATCCTGCTAGCAAATATCTTTGCACCTTACTGTAAGGCGCATATGCTAAGCATACACTCAACCACTGCTACCCATATAATAGAAAGAGGAAACTATAATGTGGTTGAAAGTATTTTTTTCTGCTATCAGAGTGGAGAGTTTTGGCAAGGGACATTTAGTGATCCCTAGCGCCATCTAGTGGTCAAAAAATAGCATTAGAAGCACGCGGGAGCACACACACTACGGGCGGCTCAGAGAGACCACATTTTGCAAGCCTACCACAAATTCTCATTTTGCGTGAGCAAACAAGCATCTCGACTTGGCAGCGTGCGACACCGAAAGACCCAGCGAGCCGGAATTAGCCGGAGCAGCTAACAAGGAGTGGCTTACGGGAGTTAGTCGGAGCCAAAGGCTAGAGTGGCTAACAAGAGCGGCAAGTGGGAGGAGCTAGTAAAAAATAAAAATTCAAAATTAAAAAAGCTACACTCGATGCAATATCGCCCGGGCTAACTACATTCGCAAAAAATTGTCCTTTGGGCATCCGTAGCAGGAAGATGGCGGCAAAACATGGCAGCTCTAGTAAGGTGAGCCTACAGCCATGTAATATAATTAGTGATTACTAGTCCTACGATTATATATTTAAAAAAGATATGTTTATGCGATACATATTTTTGCATGCTATTGACATAGAATGAGGTTGTAGTTTACAGTGGTGAAGAACTGGACCGCATCATACCAAAGAACTGCGTCTTTGGTGTTTTGTTGTTGTTTTATTCAATCTGTGTTTATAATAAATACCAGCCTAGTCAGTAGTTGAAAGTGCACAGAGCCGTTTAAAACGTTTCCAATCTGAAGATAAGCACTTCAAATGAATATCTCATTTATAGGAGGTGAGGCATGATTTCTTAGCGGTTATTGCCAAACGTTGACATAAATGAATCCAATCAGCGTGTAATCACCATCAGTCAACAAAAAGATTGGTTGTGTGCAGCCTTCAAATCTCCTCAGGTTTCTCCTTATGTGATGGAAAGCTTGATTACATGATGTTTATTCTGAAGAGGGCCGCATTTACTATCATGTGATTCATGACTACAAAAGCTATCCAAAAACAAACACAACAAGAAATCCGGTGAGAATCCTTTTTTTTTTTTTTTTACAGTATTTACTTCCAGAAGGCAGAGCATCTATGTACTGTATTTGTTAAAAGCAGAGCCACATAACCAATCATTATTTATTCACACTGTCAGTTGAGTTGCCTTTTCACACTGCACTTGGCCTCAGTTACCATTAAAGCTGACGTCATTTTCCTTTTTGGCCCCAGGTGGCTCTTTTGTGATGTCCAATATGGCCGCTATGTCTACTTGGCGACCGGCCATGGACTTACATAAGCATGGACAATGCACCTTCGCGGGTGACACAAGAGGGCAGCCATCTTACGTTACCACTCTTACTGACAACTTCAATGGGGTTTTCATTGAAAACACTTTTATCATCAATGTGTGATTTACGCTATGACTATATAACTGTATTACGTCTTCCTATTCCTTTTTGAACATGAAAACAGTGCTTAGTGATGACCATTTATTCTTCTGAAAGAAAACATGATTACATGTTTGAAAACATGATTGGAACAGTAAGACCACTCCTTGCAGCAATCAACTTGAATTGTTAAATTGATTTGATCATTCTGTGCGAGCACCTGCAGCTAATCTTAGCATTTGAGTGTCCGCTTTACCATCCTTACGATATAATTAAAATTTGGGGGTGCTTTTTAGCGAGGCCTCCATCCCTCACGTCATCTTAACTCATTCACTGCCATTGACAGCTATAGACTTTAAAAAATTCCTTTTAACTATTTCTATTAGTTTAACATTTTTTTTCAATTTTTGTTAACAAGAATATGAAAACCTAGAATTTTTTTGTACATTTAGAAGAGATATAAAATTTGTGATTAATCATCAGTTAACTAGTGAAGTCATGCGATTAATTACGATTACAAATTTTAGTCGCCTGATGCCCCTAATTTTTAATAATCTTTTCTTTCTTTTTTTAAAAACAAAATTTTTTGTTTAACCTTGAATAATCTTTTTTTTTCTTTCTTTTTAAGAAAAGATTATTAAAAATTAGGGGCGCCAGGCGATGACAATTTTTAATCGCAATTAATCGCATGACTTCACTAGTTAACTCACGATTAATCACAAATTTTATATCTCTTCTAAATGTACCAAAAAAAATTCTAGGTTTTCATATTCTTGTTAACAAAAATTGAAAAAAAATGTTAAACTAATAGAAATAGTTAAAAGGAATTTTTTAAACTCTATAGCTGTCAATGGCAGTGAATGAGTTAAGATGACGTGAGGGATGGAGGCCTCGCTAAAAAGCACCACAAGATTTTAATTATTATTATTATTTATTATTATTATTATTATCTAGGTTTGCATACTCTTGTTAACAAAAGTGGGGGAAAATGTTAAACTAATAAAAATAGTTCAAATGAATTTTTGACGTCTATAGCCGTCAATGGCAGTGAATGAGTTAGTGCACTGTCTATGGTAATAGAGCCTTATAACATTCATTTAATGCCTTCAAATGTGTGTATTTTTGGCTTTAAAAAAAAAAGTCTTAAATTCGAATGGAATATAATGTTTTTGTTTAGACTCAATTTTATTCATACAGCAACCACAGCTGTTAGAAAGTATGTATTATATTGGTAACCTTGCAGTTGTGAGTATGAAGTGGACTTGCCCTAGTAGAGTGTAAAAGAGGAGAAGGTCAAAGGAAAGATAAGAGTTTTGCATCGTCAAAGAGCAAGAGCAAGCCATTTTCATCACTTTTGTTTGGTCAATAATTTGTACAAATAACAGATCCACATGTAGTATCGATTTGTAAAACAACAAAAGAGAAACTTAAATCAAATTTGGGCATTGGACGTTTTGACCCGACGGTGACGCAATAGCAACTGATGAGAATACAGCAGAAAATAACACGAGTGACGCTTTTCATTACAAAGACGTGAGTATTAAAGTGGTCAAAATGGTAAATTATATTAAATGTTGATTAAAATTCTTAACAATTACAGCATTGGGATGATTCATTTGTTGGATAACAATTCTCCAGAAGGATTTTAATGACTTTATCTAACCCAGGAAACGAAGAAATTGATAAAATTCACAGTTTTCAGTTGATGATGGACATTAATATTCAAAATCTTTGGTGATTAATATTATTCACTAGACAGTGGCAAGGGGAGCATATTTAAAACGGTTATATAACGATTAACTAACGATTAAGCTTCCACAATACCAGTGAGAGTGACGGCATTATTTTTAACCCATTATTGTTGGTAAATGAAAAACAATGTAAAACTACAACATGACCGATGTTGATTCGATGCTGATTCCAATATTCTGCAGAATTCTGGTAACCAATTGATCAACTAATTAAATTTATTTTATTGGGCAGATCATTTAACACTTACAACAATGAAGATATGAATTA
Organism: Vanacampus margaritifer; assembly: GCF_051991255.1. Lineage (NCBI taxonomy): Eukaryota > Metazoa > Chordata > Actinopteri > Syngnathiformes > Syngnathidae > Vanacampus > Vanacampus margaritifer. The sequence goes on from NC_135449.1 coordinate 11,783,286, forward strand.
CAAAGAAAACCTGTAACTGTTTTGCAATACTTAATTCTGTATACATTAATTTTAGTATTTCTTTAACTATACCTTTTTGCTATTTTTTTTCAGGGTCATGTTTGAATGTCGTTATTTTGTCTTATTTTATAATGTGTTCGAAAATCAAATTAGATAATATCGGCGGATTGAAACAGGTGGCTGATTAATCAGTCGAGCCCGAACAACAACCGCAATAAGTTAGATGATAAATGAATCCTTATTATTACTTGTTTTGGAACAAACTTTGTCAAGCACTAGGGACACATCTGAGCTCTGTCTGTTCTTATTTAGTTGTCAAAGATGCTTTCGAAGAAGGACAAACAGCACAACATGTCCAGAAATGCTGCACGGCGCAGCCTTAGTTTGTAAACAAGCCAGAAACCCTGAGAAAAATAAAGGACATTGCAAGGGCAATGGAAAAAGGAACTTTCTGCAAGACAGTATAATAGGATGTAGTGAGACTTTTTAATTTTATTTGAAATTACATTTACGACCATCTTCAAAATATTCCCAATGTCCCATGTTGTCCAAAGTTGTTTCATACCACAAATGACGTACAGCCGCTCTTAAGAGTCTTGACTAAAATCACATCAATGGTTTGTTGGTTCAGTAGCTAACTTGTGCCAATGTTACCACGCGAGTCATTTGGAAAAATATTTATTCAGGAATGTTCATTTATTTTGAGATATGTTCTACGTCTTCTTACTCCCAAAAATACAAGACAGAGTTCAACACCACTGCTTGACAGGTTATGAGCTCTGGAGGAATCAAAGTAGCTTGCCACTATGCTAACGGCTAACAACTGGCAATAGCGTACTTGTTGTATGTAAAGTAGTTGTTTAACTACAACTGCTCTTAAGAGCCAACTCTGAATTTAATTAATAAACTTAGTCAGCTAGTTAGGAAGAGTTAGCAAAGTAGGCTATTACACAGACAACAGGCCTAACTAAGAAGATGACTAAAAGTGTGCGACATTGGCTAACAAAGGACTGTTAGCCATTTTCGCGCACTTTTACGCAATATCACCACAACTTGTGTTTGATGGAACGCAAAATAAGTGACATGCGTAAAGCTACATTTATTGGTCATTAAGTCATAGCCGTAGATAAACAGAAGAATATTGACTGTTATGCCACGTTGACAAGACTGAATGACGATAATAGCCTATTGCTTAATTATTAGGCATGATCCTGAAAATAATACAGTAAAGGGAAAGCCCGAAAGTTATGGAAGATATTCAGGGGAAAACAAGCCAAGACTATTAAAGTCTGTTTACATCATTGACATGCTGTTACAGAGTTTTTAATAAGAGCAAAGAATCATTTTTTTCTTCCACATTTTGTTTGTGAAGCCTTAAAACAAAAATATGCTATATAAATAAAACCCTACCTAACCTACTTATTAGAAGGACAGGCAAAGTATGTCAGGGTTTTGTGTCATACTCTTATCACTTGATGAGCGCTACACACTCTCAACTTGTGAAACTGAATACATTGCCTTGATATCAGCTGGATAAGAATGTTCTGTATGTATTTTGCACAGCTACTCAAGGAGATGGACAAGTACCAATGGGCACAAAGTCAAGTGTACAAAAACAATCGAGGTACTGTAGCACTTGCTGATGTACACACATTGATATCAAGCAGCCCCTTCAGGTACGCTTTTGAGCAAGTATAGTCAATCATATTTAATACTTATTAATATATATTTTAGAATATTGTTAGTTGCAGTTGTTAAACTTAGTTATGTAAAAAAAAAAGGGGGGAGGGACTAGATTTAATAAAGTTGTACTTTACACGTTAAATATTTACTATTATTTACGCCCATAAAAGGGGAGGAATACTTAGAAACGTGATGCTGGTCTATTCATCCTCTAGTCACTAGTCTAAAAACATATTTCTGATTAAAGCAGCAAAATCTACCTGCGTTTATCCATCTCAGGAGGCGGCCATTTTGGTACTTGCTGACAAGTGAAAATGACATCACAGTTTCTCAGGGCTCAGAGGACAACCAATCCCGGCTCACCTAACGACCAATCACGGCGCACCGGTCATGTGACGTTCGCAAGCTTAGCCGTGATTAGTCGTTACCTGAGCCCTAAGCAACTGTGATGTCATTTTCACTTGTCAGCAAGTAGTAAAATGGTTGCCTCCGGAAATGGATAAAAACGTGGATGTTGCTGCTTAATTCATATTCCACAAATGCAAAAGTAATCAGAATGCCGTGTTTAGACTAGTGAATCCGCATAGAACATACAGGATTATTGTCAAGAATATTTTTGGGTTGACGTCCCCTTAAATGGAAAACCATTATAGTCATTACTAAACTTTTCAGGACTTTTATTTTCCACTAGCCCTCAAACATACTGCAAAAGCACACAGGCTGGATCCATTCAACATTAACAGACTTCTAAAATTACACTTAAGAGCCTCAAATGGAGGGGCACACCAGGTGTTATGTATAGACACGGCCTATTGCTTTAACTGCAACGTACTCGTGTCCTCGAATGACCGCAGACTATCAGGCTGATTAAAACATCATCCATTGTCATGTGGTGGTTTAATTAAGGACAATAACCAGCTGCTGGTTGTCTTTAAGTGGTTACCAGCTGAGATGGTACAATCTAATGCAGTGATTCTCAAATAAGTGTGGTATGCATACCACTCCTGGCACATGGGTTCCCTCTAGTGGTATGCAAACGAAATGCTACATAGGTTTAGTACTGTTGTATTTAACTTTTATGTACATTTTCCCCTCTGTTTTTGGCTACATTTACATTTTAATGGAATCATTTAAGTACACACTGTGCATAATGTTACAGTGGCTTACAATAATCGTAAATATATTTTTTATTTTTTTAATAAATGCTTAGGCCCACTACAGTTAGCTACAGCTATAAGTTACTGTTCAGGGCGTCATATGAGACACTCATTGACCAAAAAAATGTGACGCGTGGGGTGCTTGGCTAAGAGTTAACTCAGCTCCCTTGTGTCAACAAAACGGCCATCAGGAAGGCGCTCAGTTGGAACGATGCGCTTCCGAGGTCTTCCTTCCAGAACTGATCTAGTTGGCCAGCTCTTTAAACAAAGAGCTCAAAAGACATGGAAGCCAATATACTTTAGTTTTAGAAAGAATAATGATGCTGTCAGGAATTTGTAGCTGCCATGTTTAGCTATTCAAATGTTGTTTTTTAACTGATTCACTGCCATTGATGGCAAAAACATCAAAAAATCATTTGGACTATTTCTATTGGTTTAACATTTTTTTCCCCACTTTTGTTAACAAGAGAATGAAAACCTTATTTTTTATTATTGTACGCTTAGAACAGATATAAAATTTGTGATTAATCGTGAGTTAACTAGTGAAGTCATGTGATTAATTACAATTAAAAAAAAATTATCGCCTGACGAGATGATTATTAAAAATTAGGGGCGTCAGGCGATTAAACTTTTTAATCGTAATTAATCGCATGACTTCAACAGTTAACTCACGATTAATCACAAATTGTATATCTGTTCTAAATGTACAGTAAAAAAAATCTAGGTTTTCATACTCTTGTTAACAAAAGTAGAAAAAAATGTTAAACTAATAGAAATAGTTAAAATGATTTGTTGACGTTTATAACCGTCAATGGCAGTGAATGAGTTAAAGTGACAATAATGTGTGGTGACATTTATTATACCCATATCTTTACAGTTATACAAATTGTCTTTCCAACTAGAATAACAATTTGCACAGCTACACTTATAATGTAATATATTCACATATTTAGATGATGTTCATCTTCAAAAACAAATGACATATTTTGAGACCTTCAACTCAAGAAGTTATCTTAATGAAAGGCCAAATAATGATTTTTGTTCATTTTTGTCAACTAAAATCTCACTCTTTGAGAAACATTGCACAATAATGACATCAGTGTTTAAACAAGGCATGCATTCGATTTAAAAACATAATCTATATAAAGTTTGATCAAATTAAGGACAAAAGATGATGTAATAAAGTGGAACACACAAAAAGGGAGGATTAAATAAAAGATATACTCTCCAGAAAATTTCTGGAAAAAATAAAAACATGACTTTCGATATATTTACATACAACTAATGATAATGAATGTGTTATTCCTGAGCCAAGAAATAGCAATGAAATACATAAATTATTGAATTTAAAAACAATTTTAAAAATTAAATTATTATTTTTTTAAATTATTATTATTTTTAACTCCTCCTCCATTATTATTATTAGTGCTCTACTGTAAATGAGAAATACTTCATGTTGTAAAATGTGCTGTGTAGAGTTATCATAATGTCATAATGCTTTAAAGATCATCTGGGATAGGCTTCAGCTCACCTTTGACCCTAATGAAGGAAAGTACCCCCCAAAATGGATGGAATGTATATTAAAGCATTATGAAGAGGATGTTTGCTACTACTTAAGTGAGAAATGCATTGTACATGGATTCAGAGTACAGCCTTTCTAGAATTTTGTTACCATGAAGCAAATTTGTTATGGTTATGATGACTAAACCGTTTCTGAAAAATGTTTCTGAAAAATGTTTCTGAAATACATTAATATATAAGACTCAATGTACAAATCCAAACATGTCATGTCAAATCCAAACATGTCATGACATTTTATGCCTTCCAATAAATGGAACCATATTCTTACGTGATAATCAATCAGTATAATACTGTAGCATAAAATAAGCTTAACGGAAATAATATCAGTGACATATTGTGGAAAAGAAAACCAAGCCAAGGGAATACAAAGTAAAGCGATGTAACTGGCCTCACCAAAAATGATGATCCCCTTCACTTAATATTTTGTTGTGCAATCTTTTAGAGGAAATCGCCACATTTACGTAACGCTGTTGGCAGATGACCGCAGGTAAGGTCAAGTGCTCTCACACTGCAAAGCACATTTTGCTCTAGGATGCCTTGATAGTCTTGAGATTTCATTGTGTGCTGCGCGGATGGAAGACACCCTGTACCCGATCCTGACGCATTAAAGCAGCACTAGACCATGAGCAAACCTCCCATGGGTCACAGTAGCTAGTTTTGCTTTTTTAATTTCCTTTCTTAGTTACATACAATGGCTTTTAAAATTCTACACACCCCTGTTTAAACATCAGGTTTTAAGAATGAGACTAAGATTACTTCTATCCCCCCCACACACACACACATTAATGTCACCTGTAGCATGGTCAACTAAAACAAATGTAATTGTGTTTGCATAAATATGCACACCCTCAAATAAAACTTTGTTGCGGGCCCCTTTGGCTTTTACTACAGCAGTCAGGGTCAAATCCACAAAGAATGAACTGTGGCCGCTGATAACACCTTTAATTGCATTTCATTTGCACCCGCATTTTGCTGCGTCTTAAAATCCTTTGTATTTTATTTTTTTAGATTACCAAAATAAAATGTAATTGCACATCCAGTACAGTAGATGGCAGCTCATTTATTTATAATTTCAGGCAAAATGATGCACAATTCAAAAAAAAAAAAGTTATTCTTTGTGGTAAATGTATATATATATATATATATATATATATATATATATATATATATATATATATATACATTTTGTTTTCTTTAATGTTAATAAGGATACAATATTAAAATAATTGCAAAATCAGTGCATTAATTTTAAGTTCTTTTAACATCACAATTTTTTTTAACACACGATTACTGTCCGCCCCTTTCTTGGAAAGCATGTACTGGCGAAAATCCAGTCGTAATGCAGCAGACGCGTCCATATCAAAATTTAGCAGTAACAAATTTAATAATAATGCATATATTTGTGGAGACTGGGGTCAAGTTGTATTTTACAATTTTAAAAATGTGCATAATGTCACAAGTTACTTCATGGTAAAGATTAGATAGCTCTTAATATGAAAAGGAAAAAGCACTGAGCTGTCACCGAAATGCAATTATGCCATCTAGTGGCAGAAAAATGACCTAAATACAAATCAATATTACACTCGTTTTTTGCAGTATAGTACATTTTAATTTTAACTGAATTTTATGAATCATTATGAATTTACTGTATCTAAAATATGACTTTTAGATAAGATGGCTAAATGATGCAGCCATATGTCAATTAGTTCAACATTAATGAAAAATTATAATTTGTTATTGTCTATTTAATTGTACATTTAGAACAAATATCAAATTTGTGAATTAACTATAGAAGTCATGCGATTAATTAGGATTAACATTTTTAATCGCCTGCCACCCCTGCTTTATACATATCATAAAAACATTGACATTTCAACAGGGGTGTGTAGACTTTTTATTTCAACTATAAATCAAATTATTGACGAAAAAATTGAATCTTAAAGGATCGGATGTAACATAAATAGCTATGAAAAGAGGAAGCACTGCCATTTATTATCAGCTGTTCAAGCAAACTAAACCCACAGGTAGAAAACTGCAACACAGACATAAAATTTGGATTTATTGTAGACAATCTTTCATGTTACCACTCAATGGTAAAAAAAAAATTTTTTTTTTTAAAGAGAACCTAATTTGGCTCTTGTAATTCATGTTACAGTACTTTGATTTTTTATTTTTTTTTTTAAGTAAAACTCTCAAGAAGAGGACATTTCAGAATGTACTGCAAATGTTAAGCATGCAAGAAGAGGAAAACATGCTAATTAAAAAAAGAAGAAAAAAAACACTTCTTAATATTTAGTTGTCAAACTTTAAAAACAAATCAGTCCTATTTTACTTCCTCTTATTCTAAACTAACAGTAGGCGAACGCATGCATTGCTGTATGCAAATCTAAAAAATGATGCCTCCTTTCCTGATCAGCTGTTTCTTGACTGTGAGGCAAAATAACAATCAACAAAATCCAAACTTGTTAATTAAATGCATAGATGTTTAAAATAAAAGTAAAGAAGCACCAAAAAAGAAAGAAAATAATCAAATAAAAGAGAGAAAAACAGGCATGTGTGTTTTTCTTATGTTTATGTATTGCACGCACTTATTGGTAGGCTGACTAGTGGTGTGTCGCGGAGTGTTTGTTGCATGTCCAGTGGTTCCTTCATGCACCTCTGCAAACATCTGTTAACTTTGAAAGCATTTTCTCACACAAACACATACATTTGAACATTTAGCTGCTAAAACGAAGTTCAGTCGGGTCCATAAGGCAGGTGTAAAAAAAAAAATAAAAAAATAAAATATTGAGTAAAGCCTATTTATGTTAATAATTTGTTTGAAAAAGTTAAAAGTTTTATGTTATATTACTTTACCATACGCCAACTGAAATATTGAATGACTGATTGAAATAAATGGACTTTCCTCGATATTCACATTTGTTTGCACCCACCTGTTTATGTCTGACTGGATTAAAACATGCTTCAGTCTTATAGCGCCCACTTGTGGTCAACTAAGGTAGACCTGCTCGGTTCTTGGCTCAGTGTCCACTTGCCTCAATGGGCCTTGGCACCCATAGATATAAGGCAACTCTGCTGGTGATTTTCAGGCCCTTGAGCTTGTATTTAAAGACGTCACGTCACGTCACTGCCTTTTGCTGTCCAGAATGGCTCGCCAGTCGTCGGACCAGGACAGCAAGCGTCTCTGTGAGGGGTTGCCGGGAAGGTGCTTGTTGTGGCAAGCGGTGAACAAAACCTGCTCCCAGGTGGGTTTGGGCTCCACGCCTACACACGGGATGCGGTCAGTTATTAAATGACATAAGAACGCACAAGCTGTTTTTATATTATGCGATGTCTACACACTGGTTGCCTTACAAGACACCAAGATGATGAAGCAGCTGTCTTTAAAAGGTGCTGGTGAATCACTTGAAACACCCACATGGCATTACACAAGCAGCATTACGAAATCAGTCTTTTGTTTGGTTTTCTTTCCTTTATAGCGCACACCGGAATTCCTTTCATGTTTGAAATGTCTTACAGTGGGTATAAGAAGTGTACACACCCCTGCTCAAATGTCAGGTTTTTGTAATATAAAAAATGAGACCAAGATAAAGCCTATAACCAGGACAAATCAATTAAATTATTGTTTTCATTATCTTTTTGAGATTTGAAGTAAAAATGGAAACAATTGCTCCATCTGGGGAGAAAAAAATACAATAAAAATCCCAAGTCAAGTCTCAATACATGATGCTACCGCCAACTTGCTTCATGGTGCTCTTTTGGTGATTTGCAGTGTTGCGTTTAAGCCAAACATACTTTTTGGAATTTAGGCCAAAATGTTTAATCGTGTTTTCATTGGTCCACAGCAAAATATCTCAAAACATAGGTCACTATGGCAATAATAAAAGAAATGTTATTCTGCATATTAAAAAAAAAAAAAAAAAAATGTGCATAAAATATTCTAATTACATTACACTGCAACAAGTTACATTTTGTATGCTGTTACAGTGTTTTGATTTTTTTTTTTTAATCACTAAACTTGATAAACTTATTTAAAAGTAACTCAATATATTTTGAGTTTTTTTTTTAATGGTCTGCAGAATTTTTAATTAGGGTACCTAATGAAGTGTCCATTGAGTTTCTTGTTTTACGTCAAATGTGTTTATTAACCTGACATGTTTATTAAACAGACTTATCCATTGCATTGTGACCCCAGGGAATTAGTTTTTTTGCCACAATAAAGTGTAATTGCACATCCAATACAGTAGGTGGCAGTGGCGCCCTCAATGTCAGATAGGGCGCAAGGGGTATTTCAGGGATGTCAAACATACGGCCCTCAGCTGGTCCAATCTGGCCCGTACAGACAACACAAACTTCAGTTTTTTGCTAAAATGAACTGTGGTTGCCAATTTTGTCCACTGGAGGGCGTACAGTCAACCACTTAAATGACATTCTGAAATATGCCTGTGACTCAGCATTTGATCCCCCCCCAAAAAATTACGTACATTATTTTTTGAACGAAATGTCAGATTACTATGCGGGGGTGAGCTAAATGTCTATCTCCTGGTGTTAGGGTGTGCCCAAAAAATAATTGAGAAGCACTGCACTTATTGCAAATCTAATAGCATTGATGCTAACGCTAACACAACAAAATGCCAACTGGCTGGTCCTGCGATTAGTACATTTGCTAAAGTAGCAAATGTAAAGCTAATGAACGTAGAATATTCTATTTTGAATCGCTACTGCCACCTGCTGACGAAAAATTAAACTGCACATACCCTTCATCACCTACACACCGCACACATTATGTCACATCCGCAGACGGCGCAGGAAATTCGAACCCGAATCCAGTTTGAAAACTATTGGCCAGAGGCTTGCAGGAGTACCCATTGTAAACAGCTAAAGTGTTAATCCACTAATTAGAAGATCTTTCCGTCATAAATGGTCAAATAAAAAGGCTATTGTAAAGATATTTTTGTGGAAAAAAAGGTTCCATATTGCAGCTTTAAATTCACTATATATCACGGAACATTAATAAAAGCCAAGTGTACTAGCCAACTGATTGTCATGCTAATATTATTAGCAACAATTACATATTGTGTAGTTTTACCAGTGGGTATAGTTATTTAAATGTTATAGTTATTTATTTGAAAAACAGAGAAAAACCATTCAAAGATTCAAGCTTTTGTTTGAGTATGTTGTTGGACATTTAATAAATACATATTGTTTCTTACATATTTATTTTTCAATATTAAGCCTATGTAACTCATTTACTGCCATTGACGGCTATAGATGTCAAAAATGTATTTGAACTATTTCTATTAGTTTATCATTTGTTTCCACTTTTGTTAACAAGAGTATGAAAACCTAAAACAAAAGTTGTTATTGTACATTTAGAACAGATATAAAATATGTGATTAATCGTGAGTTAACTATTGAAGTTATGCGATTAATTATAATTAAATATTTTAATCGCCTGACACGACGTTAAGATAATTACAAAAAAAATCGTAATTAATCGCATTACTTCACTAGTTATCTCACAATTAATCACTAATTTTATATCTGTTCTAAATGTACAATAAAAAATACTTTTGTTAACAAAAGTAGAAAAAAAAGTTAAACTAATAGAAATAGTTCAAATGAATTTTTGACGTCTATAGCCGTCAATGGCAGTGAATGAGTTCATTTTGTGTGCCTGGGACCTGTCAATTAGTGTTTTAATACTGCACATACAGTACATGGAAATCTCATTCATAACTGTGGCCAAAGTGCTTGTGAATATGGGGAACTGGGAATTCCCACTGCCCAAAATAAATAAATAATTGGTACTGTGTGGTTCTACATGATTGTAATCAAATTAAAAGTTGTACCTAAAATGTCAGGCTTGTCGTCGATAAGGATGTCTCCGCTGACCACCGTCTTGTCTCTGGTCAGGATGACCTGCTCCAGAAACTCGTGCCCCAGATGCTTTTCTACCCACGCATACTGGAAGAGATACACACACACACACACACACACACAACTGAGGGAATACCATGCTGTAACAGTTGCTTAAGGGAAAAATTGATAAGCAAGAGAGTGTACCTTTTCATAAGGGCAGTGCTTGAAATGCTTGATGGGGCTGGTGCAAATAAAGACATCTGTGCTGCGGAAGGGAAGGGTGGAAAAATGACACAAAATGACAGTATTTTTATTTATCTTTTTTTTTTTTTTGTATCTGTTAATGTGCTGTAGAAGTAGACACAGTAGAAGTAATGTTGCGTGCGGTTACTCTAAGAACCACAGAAGGCTCATTTAGAAAATTCTGTTTCATAACTTCAATGACACAAAAAAATGCAGACCAGCAGGAAACAAAATCACCTTGTTGACACTGAGTAAGCGAATGCATGACAATTTAATGTAAATTCAGATTCACTTTGTGTGTCAGTTATAAATGAATGTCAATATTTTAGCTTGAAATACCACAAGATGGCAGCAGATAAGCATAGAAAGTCACAATGCTAAAGCCCCTTGCACACAGCCTTGTCAAGCTTTTCCCCACATGTTAAGGCATTTACATGCTACTGGCTTAAGATCCTTCACACTTTGTTGTCGTTAACCTACTTGTCCATTTTGGTCATCTGCTTGACTGCCTCGACTCCACCAGGAAGGGGCTCCAGATCTCTGAAAAAGTCCTTGGACTCCCAGATGCTTATGGCTTTCTCCTGGAGATAAGGAACACGTGCTTGGTGTTTATTAGCAGGAGATAAAAAAAAAAAAAAAATTTGTGCACATAGCATGACTTAGATCATATATTCACGTGATTGTTATGCATAATTAGTACTGTGCAAAACACATGGCTATCTTTTTATATGGTCATACAATGTGCAGTCGCTATATTATGCTATACCCAAAAAGTAACCCTAATAAGCATAATTTGGTGACTCTGATTGTCACCCAAATCCATCGTAAATATTCACTAAATGACACTTAATTTACAAGGCGTTTCAAATGATGAGGGTGTTTTTCATCGTTTGGGTCACAAGTGTTTAATTGAAAATCATTAAGGAAAGAAGAGTTGCATGTCACTTTACTTACAGAAAGATCACTCCGAAGTCTCCCGTACTGCTTGGACACCCAAAAGCCTCTCCTGTCCTCCAGGGTGACGTAGGGTTCGTCCGGGTACCTGGCCCGGTACTTCTTCAAGAACCCCCCTTCAAAATCGGCCAGGACGCCGTCCATGTCGACCAGGACCCGTAGTCTCTTGCCAGTACCGGAGTTAAGCTTCATATTAACGCAGCTCCCTTTAAATTTGTTTAGAAGCAACGCTTTCCCTCTTCCCAGTAGACGGCTTGTGGTCGACGATAACATGATAGTGGACTTGGGCGGCACCAGTTAACTCTTGCAGATGAGCTCGTGGGAAAAGTCCACATGGAAAGACAGTTTTGTCATGCACGCTGCATGGATTGCATTCGTCTTCTGTTGACGTTTTTTGTCCGCATAACGTTTAATCGCCTCTGCGTTTTATCTGCACAGCTCGGATGCTATCTTGACGTTAGCTTTGAAGCGAAGTCCACAGCGGCGGACAGGTCAAACGTGACAGGCCTGTGCTAGGGTCTGATTGAATCGCTTGTTAACGTGTTGTCACTTGTCAAATGTCCCGCAGCTCCCCATAACCTATCAAGTTGAAAGCCTGGGAGAAAATTGCTGTTTTTGGGTGCCCGAAGAAAAGAACACAGAATATTGTAACACTATGGTTTCATAGGTAAACAACACCGTAGTTGTGCTGAACTAGGAACAAACTGTACTGACAAGAACAAAGATATACTGTCGAAACAAGATAGTACTGCGTCGACTCTGCGCTTTCCAATCAGCAAATGTGACTAAGTGGCCCAATTATTATTATTATTATTATTATTATTATTATTATTATTATTGTTATTATTATTAGGTTGCTGTTGCTTTAGAAGTGGTGGAAATATAAGTAAAAAACAAACAAACATGTACAGTATCTGAAATGCAGTAACAGCGACAACACGCACTATTTATAAAATTCATCTGATTCAAAACATTGTATTTCTCAGGATCGCGTATGTACGAAAACGTATTTTCTTCAAAAAATCAGCACAGTTGTTTAAATTCGTTTGCGCTCTCACTCTCTTATATGATCTTTGTACAAACCCGGCAGATGTGACGTCAATTCATGTACAGTATTTCTTAGCCAACATTAATTTAGCCGAAATGGTGTATGGTCCCTCAGACAATATGTACAATTGAGTAAGTGAATATTTTACGGATTTAACGATGGCGCCACCGCTCCACAAAGTAGTATTTTGCGTGACTCGTATATTGGTGTCGGGCCCTTTAAAAAAATTCCCTTACTTAAAAAATCTCGTTGCAATCCGTTAACTTCATAGGGTATCGCGAGAATACCCAGTGGCGGCTGTGTGGCCCCTGTCTCAGTACGGACGGAGTTGATTCTGACGTTTGAATGAAAACCCGTGAAAATTACCTCCACATTGGACACATGATATAATGGCTTCAGCCTTGGAGCAGTTTGTGAACAATGTGCGGCAGCTTTCCGCTCAAGGTAGGCTTTGCTTAACACGTTCGCATGGGAAGTACTGGCTAGTTAGCCTGCATATGCTACCCTATGCTTTGCCGATAGCCAGATTCACTTATTTTTGCCTCATCATGTAAACACATTGCTAAAGAGTCTTTCGCTGCCAATACGAGTATGCGAAATATAACCACAGAATGTGTTAGTACATGTGATGACAGTGGATGTGTGTGGACGTGGTAGATATTCGAACAAAATAGTAAAAATGATACTTTCTCGTTCTGATCTAGAAAATATTTTCTGGGCACTGGCTACCGGAAGTCCCACCCTAGTCTCCCGTGATTGGCTTACCAACGAAATCGACTAATTTGACTGGTTATGGTGCCCTGTCAATCTCTGTGCTTTTGCGAAGGCCTTGACAGGACTGTTGACCGACTGGCTTCAAATTATATCTACAGTTAATCACAATTCAAGCTTTGTATCTCAAACAAATGGACTTCTGGTCTGTTGTTTAGTGAGAACTTAAATGGTGTTGATGATTCAATGGCATTTATACAGGGTTTCTTATTTTTTCATCTAAAGAGATTCCTGATATTAGATTCTGGCGGAATGATATCCGTGAGCAAAAAATACTGCGATATCGCGGTATTAAAATTACTAAACTAAATAGTTATTTTCTGAAATATTTGAGAGAAAAAATAAATACATTTCAATTGAACATACTATTTTATTTTAAACAAACTATAAAATATTTGTTACATTATGAAATGTGTACCATGTTAAGTTTAAATGAATAATAAATAAGTAAATGTTAACATTCTTCTGTTTTAAATCATAGCAAGTCATACTGGCGAGCTACAGTATGTTATGCTAAACCATAAGTCATATTCAAGAAAAGTTAATTTTTGAGAAATATTTGTTAATTAAAAAAAAAAATCATCACAATTGCAGGCATGAATTCAAGTGTTGGTACAGCGAGTTCACTCATGTAAGTCGCAATCACAATTGTGTATTCCTCGAGAAACTTACTTTCAAAATGCTGAATATTATATGTTCTGTCCACCATCATTTCTTCCTCTGTAGGCCAGATGACTCAGCTATGCGAGTTGATCAACAAGAGCGGGGAGCTGCTGGCCAAGAACCTGTCGCACCTGGACACAGTGCTGGGGGCCTTGGATATTCAGGAGCACTCCCTCGGTGTGCTGGCTGTGCTGTAAGTGCGCTCTGTGCAAGTCATGACTCATTTACACCCCCCAGAGAGGTCTGCTGCTATTTTATTGCACCAGTACAGTATTATGACCAAATGCCGTGCCTCCACTTTGCATTTTGCCCATGCCCCTTTTTGTTATTGTGTAGTTTTTGTACATGTTTTATATTTGTACATTTTATTTCGAGTCAGGATTTATTACTGGACAAAAATGTAACTGTTGGGAAAATTATTGTTCACGTATAACAAAACATTTGTGTAACACTGTTGTATGACTCAAACACAAAATAATCATGAAGGCTCCCTGTGTGTGTGTGTGTGTTTTTTTTCTTCTGATCTGTGACTGTACTGCGTTCCAGATTTGTAAAGTTCTCCATGCCAAACATCCCTGATTTTGAGACACTCTTTTCCCAAGTCCAGCTCTTCATCAGTACTTGCAATGGCGAGCACATTAGATATGCAACAGACACTTGTAAGTCCTATCGACCAAACTTTTTACACTCATCTATTTCGGCAGTAACTATCTTAGCAACGTTGTATGTAATGTATTTGTATATTTATACGAGGGATGTAGGGATGGACCGATTACCAGCCAGGCCGACTATTGGCAACGAAATTTGGCATTTCGGCACATATCAGCATCAGCCATTTAAAAAAAATCAATTTAGCTTTTATTTATGTGTTCTAAGAGATGCTGCTGATCCTGGGAATGTGCTGCACTTTTTGTTGGAATTTGAAAACAAATCTATTGTTTTAAGGTAAAAGGAAAAAATAACTAACTTTGCAAATCTGAAAAGATGTTTAACTCATTCACTGCCATTGACGGCTATAGACGTCATAAATTCATTTGAACTATTTCTATTAGTTGAAATTTTTTTTCCACTTGTCAACAAGAGTATGAAAGCCTAGATTTTTTTTTTTTGTACATTTAGAACAGACATAACATTTGTGATTAATCGTGCGTTAACTAGTGAAGTATTGCAATTAATTAAGATTAAAAATTTTAATCACCTGACACCCCTAATTTTTATTTAATCTTTTCTTTAAAAATAAATAAATAAAATAATTGTGATTATTTTTTCCAATTTTTAAAAACATTTTTTTTAAAGGAAAGATTATTAAAAATTAGGGGCGTCAGGTGATTACCATTTTTAATCGTCAATTGCATGACTTCACTGGTTAACTCACAATTAATCACAAATTTTATATCTGTTCTAATGCAATAAAAAAAATTCTAGGTTTTCATACTCTTAACAAAAGTGGGGAAAATGTTAAACTAATAGAAAATAGTTACATTGAATTTTTGACGTCTATAGCCGTCAATGGCAGTGAATGAGTTAATAAACATGCTTAATGGCATCCAAACAACGTTAAGGGTTTTTGTATTAGAGTTTTCCTTTTTACTGCAAACGAATATCGGTGCCAAATATCATCGGCCTCCTTGACCACTAATCAGAGAAAAACATATTTGTCTATCTGTAATTTATATGTTTATCTGCTATTATCATGATGTTCATGACCACTCCTTTTGTTTCCTCATAGTTGCTGGTCTCTGCCACCAGTTGACAAATGCCCTTGTAGAGCGGAAACAGGTAAGACTACAGATTTACATTAAGGTTCAGAACTGAATTCATAAAATTACGGTTAATGTACTTATGCAGCGATACCAATTAAAAATCAAAATGTCTTAAACCCTTAACAATTCAACAAATATATGAAAAATAAATAAAGGACTGAAACTAATGAAGCTGACAGGTAAATTAATCATATCTTTTTTTGCTACACTATTTGTTGTTTCATAATAGAGGACTTTTTACTTGTGCATATTAATATGTACAAGCACAGATGTACCAGGTCTTAGCATGTCTATTGTTATCTTTTGGCATAGGTTGGCATGCATGTCTCTGTAGCTTCTTTCATATGCATTTTATTTATCCTTGTGCTCTAATTTCAGTCATAGAGTCATTACATAAACAGAATCATCTCCTTCCCCTCCCCTACTAAATATTTTAACACATTTTAAAGTGTGGTCCTCATTTTCTCAGGGTTTGAATTTTTAAGTAGCATTTCTTTCCTTCTCCCTCTGTGGCAGCCATTGAGGGGCGTCGTCATCCTGAAACAGGCAATAGACAAAATGCAGATGAACACAAACCAACTTACCTCAGTTCATGCAGACCTGTGTCAGGTGAGTGTCACTGTGCCTTCTGTATCTGTCACACAACAGTGTCCACAATAACATCGTGTGGTTTAAATCACACTTTCCAAATAGGATGTGTGATTTTATGTCGTTGATCTAATCTCATTATTATATTATGACTTTTCTATAACAAATTCCGTTTTCCCTGTTGAATTTCCTCAACAGTTGTGCTTGTTAGCAAAGTGCTTCAAGCCAGCCCTGCCCTTCCTGGAGCTTGACATGATGGACATCTGTAAGGAGAACGGGGCTTACGACGCAAAGCACTTTTTATGTTACTACTACTATGGTGGCATGATCTACATGGGCCTGAAAAATTTCGATAGAGCACTGTATTTTTATGAACAGGTACGTCCTCTGCTGTATTTCATCCAAAGCGCTGTTCCAGATGTTTTTATTTTCATTTCTTTGTACAGGCATTTGTTTGAGTAAACATTCTTACCTTACATGTTTGGTAAAAAATGAAGCCATGTTGTAGAAGGTAACCACGACAAACAATGTGCCTTAACTTTTGATACCCAAGGTCAAACTGTCCCTCCAGTCATCATAAAACCTTTAACTTGTGTCATATTTGAGGAAGTGAACAGTGAAATCATACAAGTATAAAATTGAACTAACAAGATATAAAAATAATAAAACACTCAGTCTTGACTTGGAAAAAGTGTAGTGCAGATGAATGAAATCCTCATCACCTGTCATTTATTTATTTATTTGTAATGTTTTTACACCTTCAAGGCAATAACCACTCCAGCCATGGCAGTGAGCCACATCATGTTGGAATCCTACAAGAAATACATCCTGGTCTCACTCATTCTCCACGGCAAAGTGCAGCAACTGCCCAAATACACCTCACAAATCGTGGGGAGGTTTATCAAGGTAAGAGTGGCCTATAAAGGTTGATGTCATAAAATCTCCATTTACGAGTAGTGCTTAGTATTCAAAGTAAGCGAGCATCCGCATGGAGATCATACACTTTTAATTATTCGCTTCTTTCATGTTGCTTTTCCTCAGCCCTTGAGCAACGCCTACCATGAGCTAGCTCAGGTTTACACCACCAACAACCCCACTGAATTGCGCGGCGTAGTCAACAAACACAGCGAGACGTTCACGCGAGACAACAACACGGGCCTGGTCAAGCAGTGTCTCTCCTCCCTCTACAAAAAGAACATCCAGAGGCTAACAAAGGTGTGTGTGTGGCAGCTCTGATGTGGTGATGGGTAATATACAGTATTTGATTCTATTAGTAACATTGACCTTAGGACACCTGACATTAAAAAACAAAGTCAAAGTTATTAAGTGTAACAAATGTTTCAAGTGTAACAAGAGTTTCATATGGCTTAACAGAGGTCTCTGTAAAGCCCCCCCCCCCCCAACAAAATTACATAGAAAATAATAATTAAAAACAAGTCAACCTCTACTTCGTAGAAATTTACTTTTTTTTGGGGGGGGGGGGCTTGAAATGTATCACCAGTGAAAAGTGACGGAAAACTATATTTTATTTGGTCATAATGGGATTACAAATGGTTCTATAACAAAAGAATGAGGTGGTTTCTTGTTCTGTCTATTTCCTGTTTCTTTTATCCTACCATTCATTGGGTCAACAATTTTATAAAAGGTACACATTGGATCACTCAGAAAAACATCAGGGAACTCCTGTTGGCTGCACTGAGCAAAAAGGGGTTTGATAATTTTGCATGCCCTACTTTTCAGTTATTTGTGTAAAACATCAACAAAAACAAGTTTGAAATATAAATTTCATTCCACTTCACATTTGTGTCCCACAAATTGGTGCAGATTTTTCATCAAAAAAAATTTTTTTTGATATCTTTGTTTGAAGCCTGAAATCTGGCAAAAGGTCAAAAAGTTTGAAGGGAGTTAAACCTTCGCATGACACTGTAGATAAAAAAAAAACCCACAGCTGGTCTGAAACCTGTCAGTATGATGCGATGATAGCTGGGGTAATGCTGATAAAATGACTAAATAAATAAGGGTGTTTTCTCTGGACATGATATTAGATTTTTGGTGTGCAATGAAGTCATCCAAGTATGCGGTACTCGGATGAAAATGTTATGCGATGTTTTTCTGACATGTTTTTTTTGCCGTCTCCCTGCAGACTTTCCTGACACTGTCTTTGCAAGACATGGCAAGTCGGGTGCAGCTTTCAGGGCCTCAAGAGGCGGAGAAATACGTCTTACACATGGTGAGGTGGTCCACAATGACAACAGTAATATATGCAGAAGTATCACTTCCAACATTTGAGTTTTATTCACCTTTGAATTATTTAGTCCTTGTTTTAATATCGTCGTGGGTTTCTGAGCAGATTGAAGACGGTGAGATCTACGCTAGCATTAACCAAAAGGACGGCATGGTGTGCTTCCATGACAACCCAGAAAAATACAATAATCCAGCAATGCTACACAAAATTGACCAAGAGGTGAGAAAAGTGTAACTTTCAAAAATAATTGAAGCCTCTCATAAAACTCATTGTGCTTTCTTTCAGATGTTGAAATGTATAGAATTGGATGAGAAACTAAAATCTATGGATCAAGAAATCACAGTAAACCCACAGTTTGTGCAGAAGGTAAGACCATTTTCACGATTGTGTTTTCTTTATACATTTACACTACTATTCATTGTGTGCCACCATTTAGCTTTTTTAATTTTAGTCATTTGTACATGCTAAAAACACACATCGTAGACCAATGAGCATTTAAAAGGAAAGTCAACCCAAACATTTTCTTTACGATAATATGTTCTAAGTTGCCTCACTAGTCTAAACATGGTATTGTGATTAATATTGCGTTTGTGGAGTAATATGAATTAAGCAGCAAAATCCACAAATTTTTATCTATCTCAGGGGGGGCTGCTATTTCACCACTTGCTACTGACTGAAAATGACATCACAGTGGCTAAGGTAACAACCAATCACGGCTCACCTGTTTTCTGAAGCTGTGCCGTGATTGGTCGTTACTTGAGCCATAAGCACCTGTGATGTTATTTTCAGTTGACAATAAATGGCTAAATGGCCGCCGCTCCCTGTATTACTGTGTTTGCGTTTAGACTGCTAGGAACGGAACTCTGTCGTGAACAGAGGACTAAATGATTTAGCCTGCAATAAAATGAGTTGATTTCTGCTAGTCTTTGTTATTTAACCCAAATGGGGCAAGATTACCGTACCATCCACCAGTTGTACAATATTGACCCTTTCAAAAGAAACAGTTCTGTTGATCTTTGAAGCATTTATATATAATTTGAAGAATCATCACAATCTGTCTCTGTAAAATGAACTTTGCCAGACATGTCTGACATGTGACTTTTATTTTCATTTTAGAGTATGGGAACGCAGGAGGATGATGTTGGCAGCAAAACATCAAGTTACTCCTGAGGGGCCTCAGACTGCCAGAAAATGCTGCATCCCCCAATACATTCTTCCATGGATGCGTTGGATGTTTTTTTTTAAGAGGAAAAACAAATATTCTATTGCATAAGGACATTGGTTGAGAAGATCTAAACGTGTGGAATGGTGGTGAATTTGGTTGTTGTTTTTTCAGTTTGTGAAGGATTGCAAAACGATCTTTACAGGAATTGAAAAAGAGAAGGATTTTGCCAGTGTTTTATTTATCAATGTTGAGGTTGGAGTGACACTGCTATGTTATCACAGGACACAATAATAAAAGCAGGACTTGTTTGTTCCAAGCATATTTGTGAATAATCTCACCATTTGCTGCATGATGACAACTTTGGCTGGCAAGGAATAAATCAAATTATAATCTACATTTGTTACGACTGCAATGATAGTGTCCCTCTTGCATTTGTTTAGAATGTAGAGTCTGCACACGCAAACGTGTCTTTGAACAAACAGTGCAAAGATCATAGATATGGCAAAGAGTGCCAATGGCGCACTGTTTTTGTTTTCCTCTATTTTTTCATAGGTTGGATCCACTAGAGGTCGCTACAGCACTGTACAGAAAATCGTTTTTGACAGCTTATTACAAAAGGCCAAGTCAACGGATATAACCAAACCGTCATGTTGCAGTTGTGGATCTGTAATAAATTGTTCAAGAATTGGCTTCATGCTTCTGATAATTGTGTACAGTAAAACGAATGTTCAATTTGGCGTGGGAAAAATTGTTTATCATTACAACGAAGATGATTTACGATCTAAACCAATGAGTTCCTTCACACAGGCGGATGTCGCCTCTGGGAAAATTGGACCAATCGTGGCGCAGTATCCGCTTCGTAGAGGCGGGATTTAACCGCTGGAACAGTTGGCATACGCCAATCCTGAGTAGTAGTCGCCCCTGATTGGTCCACCGTTATGAACAGGGTAGGTCCACACTCACCGTGTAAGCTACTGTTGGAAATTCCTCCGCTAACCAACTTTAGCCAGCTTGCTAACATGTAATTAAACGAATGTGGTTAAGCTGCATTCATGGCATCGCAATGGGTTCGAATTGACAGGTAATATGTTTGTTCCGAAACTGGAACACAGGAATAATCGGCAGTGTTCTGTACGTGTCGCCGTAACTACAACCAGAACATGTCCAGTTAGCTATAACGCGGCGATTGGTGGATAACGAACCTGGCAAGCTAGCCAGTCAGTCCGGGCTTTGGACTGGCGTGAGGCTTTTGAACAGGTTTCCTCGCCCGGTGGAGAGCCGAGCCTGATGCTGTGATTATCATGAGTCCCGCGGGCTGCCCCCATGTCAACTGCTTCAAAGTGGACAACTGGAAGCAGAACCTGAGGGCTATTTATCAGTGTTTCGTATGGAGCGGTTCGGCCGAGACCAGGAAACGCAAGGTAACAAGAAACTGGGAAACGTAGTGGGCTCACCTAACGGAAGAGATGTGTGATTGAGTGTGTGTATGTGTGAGAGAGAATGTGAAAGGTCGCGCGCGTGTGCGTCTGTGGGCAGTAACCCCTTCCAAGAAGAAAAAAAAACACGCTCGGTACACCAATGGCAGAATGTCAACAGGACCTCCCTAAAACATTACAATCAAATGGTACTACGTGTCCGACAACATCCCTGCTTCAGCACTGCATCTTCAACCCATTTGTTCTCCGCAACAGCATATAAAGATGGGTCTTCCCTCGCTTTTAAATAAGCCATAATGAATCACCCACCTCCTACAGTCTAAATCGTGACCACATCTACTGATTGCAGTCATCAATCATCCTTTTGTTGACCCATTTTTGCGCATGTGACTCACACATGTAGATTTGTGCACATTCTATTCTTGTATCCAATCCATGTGTCTGTTTGCATGCTTCCCACATCCAATGTGCTGGAGAGCAAACAGCATCCCTGGCTGCTTAATCTGTATGGGATCAGAAAGAAAATAGGACACAGGCATGCATACTAAATAAGCAGAGTAAATATTTTTCAAGGTCTCTTTCGTCTCATAATTGCCCATTTCTTTACTTGTGCCGCCACCCCACCCACGAAGCAGACTAGCTTGGCACTCCAAGTGTTGCTTGAGTCTCTTGCAGACAGGAGGGCCAGCAGACATAATTTATTGAAAAACACTAATACGGTGGAGGTACTGATTACTGAAACCCGCCAATTACCATTGCACATTCACTGAAACCTTCTTTATTTAAAAATAAAATATGCTATGTTGTTAAGTATATGGTTTACTGGTGAACAAAATGAACAGGGCAGGGCGTACAGCCTTTTCATCGAATCTGGCTCTCTTCACCTTGAATTCTATTCCCCATCTCCATGCATCTTAAGGAAGAGTTCCATCAGTTTTACTAGATTGTGAGTTCTGTTGCACTAGAATTGCTCAACTTGGTGTTGCAAATCATGCAGGTGTCCATCACTCAATTAAAACAACCACCGCTGTTTTCTTAAGATGGAACCCAAGGGCAGCACAGCAGGTACAATGAAAAAATCATCGGCCCCAGAATTGAGCCCTGTGGAACACCATACGTTCTTGTGAATTCATATTGCACATATTCGTCTGACCAGTTTGTCTTTTTGCTTAACATAGTTAGTATGATGGGTTTAAAACAGTAGAGAAATCAAATCACACAACCGTACCATTACAAGAGTCGCAAATCGACTACTGAGTGCACCAAATTCCCTGCAGCACAGATAGGCCAAGCAATGTAATGTGATTACCTGCAGCCAATGATGGCCAAGCGGGGGTAAAGTCACAAATCATTTGAAAATGTAGCATACTGTCCATGTATTTTCAAAGGCAATTTGTAAACAACAACAAAAGCTTCATTGTTCGTAACTTCTATAAAATGGGTGTTTTTAATCAGATTAATTTAAAAAGTAATCAACTATTTATTAAAATAATAATAAATAATAATAAAATAATCTTTAGCAGATTAAATTTAATTTAATTAAATCGTTATCATTATACCAATTAAATTAAATAATAAAAATAATAAATCAATTAAAATAATTAAAACAAACTTAAAATTTTGGACAAAACCGGCAGTGAGTTAGGTTATCACATCTAATTTCTAATATCGACTCCAGACTTCCAGTGGGAAGTTTGCATGTTTTTTGCCCATACCTGCCTAGGCTTTCGACAGGTGCGCCATCTTCCTCCCACTTTCCAAAAAAAATATGCTTGTTAAGTTAATTGAAGACTCCAAATTGAAGAGTGTAAATGTTTGTTTGTCTATATGTGGCCTGTGATTGTCTGATGACCAGTCCAGGATGTACTCTACCTTTCTCTTGTGGCCCTCATGAAGACAAGCGCTTTATATTGTATTACAGCTTCCATCACTCAGTAGGTGACCACCAGTAAGACTAATGAATTTGACCTTAAATTCAACATTGAAACATGGACACACTGTTATGTTTTTTTCTCCTTGCCCTTGTCTTTCCGTCTCATCTGTATGCTTCAAACACTCTCCATCCACTGTCATGCCCATCACGTGTCGTCTACAACCTACCTGCAGCATTACATCAGTCCGCACAATAATTAATTGTTCATACAGTATAGCAAAGTCCCGAATGACAATGATTACACGAATGGTACAAGGCTGCGGCTGCCACATTTTCTTCCACTCTGTTCATTCAGTCGTTGACTCATTTGTCTCACGTAAAAACACACAGGAAAAGGTTATTGTACAAAAATGGGCTTGAAATAACACTTATTAAGTTTTTTTTTTTTTAAGGACCGTGTTTGTCTTAGCAAAGGCATACGGGCTACAAATGCGTAATATGTAGTTTGTCTATCAAACTCAGAATCACCAATACAGTACAAGCTCTTTCCCCCACAGGTTTGTGAATAATGATGAAACTTAGCTTTATTCAAATGCTAATTGCTGCAAAACGGAATCAGATAGAAATATACTTTTTCTTTCTAATGAAAGAAGAGACTCTAATCTTTCTTTTGGGTAGGTGTCCATAATATTCTGTGGGCCTTGCAAAATCAGTCAAAGTCCATCCAAATTCCCGGGAGCGAAGGGGGTTGCTTCAGTGAAAATGGCTGGAAGTGAATGTGTTAATTTGTTTCATTAATATTTATTTAAAAAAAACAACAACTAAGTGTTTAATTTTAATTAGTTGAATGGAAGCGTAATAGTCTTAATTGTGGCCAACAAAAGGGATACTATCTGAAGGAATAGGAACTGCACTTAGTGTCATAAACATGTCCGAATTTGTGTTTCCTGTACAATTACAGCAGACAAGCCAGCACATTAGTTTTAATCAAGCTGCCTCTCCAAGAGCATGTTTTTTAAACAGCATTTAACTAATCACACTGCCTATCTGTTGTTTGTACCCCTGACCCCGCCCCCTTTTCAGGCCAAGTCATGCATCTGCCACATGTGCGGCGCTCACCTCAGCAGACTCCACTCCTGCCTTTACTGCGTCTTCTTCGCCTGCTTTGCCAAAAAACACATCCATGAGCATGCCAAGAGCAAACGACATAACCTAGGTATGGCGCACACACACTCAGCTGTGGCAGCTGTGTTGACAGTTTGAATCTCAGCACAGAATTAGCCTCTCAGTGTATGTGTCCATGTATGTGGTACATGTAGCGAACCCCCCACACACCCCCACCCCCGCCATTATGACGTGGACAACGCTATGTAACACGTATGTGCCCATTCACGGAAGCTACCACTTGATAATGCTGTTAGCTGATGCGAATACGTGCTTCCAACACTACAGCGCTGCTTAGCTTTTTGGCTTTGACATGTGGTTGAAGCCAATTTTGACTTCAAAAGATACATCAGAGGAGCTCAGTTCATCAGAGGATGTGTAATCCAGCGTCTCAGTGATAAGCCGCGGCCTCTACAAGTGAAAATGCAACCAACGCTGGTTATATGGGAGCTTCCGTGTGCTGCGCAGTTCACACTCACTTTTTTGTTTTGTTTTTTACTCTGAGATCAACAAGTAGCCACTCCCTAAATTAGCACGAGATGGGAATACCCTTGGAGTATTTTGATGAAAGCATGTCACAGGAAAATGTGTCTCATTACGCCGTCTTCATTTGCCATTCAAGTTAAAATTGAGTTCCTGCCCTCCTCCTGTTTTCTTATTTGTCATCTAAGAAACTCCGGCCGCTAATTAGCGAACCACCAGGCTTCCCTCTCTTGGTCATTGTTATATAATTTTTATGTTCCTCGGACAGGTTGTGGCTGTTACATACTGTACTTGACCAATAAATCTGATTCCGATTCTCGTCTTGCTCTTACGTCATAACATTAATCTATTGTTGCACTTAGTAATTGTTCCAGAACGCAATTTCATTCTTTGTGCGTGAGATATGCCACTGCTGTAGATAAACATGCAGAGAAATGTAGAAGATGAAACTAATGGCGCTCTGGGCATATTTTTTAAGATGTAAAAATGTTATCATGTGCAGTAGCGCGCACAAAATGTCACTCTGTTTGCCTGAATGTTGTATTCTCAGCTCTTTTGTTTTCACGACCAACATAACGGAATTAGGCTTTTGCAGCTGTACGTTACGAACATCATACTGCAGTGTTGGGGGAGTGGGGGGGTTGTCCGGGTGCCGCAGCAGAGACACCTCGGGTGTGCATGACAAAGCACACTTGGGCAGATGTTCTGAATCATTTGGTAGCTTCTTTTTTTCTTTTTGGCTCAGGAAAACACCCCTTCTGGTGTGTTTGTGTGTTCCCCAAGTGTGTAATTGCGGAAGTGTAATTGTGTGACTAATTAGGTTAGCTGCCGCAAAAAAAAGAAAAAGTATAACAGAGAAGAGAAAATGGGAGGAGGACAGATCTCCGTAGACTGTTGAGGAGGTAATTAAGTCGTCTTTAACAAACCCTGTGGAATTAGCCTCCATTTAGCGAAGCCCCTCCACCTCCCCCTTCCTACTGCTAGCTTTCCTTCTTTTTTGGGGGGTTGCTTTTTTGACTCTTTTTAATGTACTGTATGGCCACAATACATTATCAACTGTTTTGGTTGGATTTCAATTTTTTTTTCCTGTTGAGATATTAAATTATACTCAGAACATTTTGTTCCAGGCAGCACATTGCCTAATAGTTAGCATCTCTGCCTCACTGTTCTCATGTTGTCCATGTTTTCCTGTTTTCTGCCGATTCTCAAGCTTCCACCCCACATGGCAAACAAGGCATTCAACTTGAATTGTTAGGTTAATTGAAGACTTTAAATTGTCCTTAGTTGTGAATGCGAGTCTGCAGTTGTCTTCTGTGCCCTGTGATTGGCTGACGTTAGTCCAAGGTGTACATGTTCACGCCCATTTTCAGCTCACCTGTGATTATAACAAAAATGGATGAATAATATGTCACCGTAAAAACCGTTACTGCACAGGTAATGTTATGACCCATTCACTGCCATTGACGGCTATAGACGTCCATCCATTTTTTTTGCTGGGCTGGCAGTGAACAATAATTTAAGCCCATATCCCACCGAGGGGCGAACATTTGCAACGCTAGCGAGTGTTGATTTCACGTCAGAGTTCGTTCACGGTCGCAACATTTGTCAAAGTGTTCGCCAATGTTTTATTCTTGTCGCAAGGAAACTGTTAAAACATTAGGCGAATGTCTGCCGCACGTTTAGCCAACGTTGTGACCTTGAGCAAACCCTGACGTGAAATAAAATGTTCACCCCTCCACGGGATTTGGGCTTTAAGTAACATTTTAGCATTATTAAGGGACAGTAAGTGTATGTGGGTCATTGACGGATAAGGATTTCACCAGGCCTAGCGCAGTTAATTTCTTATAAAAACAAATCAAGTATTATTCTTTATTATTATTAACTACTATTATCTATAATTTAGGACATACAGTACACCTATCATAAAAAGCTTTCTACAATGGTCTCACCAGATTATGGTTGGTCGCCTCACTTCATATTTTCTACTTAAATCAAAGTTAAGATGCTAACAATTAGCCATTCAAACAAAACAAGCTAGCTAGTGAAAGATTAGCTTTATTTTTGTAATCTTTTGCGTGTTCAAATAAATCAAAGATGAGATTCTTGTGAAGAGGATCCTTGCAAGGTTATTTATTACAGATATCTCTGGTCACACAACTGCATATCACCCAAGCAGTGTCATCCAATATGTGTGTCTGGAATAGTTGCACAAACCCAGAAAAGCCAACATTTGTTTTACATTTGTCGGTTTGGGATGGTGCAAGATGTCATCTTTGTGTGACGGAGAAATACCTGTTCCATGGTTCGATATAAGTCGTCCCAAGAAAGAAACCTGAGGTCGGGCAATTTGGATTTTGTCCTTGGAGCACTTCAGGTCCACCGAAGCCAGGTGGCTCAAAAGGAGCTGTGTAGCTAACACGCAAAAGATTACAAAAATAAAGCTAATCTTTCACTAGCCACACACAAGTAAAATTCTAAAGAAAATATCAATTTTGTGGTAAAAATTGATAATTAGTTATATAAAAGTCCCGAATTGTCTGTTCCTTTTTGGTCGCACCCCATGATAATTCATAAAATGGGCGTCATGGGACGAACGTATCCATCAATGACCCATGTGCAAATATAACATCAATGTGCATGCTTAGAAACAAATTTACTTACTAGCACATTACTTTACCAAGTTCACACTTCATTCACAAGTTATTGGGGTGTCAATGTTGCATAATTTGCCCATGCATAATAATATTTT
The DNA here is from genome assembly GCF_051991255.1 of Vanacampus margaritifer. Taxonomy (NCBI): domain Eukaryota; kingdom Metazoa; phylum Chordata; class Actinopteri; order Syngnathiformes; family Syngnathidae; genus Vanacampus; species Vanacampus margaritifer. The sequence continues at coordinate 11,810,714 of NC_135449.1, forward strand.
TTTTTTTACCAGCAAAATTGATTTCAGATGTCCATCCATTTTCAAAACCACTTTATCCTCCCAGCTGACTTAGGGACGACAGGCGAGTTACAACCTGGACTAGTTGCCAGCTTATTGCAGCAAATTAGATTTCAAGTTTTGTATTCTTATACGTCGACAAAGGTTATTTAAATGTTGTGGCCATGCATATTAATTAACATTACAGAGTTATTATTTTGGGAGCTCCGCGTGAACAAAGGTCGATTTGACAGTGTTGTCTTCCGTACATTAAACAGAATAATAACCGTTTTTTTTTTTACTAGGCCTTCCACCTATTCCCTCAGCTCCATGCATCAGAGCAGTGTTTCACATCAGCTGACTACTTTGGAGAGGTAGCGGCTGCGGAGGGGTTGGGGGAATCTGTCCTACTTTGCGCTAGGGTGGGAAACACTTTTTGCAAGATGGCTTTGATATTCAGAATCGTAAAGGGCTTTCATATATCTTCACATTTTTGTACTATAAGCATTATCACGATCACTTTCTACTTCCTTTAAGTGGCATTCATCAACAATATGTGTACTACTGCGGTTGCAGAATGCAGTCGTGTAAAATGACACTGCATCATACCGAGAGCTGTTTCTGTATCATATTTAGGTATGAAAGGGACAAAATATTAGAAACACTCTCAGTATGATTCAGCGATACCTGCAGAGAATTACAGCATCAGGCAAAGGAAGCTGAAGGCCAGGTTGTCATGGTGACGGCAAACAGGTAGCTGTAGGGCAATGATTGGAAACACAGGTTCAATTCGGCATTAGAGAAGGAGGGGGAAGGGGAGAGAGTGAGAGAGAGAGGGGACACCTCTTTCAGCACTCTCACCTTTTGACTCCTTTTTGCTCTCGCCACCTCCGCCACTACTGGATGGTGTTAACAGATAGCAGATATGTCAGCCGATAAGCCCATTGTACATCGCAACACCATAGCAACATTGCCTGAATAGGATAAGACAAGAGATGAATCATCTCGCAGCTCATACAGCTCACACTGACTCACAGCCCTCCATTACCCTCAGACAAACAAAATAGATAAACTGTGAGAGCAACCCAGCATTTCAATAAATAAATAAAAAACTCTCCCTTGTGCATTCTTTTTTTTTTTGGGCTTCTTTTTCTCACCCTCTCCTTGTCTTGACTTTGCAGCTATTGACTTGCTCTATGGGGGGATTTACTGCTTCATGTGCCAAGACTACATTTACGACAAAGACATGGAACAGATTGCCAAAGAGGAACAAAGGAAAGCCTGGAAAATGCAAGGTCTGAAAGCATTTTAACTCACATTTTAACCCAGATCTGAGGGAAAAGATCACTCACAGGAAATGCTCCAATTTTGCTCAGAATGGTTCATTAGCTTCTATACTGTGTTGCAAATTGTCATGCATAGATTCAACATTATTAAGCAAGCTTTAGCTGCTACTGCTATGAGTATTAAAGGGAGAAAAACTCATGGTGTGACAGATTTTATTTTATTTTTTTAAAAAAGCCAAAATAATAGTTGAAAGAAATGTTATTCACTGTATATCACATTGGCTGCTTGAAAAAATTAACAAAACTAGTAGGGGTGTCTCACGATTCGATTCTCTGCGATTCGATCAGGAATCGATTTTCAATTCAGAATTGATTTTCGATCCATAATGATTTCATTGACAATGACTTACTTCTGCTTCAATTTATAGATGTGCAATTAATCGTCATGATCTACACCAGTCTGACTCGCTAATGCTAATTAAAGCACTACTCGCAGTACTTTTATCACTCAAAAGAACCGCTATTCATAAAAAACTGCTTCAAGAATGTATACAAAGAAAAATCTTAACATTACTTACCGGCATATGCTCTTCCTACGTTGCAAAAAAAAACAGAACCAAAAAAATATTTATTTTAATAACTTGATCATGACTTTTTCCTTCTCTTCAATGTGGCTACAACTTAACGATGTATCACAACGTGTGGAACCACACTGCCCCTAAGTGGCCAAATCGTGTACATCATGAAGAGCACTCCCAATACAGGTACACACAAACAAGGGCAAGACAGTATAAAATAATTTTAATAAATTCGACTTGGGGACATTTAAAATCGAGTCGTACTAAATGAGAATCACGATTCTTATGAGAATCCAATTTTTTGACACACCCCTATAAACTAATACATGCCTAAAAAAAAATTGGGACACAGTGTGATTGATGTTGACCTTGGAAATGATTTTTTGTATGCTGCTGTGGTGGTTGCAGGCATAGGTGAGAAGTACTTGTCATGGGAACCCACCAAGAGGGAGCTGGAGCTTCTCCGCCACAATCCCAAGAGGAGGAGAATCACTTCCAACTGTACTATTGGTTAGCGACCCTCTCAAACTGTACATGCAAAGTGCTTACGCTATGACCCACTTTCTCACTTGTTTTTATTTTTACCTCACAGAGGAAATGCTAATTATGCCGCATTCAGCAAATCAGCTTTTGCGCTAAATGTTATCTTGCATGCGCTAAAAAAATCCTTAAAATCCAAACTCAATTAGAGGAGACTGTCCCAATTAAAATTGGACCTTGTATTTTCATAAAGACCATGGCCAGAATCACCTTAAAATCATAGAATGTACTTATCTATTCCAATAAGATTGTAACTAAGGAGCCAATTTTATGGTACTATACCTGACCTAACATGATTTAAATTCAGATTTTTAAATACTGTAACTCAAATTATTCAGCATAATCTACACAAGTATTTTCGTTATAAATTTATAATATCTTTTTCATACAAAAAAAAGTCATCATTACAAGAAGGATAAATACTATCAATGTTCATTTTTTTTAATGAATTAATTTTCAATTACTAGCAGGAGAAAATAAATACTGGAAATCCTCGCGTCTTAAACAAGACTGAATCGAACAGCAGGCGGCAGCCAGAAATAGTAGCCCGAGGCTAACAAGCGCCGAATCCACTGTGACTCCGGCAAATTAGCAAATCCAACAAGCCCCGTAACCCCCCTCGAGCAAACGTCTTTGGATGAGGGTGCCCGAGAGCTTCAGTCAAGAATTGAGAAGTAGCTACTATTGAGCAGTTAGACAGTTCTGTCAAGCTACTGCTGTTTGCTTTGTCCACTGTCCAGTTATAGGGCTCTTGTTTAGTTTGGCGTTCTAAGTAGGTGAGTATGAGTCAGCTGAGACTGTGCCATTATAAACCAAATGTATTCCTTTAAGACAAAAACGCTGTACATGCATGAACCACTGCAAACCAAAATGCCACTAAGCCAGATACACGAAAACTGATTTCTAACATCTTAACTCACTTTTGTGGAGCAGCTAATGACCAGTATCTTTTTTCCCCACGATTAAAGATTTTTTTTTTTGTGTTGCAGTGTATTTCTTGGGGAAAAGCCTCACTTAGTTTTTATTTCCTGGTAGGCTGCTACGTCAGCACTTCCAAATATGGGCACACTGTTGTGTGGACTTTTCACACACAGTGTGTGTGAGAGCTCGTTCGAACGTGGCCATGACATTCGTCAATCAAGGTGCCAACTATGAGCATATCGCGCATTCTCAAATGACTTGGAGGAAAAAACTCTTGAGTAGTGTTAGTCCACCAAATTCTCCAAATGGGAGGGAAAAAAATCCAAAACAAAATTATGGAGATGAACACAGGACATTTTTGTGCCAATAATATGTTTTAGCAGCCCCACTGGTCTAAATTTGGTATTCTGGTTAATATTGCGTTAATGGAATGAGTTAAGCAGCAAAATCCAACCGTTCTTATCCATCTCAGGGGGCGGCCATTTTGCCACTTGCTGTCGACTGAAGATGACATCACAGTTGCTCAGGTCTCAGGTAACAATCAATCACAGCTCAGCTCCAGAAAACAGGTGAGCTGTGATTGGTCATTGCCTGAACCCTGAGCAACATTGATGTCATCTTCAGTCGACAGGAAGTGTCAAAATGGCCGCCCCCTGAGATGGATAAAAACGGCTGGATTTTGCTTCATAACTCATATTCCACAAATGTAATATTAATCAGAATCTCATGTTTAGAATTATTGTCAAAAAATGTTTACGGTTGACTTCCAAGACATTCTGCCTTTTAAGTTATGCATCATTAGAGCAATGCAAGGCTTCAAATCTTCAGCGGCACTTGAGTTCACTCCATGCAAACATCAACCAGGAATTTCCGAAGGCAACTTTGCAAGTACAAGTTGTTCACTTTGAAAGGTCAGGCAGAAAAGTAAAAAAAACGTTGTTCCCAAAATTTATGAAGTACTCACATGAACATTTTCAAAGGGTAAAAAAAAGCATAAAATAAAGGGAGTTTGTCAAAATATCCAAAAGAGCAAAGGGAGTGAGGGGAGTGGACAGGACGGGGTCATTTATGTCCGCATGTGTAGTACGATGTGGCTCTTAGCCACTCACTGCTTGGCCACCCCTGCTCGAGATGATAATCGCAAATGACAGTGAATAATTACATTTCAATCATTTCGAGCACTGCATCTGTTTGTGGCAGCCTCTCATTCCAAGTCCCTCCTCTGTTTCCAGGTCTACGCGGTCTGATCAACCTCGGCAACACGTGCTTTATGAACTGCATCGTCCAGGCGCTAACACACACGCCGCTGCTGCGGGACTTCTTCCTATCGGACCGACACAAATGTGAAATGCAGAGCAACTCCTGCTTAGTGTGTGAGATGTCGCAACTCTTCCAAGAGGTATGTTTTTAAATTGATCGCAGCTAAGAAATGATTTGGAGATTGGCATATCACGGATTGCTAATACTGTACATGGTGTCTCACAAGTTCTACTCAGGCCATCGTTCACCGCACATCCCGTTTCGTCTGCTCCACCTGGTGTGGACTCACGCCCGTCACCTGGCTGGCTACGAGCAGCAGGACGCACATGAGTTCCTCATCGCTGCACTTGACGTCCTACACAGACACTGCAAAGGTCAGGCAAAGTTATTTTGTAAATCCTGTTCTCCCCCCTACCCCAAATCCTCTGCCTCGGTTATACGTATCATTTGTCTATAAAATTGCTATAGGTACGCCTCTGCAAAAGAGCTAATGCTTCTTTGTGCACTCTTTGACAATGAGGGTGCCACTGCCACCTACTGTAGTGGATGCGCAATTAAATTTTTGGGGGGAGAGCTCAGTATTGTTCATTCGGCAATTGGCAGACTTACCGAGTCAACATGTCATCATCATTGCTTTCTTTTTTCTTTTATAATTTTGTTTTAAATATTAAATATAAAATAATACTGCAGAAAATGCGAAATCATCTACTAGGATTCGCTCCCGCTGTCTGCAGCACTTCAAATCAAATCAAATCAAATGTTCTTATAAGCATAAAGGATGATAAACTTCAGGGGGAGGAAAATCACAATGACAATTGTTACAAAGAAGCACATGGGGGGGGGAGCAAATGCAGGAAAAACATGAGAGAAAATAGAGGACAAGCTGGGAATGTAAAACCGATGGAGAATCTGTGTGACAGTTCTTAAGCCTCAGATACCTTGCTGTGTGTGTGTTTGTGTGTGTCCAGTTTCTAAGCCGCCTGTCGGTTTGTGTTTGTGTGTGTTCATACAGATGACAACGGGAAAAAAGCCAACAACCCAAACCATTGTAACTGCATCATTGACCAAATCTTCACAGGGGGCCTGCAGTCTGATGTCACCTGCCAAGTCTGCCAGTAAGTGTGTAGCTCTCCCTCAATGGCATAATGCACATCATCACAATACACAATCTACTGCAGTAGCAAGAGACGGGAAATGCTGTAAAATTGATCTGTAGCACCACCTGGTGTTAAGGAACAATACAGGCTCTTCATGCAGATAGCGTAGGTTTTTGCTTCCAGATGCCGATTGAAACATTATACATATACACTACAGTATTCTTCATTTCTACCAAGCGTTTGGTACGGTGCTTAAAATAAATAAAATAAAATAAATAACATTTAAAACAAAACATCCATTATCCAATTATCTGTTAGGCTTATCCTCCCCTTTTTTTTTTTACTAATGTTAAACTGCAACTCTAAGCTTCACAAACTGACAAACTGGACAGAAATATTTAGTTTTATCGGCGTACTGGAGAAAATCATTCCCAATGTTGCCAAAATGTTTTCGTCACTCGTCTCCATTAATTGGACATCAAATCAAAGATGCCAGCTTGGGCTTCAAATGCGACCCCCCGCTTATTGTCTTTAAAATGCATGGCATAAAACACACTAAATAAGTCATCAAAAGACTTTTTAAAGCAGGCTGTGTAATAATTTATTATTATACTGAGCCACTCTTTGAATTGATTTGAGTTTCAATAGTAGTATTCAGTACAGGATTTTAGTTCTAGGGTTGTGATGGGAAAATAAATCTTCATGAAGCTTCATGAAGCTTTTGCAATGTATTTCTTTTACTCCTTTAGATGGTGCTCTTGGTTTAAATATAAAGGCTGGTGCACTGGAAAGTGATTACGTTTCCACTGCATCATTAAACCAATATTGTCATCTAGAGGAGTCAAAAAATATCACAAGTATTTGATGAAGCTTTCATGAAGCTTCATTTGTCGATCACTATTGTATGGTATGGTTTGCCATTTCGATGCATTTGAAATTATGTGAAAGTAAAAGTATGTATCTGCAAATCAAAATGTTGGCATATGCTTGTTATTTTTTTAAATTAAAACAAGTAAAAGTTAGTTTTCCATAATTCCATAATTCGCATTGTGGAATATCTTCCCACACAGGTATTGTTTCACCTCTGTGCACCTCAGACACGCTACCTCCAAAGATCGAAAAATGTCGTTCAGACAATACAGCAATGCTTGAGAGTGTATATATTGTAGAAGACCTACATGTGTCTTTATCCTCCTTGCAGCGGTGTCTCAACAACCATCGACCCGTTCTGGGACATCAGCCTGGACCTGCCGGGCTCCTCTACTCCCTTCTGGCCGCTGAGCCCCGGCGGAGATGGCTCAACGCTAAACGGAGAGAGTCACGCCACTGGAGCCACAACACTGACAGACTGCCTACGAAGGTAGCCTGAGTTTGGTTTGTTTTTGTTTTTCTTTGATGGCATTTTCTCGCTCTGATACTGTAGTAATTTGTTTGTGTCAAACCATTTGTATTTTAGATTATTTTTCCGCAGTAATCAGAAGTTGCCTCTGGATTTTCTCCAGTGTTAATTTCATCAACAAAAACAAAACAAAAATAATTTTGTCAACACAATTTTTTTTTTTACCAGACTAAAACTCTCATTAATAAACAACTGGGACTAAATCAGTATGCATTTTCGTCGACTAATAAAGACTCGAGGACTCCCTGTGTTTTAAAAGTTTTAAGTGTCCCAAATATTTATACATTCATACACAACAATGTTTTTTTTATGCTAGAGCATACAGAAGGCTTTGAAGCAGCGGGTGAAGCAATGGTAGTAATTGCAAAAACGGCCAGCAGATAGCAGCAGAGTATAAGAGATCAACTCTTTTCCCCACAGCTTTAAACAGATTTGTGAATAATAATGAAACTTAGCTATTATTATTATTCTAATGCTAATTACTGCAAAATGGAAACAGATACAAATATACTTTTTTTCCTAATGAAAGAAGATACTATAATCTTAGCACACAATATTCTTTGGGCCTTGCAAAATCAGTCAAAATCCAGTAAAACAGCCGGGAGTGAAGGGGGTTGTTTCAGTGAAAATTGCTGGTAGTGAATGAGGTAATACACAATTTGAATAATTTAAAACAAAGCACAGACTGATTACATTGTTAAATTGCACATACTATTTTTCTATCTTCTCTATAAATTGCAATAACATTTTAGATGGTAAAATACCAGTTTTGAAGGCTTTGAAAGACAAGTTACAAATATATGTGAAAAGTTGCTCTACTTATTGTATAATACTTTTTTATTAATGCCGTATCAATGCTAGAACGGTCAGTGAACTTTTTTTAATTTATTTTTTTATATTTTATTTTTATGGTCAGTGAACTTTTTAATTCACATTCTTCAGAAAGTAGCATTTTCATCATCATCCAGTGAACACACACATACCAACAGGCCTTCCATTTCACCCTTTCCTCCGTTTAGGTTCACCAGACCAGAGCACCTTGGCAGCAGCGCAAAGATCAAGTGCAGCGGTTGCCACAGTTACCAGGAGTCGACCAAACAGCTGACCATGAAGAAGTTGCCCATCGTGGCCTGCTTTCACCTCAAAGTAGGAGTTTTCAACATGGCCTTCAACCGCTTGGCTTCCTATTTATTTTTTGCGTGTGTTTGCAGCGGTTTGAGCATTCCGCCAAACTACGAAGGAAGATCACAACGTACGTCTCTTTCCCTTTGGAGCTGGACATGACTCCATTCATGGCCTCCAGGTGAGAACTGATCAATAAGATTCACTTGAAAGGGTTATAATGACATGTTAGGAACATCCAATTGTACATCTTCACAGATTACCGCCTCCTTATGCATTAAGATTCGCTAAGAATACGCTGAATAATAATGTCGCGTTGTGCTTTTCAGTAAAGAGAGCAGGATGAACGGCCAGTACCAGCAGACCGTGGAGCCCTTCAACAACGACAACAAGTAGGCTCATCAGTGGTTCATTAGTGGCCGTCTTCAAATGTCCGAAATCTTAGCACCTTCATTAACATCTATTGTCACAAAAGCGTGGCTCATTAAGATCATGCCTGTCAGTAATCGGATTGAGACCCTATCGACCAGCCCTCTCATTAAATCCTTATCATGTGAATGCCAATGGTTGTTTTTATGTCCTGTATGTGAATCATCGGCTCACCCAAAATTAGCTGGGATAAATAATGCAGTGGTACCATGATTTATGAGTTTCATTTATTCTGTGACATTGTGTAACAATATATCAACACGATCTTCCCATTGCAATGAATTGAAATAATATTAATCTCTTCCAGTCAACTATAAATATTTCATTTTATTTTATCACTTTCTAAAATGTGTTGTTGGAAAATTTCCGGTCACAGATTCCCCAAGTGCTTCTCAAGTATAGATTTTCAAGCTGCTGATGTGGCAATTCTCCCCTTTTTCCTGTCTCAATCAGATATAGCCTTTTTGCTGTGGTTAACCACCAGGGAACACTAGAGAGCGGCCACTACACCACCTTCATCAGGCAGCACAAGGACCAGTGGTTCAAATGTGACGACGCCATCATCACCAAGGCCAGCATTGAGGCCGTGCTGGATAGTGAAGGGTGAGCCACTTTCATCACATTTTATTTGAATATAGTCAACCGCTGCTTTTTTTCTGGTTTGGAATTCATAAATTGGTCAAGTTGCAGATTGCCTCACATATTTTCTCACATAGGTGTAATACTGCATTTAAAACTTGGGACAGAACACACCTAAAGAGGGTGAGGTAGAGGCAATCACCAATTTCCACGAGTTCTTTAATAAGTGAAATGGCATGACTCCTTCTTGTGTCTCCAAATTTTTCAATTCTACTCAGGGGCCACTTAAGACAGTTATGACAAAAGTGCTATTTTATATATAGACAAAATATGTGCAAATTTGCAAATTAGGTGCGCTTAGTATATTTTGTTTTTAATAATACATTTCCCAATGCATGCATAAAATATCCTAACTCAACGCAACCTGCGGCTCTTTAGTCCCTCTCCTGTGGCTACCTGTGGATCTCGAAGAAAATTAGTAAAAAAAAAATATATATATATTTATTACTTTTTATACATATATAGTTGTTTTTGTTTCCATTTATATTTATTTATTGGTATTTAATTTTTTAATTATATTTTTTTATATCCGTTTTTATTGTCACTTTTAGTCATTTATTTATTTTTAATTTGGGCAGTTTTGGTTATCCATACAGTGCAAATACTAAATGTATTCTAACTGCAAAAAATATTGTTCACATTGACGTCTGTAATATTAAAATGTCCTTTGTATGTATGGTTGTAAACCGATGACCCCCCTACAAATTTTTACTATCTGTCCACAAATTGGCACCACAACCCACTTTTGGGAGTCACTGTAATACATGTCATTAATTGTTTTGTTTTGTTTTTCCTCTAGGTACCTTTTATTTTACCATAAACAGTTCCTGGAGTACGAATAGCGCAGCCCTCATCACAACGCATACGAGCCCTGACGCACTACTGCAACTCTTAAAACATTTCCACTGGAATTCAGGACGCACACAACAAACAATCCGCTAGTGTTAAATCTGCTAAGCCAGTCTGCACGTGGAGGTCGGAAGTGACTGGTAACCATCATCACATTAGCCTCCTCCCTGGCTTTTCTTATTTTCAGACAGACGCAAGCGAAGAAGGTATTGTTTTTAAACCCCATATTTCTGCGGGGGATTTGTTAACTTGATCATGAATGCTGTTCTTTACCAACGTCCTTCTTAAGCAGGGGTGGGGAACCTGTTGGCTGTTGGCTCTGGGCTGCTATGCAATTGCAAAAACTCATAAGACCTCGGAGGAACAATTTATCCCAGAATTCGTAACAAAATATACAACTGTTATAGTATAGCCCCAACCGACTTTAAAGGGATATATAATTTCTTCAATCAGAATAAATGAAGGGTTAAAAAAAAAGTTACCACGCTAGTTCTAGCACTCCAGAGGCTCAACTATTTGTGCACAAGTCAGTTTTCCATAGAACGAGTATGTCCGCTTTAAAAGTTGAAAAAGCATCCCCACCCCAGTGCTAATTGCTTGTAAATGTCGAAAACCGCTACAAGCTGCTTCTATCTGAAGACACTGCTCTTTTTTTTTTCAATGACTTTTTAAACAAAGTAATTCATTTGAAATCACAAGCACATCATGTGTCACATAGTAGCCTATATGCACACACATACACGCGCCGTCTCAAAATGACCAAATATTGTAAGTCTTTTTATGCATTTTTCACTGCACTGCAGAAGAAGAAAATCAAGAAGCAAACATCTCCTTACAAGTTGTATGATAAACATTATACAGTTGTTTATTTACAGTGTATGTCGCTTGTGAGTTTGTCGGTCAACGACACCGGAAGCTTCGGTTGCGCTCTCCCCCGAGTACGCCGGATGCTTCCGCCTCTATTGCTGCTTCCAACTGTCGCAGGGGCGGACGTTACTCAGTAAATATTATATTTTTATAAATACTGTAATTCTAAAAGGATTCGTTTACAGTTTTTTGCATTCACTCTCATGTCGTCCGTCCGTGTTATATTGTGCTGTGTTGTTTTATATACGCAAAAAAAGAGCTAACTACACCCACCTGAAAATGCTGCTATGGCAGTTTAGTGTTTAGTTAGATTAGCTGTTTTTTTTGTTTTGTTTTTTTAGGGTTTTGTGTGAAGTTTTGTTTTTAAGTACATAAGTCTCGGGCAGTTTAGAAGCATACTGTATATTCGTGTTCAAGGTATGTGCTTGTGGTTAAATGCAAAAATAAGAACCAATATGGGATGTATCAGAATAGTACAGTATGTGCAAAGGATCACAAGCTGATTCTGCAGTGTATTATTGTTGGCTGCATGTTTGTGTGTGTGCGTGCGTGTGTTTGTCACAAGAAAAAGACAGTGTGGGGAAAATAACTGGTTGTTAAAAAAAAAAAGAAGTGGTCTCGTATGTGTATGTTAGGGTTTGTATGCACGTGTGGTGCGCGTGCGTATGTTGTGTGTGTTTGTGTACTGAATCAGTACTTGAGTTCAGCATGCCGCCCAAGCTGAATTTTTTTTCTTTTTTCTTTTTTTCCACATGTTGAAGATGTATGTAAAGTATATAAATGTACAGTTTGTACGTAAGAGACAATGGTGAAACATTCATCTTTGATTTTTGTTCTTCTATAACGCTGGTTTCAGCCACGGGAGCCGAAAGGTTGTCTTGACCTGTGAAGTCATTCCTCGAATACAAAATGACTGCAAAGACTGGACACACAGCGATGGCAAGACACTCAAATAAAGAACAACAAATATATATCTATAATTTACTTTGTCTTTTTCATTTTGTATATTTGTCAAGTCCAATTATTTACATCCATTTTGTCTCACACTCGTCCTCCCGACCGTCGCGGTGAGCTAGCAGGATCCTCTGCTAGCTGACTTTGGGTAAGAGGCCACATTTAGCCAACTGCTCACATTCACAACAAGTTTATGGCTTTGATTGACCTCACGTGCAAGTTTGTGGAATGTGGGTGGGAAAGTCGGAGTAAATCCATACAAGCACAGGGAGGCCAGAGTCAAGATGAGGCAAACGTGCTAACCGCTAGGCCATCGTGCTGCTATTCACTGTTAGCGAAACATGCTATATTGTGTACTTTATTGATGAGATATTAAATTGTAAATTTGTATGTTTTTTTTATGCAATTTGAGGATCTCTTACTGCTTGGAACTCTTTATTTCCATAACTATATAGCTTAACTTTTTGAACACATCTTGTTATTCAGGCTGCTAGTCTAGTTAAAACTGAATTAAATGGGAAGTCAACCTCCCAATTTTTTTTGGACAATATTATGTTCTTTACAGCCCCACTAGTCTAAGTATGGTATTCTGGCTAATATTGTGTTAGTGGAATATGAGTCAAGCAGCAAAATCCAGTTGTTTTTATCACATTGCAGCTCCAGAAAACAGGTGAGCTCTGATTAGTTGTTGCCTTAGCCCTGAGCAACTGTGATGTCATCTTCAGTTGACAGCAAGTGTCAAAATGGCCGCCCCGTGAGATGGATAAAAACAGCTGGATTTTGCTTCATAACTCATATTCCACAAATGTCATATCAATCAGAATGTCATGTTAAGTGACATATAACATTATTGTCAAGAAATTAAAGGTTGACTTCCACTTTAAGCGTCTTTGCTGAACTCTAAATTTCTCCGTTGCTTCAAGATAATCACAAATCGATTCTTGCATTCGACAAAAGTCATTCATAATTGATTATTTACATAGTTGGAGGCCAACAATGATAGACACCAACATATTTAATGAAAAGCAATATTGTCAGAAGTGATTTCTCTTCATTGGCTTTAGTCAGTTGAAGATATTGAGGCAGCATATTTTGTAGATTTACATATTGTAATGAACATGACACATAAATACTCTAATTGCCTTGCTGTTGTTTTGTCTTTTTTTTTTTTATCAGTCTCTCCTGTCTTTGTGGCAGGTGAAGACCATTCTGTTCTAACAGCCTTGATGTCAAATTTATTTACCTCCAGAAGGTTTGACTTGAATGGAGAATTTTTATTCCTTGGTACGTCATTAAAAAAAGGGAACCCCCTCTTTTTTCTTTTAGTTTTTCATCAAATAACGTAGGATTTTTGAACCATCCCAAAATCTTTTTTTTTTTTTTTAAATTCTTAACAATATAACAATAACAATAAGCACAGCCATATTGTAATTACATATGTCTCAGTGTGTTTCCATTGTTGCAGCTTGTAAATTCCCTGAAGTTATCTAGTCTCGGTCATCCCACCATTGACTCGTCATACTCTTCCAATGTAGAGGTGTGAGATGCATTCTGTGCCCAGAGGGGACATTGATTTAGCATCAGGGCATGGTGCAGTACAGCTTGTTGGTCGTAAGTCCCTGGTGCTCTGGAAGGCGCCTTATTGTTGCCGCCCACCGTTGTGGGATCAGGATAGCAGTGGACACACACGCAGGTCTCAGTGGGGCTGGACTCATCTGATGGCTCAGTAGCCATGAAATCTGTCCATATGGGATCATGTATAAATTATACACCCAAAAGGAATGTCATTGGTACAATCACCTCCACACTAACCTTTGGCGTTCGAACCTAGCTGGCCTCTTCGCTGAGCATCTGCCCGGCCCTGCCTGACGGTTGCTTGATTAGGGTTCGTTTGGGCTCTTCTTCTCCTCAGGAAGACAACCAAAGCGAGTAACAGGCTAGACAGCACCAGAAGCATACACAAGGCCAGGAGGGCGTAGAGGAAGATGGTGGAGTCCTCCAAGGTCGTCTGTTCAGATAGCCCACTGGCGTTTAGGTGGTGTGAGGTAACTTGAACAGGGAGCTTTTTAGTCACTGGAGCTGACAGAGAAGAAGGTAATAACTTAAAAAGTTTATTTTTTATTTTTTGGACAGCCTATAACTAAATTTTGTGCTGCCTCGTGTTTAATTTAGATGCTATTCTATTGTAGACCACTAGATGGCGGCACACTTTAGTTTGACAAGCTGGAAATTGGACAGAGGAAGAACTAAAACAGAAAGTACTCGAAGGTAAACCAAGTTTTTGCTGACCGTCACATCCGCTTTAATCCTGCATTTTATTACAGTTTTACATTTTATAAGGTAAATCTTTGGGCATGATTACTGATGATAAGTTTGTTAGTTAAAAATATATATATATATTTGTTTACCCTAAAGACTGAAGTTAAATACAGTGATATCCATTGCTCTTGCTTGCTCTCAATGTTAGTTTAAATGCGTGTAAAGGTCTTTAAAAAATGCCGGAAATGCTGTTAAAAGTAAAAACATACACAGGATGTATTTGAATACAGTAGTTTTACGATAACTTACTGCGGAGGTGGTCTGGAGGAGTGTTACTGTATATCAAATCAGTTTATATGAAATTTATATATTCCAGCCCCCCAAAAAATAGTAAATATAAAATGAAGTTAAACCAAAATTTAAACACAAGCACACACACAAATGCACAATATGTCTCATTTAAAGTAGCCGTCACAAAATGACTTGCTTTGTGAAGTAAAAGATAAACTCAGTACTCACTGTTGCAGTGCTGGAAGCACTCTGCTGGATGTCTTCCACAAATATCAGCACACTTCACACATTTCCTCAGAAGCCCATCATAGTAATGGCCAGGCAGTGTTTTACAATCCGCTAACACTAACAGAAGCAATGCACAAAGGAAATTAAATTATTTTAATATACTTGCTAGATTTGCTTATGGCATTTAAAAAAATCAACTTTAATGTTCTATTTTTTTCACTGGACACCTTACTGTGCATGTTATTTACTTACGACAGTATTTGGTGCACTTGGTGATGACGAGTGGTTGTTGACACATCACGTTGCATTGCAGACATTTTTTAATCAAACTATCCCAGTATTGACCTGCTGGACACTTGGTATTCATTGGTGCTGATTCTTTAATAGTGACAAGCACATACAATTATACTCAACATACAGATTATTGAAAATTTTCTAGAAAAGCAAAAATTAGTGAGCAGTTGATGCCCCCCCCCCAAGAAAAGCGCTATTTGATTTAATTCTAAATGAATATCCATCAGAAATATGTCATAATATTCTCTTCGCTCTAGTAAGCAGAGTCAGCCAGCTGTGAAAGACCCAAGCCTGATTTGCGCTTGTGCATATTAGTCTCAACCTGAGAGAGAGAGAAAAAACAAACAAACTGATTTTCTAAAACCCTGTTGAATAATAGACAATGTCGTTATTCCATGGTTATTCAAAAACCCGATTGTTCAGGCAAAACTGTGTAACTAGTTGACAAGGATGAATGAATTCAAAGAGTTGTAGCTTTGGATGCTGTGCTGATGTTTACATTGAATTTAGTAATATTGATTCATCGACTAGAAAGTGGCAAGGATGTTTTCAACAGTTATGTGCTGTATTATGTTAGTTGTACTGTCCAGACATGCAGAACACAAAATAATGTTGCTAAGCAATCACATCATGTTGGTCTTACCTTGCGAGATGAATTTGCTTGTGAATCTTTTTTTGAAGACGCGGGTGAGACTACTAGTCTGTATCTTACCCTGGAAGCTCATTTGGGTATGGTCTCTCGGTGTAGGTTGGTACTTCCCCTCTGTACAGCACGTGTGAATTCAGTCGCAACAGTGGGGCTATGGAACGCCTGCTTCAGAGTCCAGAGGTTTCAGGTTCGAATCTCACTTCTGAGTCTCCTAGGTCTACTTCTCGTCATGCATGTTTGGTACATTAAAGATGTGAATTTGGAAATTCCACAGTTATTTAGTCATTCTGGGGGCCAGAACCATAATGCCGCCAAAAGGTGGCTTTCGTTTTCCGTTTTGAGATTCCTTTCCCCACTCACAATTTTTGACTATCGCTGAGAGCAAAAATAGGTGACCAATAGAAAAAAAGATTGTTTTCCTGTGTGTGAGAGGGATTTTTTGGGGTGAATAAGGGAACTTTTTGAACGTGTGTGAGAGTTTTTTTGGTGGTGTCTTTTAGGAGGTTTTTGGTGTGAGAGATTTTTTTGTTGTTGCATGTACGAGATGTTTTGGTGACTGTGAGAGGCTTTTGGTGAATGTTTTTATGAATGGTTTTCTGTTATGAGAAAGAAAATGAGTGTAAGGTAAAGGTGAGTACAAGGCGTTAGCTTTGTGAGTGAGAGTTTTTTTGTGCCGCATGGAAGTTTTTTGGTAGGGTGAGTGAGGTTATTAATTTTTTGCGGGGGGATGGGGGGGGCAATGTGAGCGTTTTTTGGGGGTGTGTGTGTGATTTTTTTGGGTGTGCTAAGAGCTTATTTGGTGTATCGGAGCTGGGACGTTTATTATTTTCTATGAGAAGTTTTCTAGTATTACTGAGTTTTTTGAGTGTGAATTTTTAGATGTACTGTATGTGTGAGATTTTTGCATGAGTGAGAACTTATAGGCCATACTCGATAAGCTTTTTGGGTGAATGTAAGAGTTTGTGTGTGTGTGAGAGTTTTTGGTTTTATGTGAGAGTTTTTTTTTTGCTGGACCTGAGACTTATTTAGTTTTTTTGTGAGAGACTTTCATACCATCCATGATAGTGAGAGATTTATTTGTGCTTTTAAGTTGTGTGTGCTTTTGGGTGTGAGTGGGAGTTTTTTTATGTGATATTTTTTTTGCGTGAATGCGAAAAGTTTTGCTGCCTGTGGCAGTGGGATATTTGTACATGCACCTGAAAATTTTATTTTTATGAGAGATTTGCTGGTGTAAGTGAATGTTTTTTTTTTTATGTACAACAGATTTCATGTGTAATGAGAGATTTGCAAGAGGTTTTTGGCTAATAGGTAAAAGTTAACGTTGGCCCATATAGCCCTCATACCAGGAAGTTATTTCACTTTCTCACACTATTAGAACCCAAACATTGCAAATGTGTTAACCCTAACACTGGATTTAAAGTGTTGATATCAACAATTGTGTTCAAATTTTTGGGGAAATTCTACAATCTGTTTCTTTGCCCCTTAGAGGACACTTAGCATGAGTCTAAGTTATTATTGAATCACTTACTGTATCTGGTGACGACAAGTTCACTGACTCATTAATAGTTTAGTCATCAAAATGGTTCCAAATAATGCAACACGTCCAGGATGACAAAAATGAAATTAATTCAAAATGAACTTGAAATGGTGACTAATATAGGGAGACGCGCAAATAGGGTGTTCCTGTATCGAGCGATTTTCACATACTGTAGCCCAGCTGTTGAGACCAGACCGGAAAGGAAAGCGTGCGGTGACAAGTTGGTCAAAGTTTAATTTTGTTTTTTACAGCAAACTGCTGACTGGAAACTGTGTGCGTTGTCATTAAATTAATTAATAAATATGAATGCATTCCCTTTGGTTTTGAGACAAAGACAATCATATTTGGATACGTTGCTCCATTGTTCCATATATGGCAGTAAAACATCCTTTCAAAATGGAATTAGCGTTCGTCAAAAGGCTTTTTAATTTTTTTGGGTCAGTGGCCAGTATGGGAAAAAATGCAACAACAAAAAAAACCCACACAAGCAAATATATTTCCCAATGTATAAATATGCACAAATACATGACTGTTACCAGCAGATGGAGACATCTTGCAGTGTTTGAGAACTCATTGATATGTTTAGTTTTCAATAGTTCAGCAATTATGAATATAAATCTCATTGTGGTAGCAGACTTGTTTACCTTTTAATTTTTAATGCCATACATTGTAACTAAAGGCATCTAGTGAGCACCTTAGTGGCGATGCAGATTAGCAGAAACTTCAGATAGATGTTTTGGTGATTTAAACTACCACAATGAAATGCAAGCAACATGGCCAAGTAATGTCATAGGTGTCACCCCGAATATCAATGCGGCAGGTGATATCACAAAGTAGGTTGTAAATAGAGCGTTTGCCGATGTGAGATGTCTCAGAAGTCCTGGCATCAAGCATGTACAGTACATGCGATATCAAAGCACGCAAAACCACACGCTGAGCATCTCCTCTTGATCACACGGCATCTCTTTTTCTCTACCCCCCGACCCCCACCCCCACCCAGGGCATCTGATGGATCAAAAAGACTGTTGTGTGCTCCCTCATTCATATTTGGACAACAGCACTACAACGCCTTTGGAATAATAAGCTTTGGTTCTGTTTTCCATCAAGCAGGCAAACGTGAACTTGTTTATTTGGTCTTCTTATCCTGCTTGCCGCAATCTGTTTGTTTCTCTTTATCTTATTTACATTAGTGAGCAGCGACACTGATATGAGGCAATATGTTATGTCTGTGAGTGTGTCCATGACAACCGGGATGTATTTAGAACTACCTTTTCTCGTCTGAAGTGAGACAATGTGGGCAACATAAGTAAGTGTTCATGGTCAGTGCAGTTTTTATTTTTAGACTGTGATGAGTATTACTGGCAGTCACGAAGGCAAATGTTGTACAACTTCTGTAAAGCTATGGTGACATTTGCTTCAAGTAAATGTATTAAGCGTAGTTAAAAAGTAGTGACAGTCAGAGAATTATTCATTGTGTTGGCCAGGCAAAGCAATTCAGCGTAATTAAAAGCAAAGAAGAAGAGGCAGAGAAGGCGTTTCACGTTAGCTGTTAGCATTAAGCTAGCAAAATTTTGTTAGACAAAATGAAATTATTTAGTTGAACATTTTGTATTTTCAATATACCGTGCAATGTTTAATTCTCTTATGTTATGTTTCTGTTTTATTGTAAACTCCAACTGGGTGTGACAAACAGCTTGAAGTGAGTGAGAACAAGGCAACATTTATACGATATGCAGCGCATTTCACATGAAATGCCATCCACCATGGGATTTGGGCCATTTTCCCCCTTGGTGTTCTATCTTGCTCCGCTTACTCATGTTCTATCACAGTATCCATGATTGGTTGTGAGAGAGAAGGGACAACTGAGCCCCAGAAGCTCAAAGGTTCACTTCTGTTTGCCACTGATGTCAGTACGTTGGCTCTCAGCCAATCACGTTCGGGATGGGGTCCCTCACATTTCACAAGTTCTGTCAATGCTTGATGAAATGTGGACGGTGGGCAGATTTGGAGCATTTTTGTGGACTTGAATACAGCTCTAAAATGCCTGGCAGTGTGTTACATTTCATTGTAAATGTTGAAGAAAAGTGAAAACTATATAAATTTAGGATGAATATTTTGTTTGATTGCCTGTCATATGTTATTAATAAGAGTGTTGCCCAGTGGCAGCTTTTCATTGCCATAACAACATGAGCTAAAAACTAGCATTAACGTTAGCTAGCCTGTTAGCATGCTAGTACCTGTATACGTACACCTTCTGAATCACTTACAAAATGGGCCACTGGGCTTGTTTGCTTTACAGTATGTACTGTATTTTATTTAAGGTTTCCTTACAAAACATTTGAATGTACTTTAAAGGGAGAGTCGTGTGGAGACCGTACAAGTACAAAGAGGGCAAGAGCATAATGCAAAAAGACCTGTGACACCGAGGGTGCAAGAACCGGAAGAGGCAGGTAAGAAAAGGGCATTGATTGTTTTGGAGGCAAGCAAACTCACTAATTAACTATGTAAACAAAGCAAATTAGATCTATACTTCATTTCAAGGATGACTGGTCTTGAAAATATTTGTGTTTGTGATGCTAAAGCAGGGTGACTAAATATCTTCTTTTGCCTGGACTTGGCCACTTTATAATATGTAATATATATATATATATATTTTTTTTTGTTTTGTTATTGTTTTTTCATGTAGGCCATGAGCTATGTGAGGTATGCTCACTTGAAGCGCTCTGTGCTCCCTCGTGACGCGGGTTCGATCCCCCATAATTTTAGGATCATTCTCCACCAGGTCCACCTAAATTGGAAATCACATCCACAACATTCAGTCCGTAATAACGACTATACTTATAATTTCATGATCATCTCTTCCCTGCAATAATACACGTTGTATACATCTTGCCTGTGAGATGTGATGGTGGTCATTTCACACTGACACACAAAAGCTTTTCCTTTTCCTATTTGCTCATATATATGAAAAGTTCACTTTCATCTTTGAGCATGTCATCTCATCTCCATCCACTCACCTGCAACAATGGAACAGAACAGCCACAAGCACGGTATTCATTACCGTATAATATTCGCTCGCTTTCCCGGCAGCAGAAAGAGTTGTGAGTCATATTCGTAGGGGCGAGTCAGCACAGGAGAAAAAGAAAAGGGGTTCACTCGTGCATGTTAAGCATAAAACTGGCTCACCTTCATGTGCATGGCTGAGAATATTTTAAGTATGGATGCGTCATACAAATCATTTGATATTATTGCTTCATCCATCTCACTTTCCTCATAGTGGCCAGTGGCATCAGGTATTTTTTTATTTGCACAAATTAATTTTCTACCATTATATTAAATGCAATAAATTGTGTATGGCTTATACTAAATACATGTGCATCTCTATAGTTTATTTATTTCAGAAGTTCAATTGAAAAAGTGATGCTTGTTAAGTCTTTTTTGTGACTCTCTGCCTGAAATGAGAATATCAACATTTACTGTATTTAAGGAATTAGCATACAATTTGAAAAAAGTACATAACATCATCTAATAACGCTAATATGCATTATAATTAGGTGTTTTTAGTTGTTTGTTTTTGAACATATTAAAAATGTCTTGGCCCCAAGAAATACGGTTTGCAACTTTGCAACTGTTTGCGAGCTTGAACGAACCCTGACGGAATCAGCTCATTAATTAATTAAATGTTACATTTATTAATTATATATGGAATTAAATAAATCAATATGTTATTAAATGTGTCATTAATTAATTAAATGATTATATATATATGTATGT
Organism: Vanacampus margaritifer; assembly: GCF_051991255.1. NCBI lineage: Eukaryota > Metazoa > Chordata > Actinopteri > Syngnathiformes > Syngnathidae > Vanacampus > Vanacampus margaritifer. The sequence continues at coordinate 11,831,684 of NC_135449.1, forward strand.
ATGTATATATATATATATATATGTATGTATATATATATATATGTATATATATATATATATGTATATATATATATATATATATATATATATATATGTATGTATATATATATATATATGTATATATATATATATATATATATATATATATATATGTATGTATATATATATATATGTATATATATATATATATATGTATGTATATATATATATATGTATATATATATATATATATCATGACACATTTATTTATTTATTGGTTTATTTAATTCCATATTTAATTAATAAATTACACATTGAATTATTTTATAGCACATTTATTTAATTATTTATTGGTGTATTCATTTATTTAATTTGGGCACTTTTGGTCCACCATAACTGTCTGTACCAAGTGTTCGATCATTTTGCACTTGTTAGCTGCAGATTTGAAAGGTGGTGTGTCACTGTGTCACATGACAGTGTCACAGTGACAGATTAGCAGAGACAAGATTTTACAAAATCATATAATTTTCATCTCGTTTTTGTTCATGAACTAAAATGTCCACATAGATTTTATTCATGCAGTTTTTATTAAGTGAAGTACATTTTCCTCTCGTCTTCATTAGTCGACGAAAACACATGCTGATTTAGATCCCGTTATTGTTTATTTATTTATTTTATTATTTTTATTTTATTTTTTTATTTTTTTCGTTATTGTTTATTAATGACAGTTTTAGTCTAGTCTAGTGTAGTTTTAGTCCGGTAAAAATATGTTGACGAAATTATTTTTGTTTAACTTTCGGTGATTAAATTAATACTACAGTGAAACACGGTGAGCAAACTTTCAGTTAACTTACTTGAAATCCATCCGCTCAGCCAACGCTGGCTGTTTTGAGTTCCACATGGATCCCTTCTTGTCAACCATTCCAAGTTGACTTGTGGAAGGGCACTGTGATCATTTAAGTGGAGGCCAAAATTGATGAAAGGCAGTATTTTGCATCCTTATACACGGATTTATTTTCAGTTTCCCCTAATGACACCATATGTTCAGTGAAATACAGTCAGAAAGTTTTAAAATGTTTAAATAAGTGAACGTGTTCATCTTTAGTCATCTTAAGTAACAACAACAACAACAAAAACACTCCATTAATCAAACATAGAAGAAAACAGGTGTGTGTTAAGTAGATCAAATTAATAGCACTTTTGCTACTTCTTTGCTGATAAGCAGAAATTTAAGGTCTTCTTCAGGGGACTCTTAAGCGTTTTTTTTTGCCCCTTAAGAGTAATTTATTTATTTATTCATAGCCTCTGACATGAATAAATGATGATAGAATGCACTTAAAAGAATCTTCACAATGAAAGGACATGTTCAAAAGACAACCAAGACATTTTTTTGCCAGCCTCATTCATATTATATCCAGCTCAGTTAGTCTTTAAGTAAATAAAATACACCAAGAGAGCCGCAAGTGGCCTTTGTTTTAATCACAGAAAAGGACATTAGATTGTCCTATACGTACAATCAATAATTTTCTAATATTCTATGCCACAAATTCTTACATTAAATCACAAACATAAGCAATTTTATTTGGGGTAATGACATGTACGGCTACGTCATCATGTAAATAGTACAAAGGAAACACTGTGTTGCTTTGTATACACTGATGTTATATACGTCATGATGAGTTACAAGGCACATTGAGTTAATAAATACACTGCATGGAAAATTACAGTGGAACCTTTAAAGTTGAACTTGATTCATTCTGTGATGCTTGCTAGTTGACTTATAATTTGTAAAAAAAAAAAATTGCCACAAGAAATCATTGAAGGAGAAGTAATTGTACTAATTGTATGAAATAAAGTAAAACTACTTGACTACTTGTGTGTGGTGAAACTTAGGGCTCTATTTTCGTGACTTGAGTAAATCATGTGCGGCGTGTGACATATCTTTGTGAAGGCGGGTTAGACCCGATGTTTGTAATTTGGCAGGGCAATATTCAGAGAAAAAATATCCCAAATTTGCCACTTTATAAAGTGGCAAATTTGCGACTTTATAGTTTTTTACCTTGTCATACACGGCAGCTAGAGCGACAACTTTTACCAATCCCCTATCAGGTGACTAACACTAGCCAATCAGAAGCTAGCATACTTTACTAGGTAAATGCAAGTGAACGACAGAGAGCAGCAGATTCAGTACATCAATTTAGCTACCTGTACAAAAAAATAACAAAATGGATGAATGTGTAAATAATAATTCTGGAAACGGAAAGTACAAGTAAATACGTAGACATTTTAACAAATAATTAAATGTTTGATCCTCAGGGTGCGAACCTTCGCAAAGCGAGGCGTCTTTGTCACTGGCCGTACCCAACGCTTCAACGAGCAAATGCTTAACATCATATGGTTAATCGCTGCTAAAGCAATTACTATCTCCATTTGAAAACCCAAACATCCAAATTTTCTCGCAAATCTGCCACTTTATAAACTCGCAATTTGGCCACTTTATAAACATGCAAATTTGAATAAAAATAGGTGGATGGAAACTAGTTGTGGGCGAACTCTTGGTTTAAAGATGGAGTGGAAATGTAATAAATGTTCATTGTACTAACTGTTATATTTAAACCAAGAGCACCATCTAGAGAAAAAAAAAATCTCAATTGCTTCATGACGCTTCATGACGCTTCATGTTTCCATCACTAATGGAAACCCACCTACTTCTGTGAAGGTGGCACTGAGAAACCAATTGATTGTTTGTGTACCCACCCCCATAGCTATACCACCCAATAGAATGATATAAAGAAATAAAAAAAATAAAAATAAAATTGTTAAATTGCCAAATTTGCGCTTATACGAAAATCCCGATCCACCAGCATTTGCGCCACAACGCAGCTGCTCCGCCTATGAAATTAGAGCCCATAGGGTGAGATGTGCAACCCCTTTCCCATAAAAGATGAAGTCATATTTTTCACAAATACAATACAGACAATATTCAACAGTGCATCCTCTATGCACATCGTAGCCCTTCACAAATAAGCTTTATTTAAAAAAAAACAAAAAAAACAAGAGAAGGTGAGAAGGGTCTTTGCTCCTCCCTCACATTTTTACACTACTGTATACATTGATAGCCAGACATCTAGACAGACGCCCTTTCCACATATAGTGTTGAAGTGTGCAACATTGAGCAACAGAGCTACATGACCTCATTCCAAGAGACATTTAGATCTTCATTACACACAAAAAAAGCTCTCGTTGTCGACATGCAACATATCAATGCGCTACATTCACATTAGTTTTGGTTCAAACCGCCTTGTCAAAGTGAATTAAGCATCACAACGGCCCATTTAGTACATTATATCCGAACAGCCAACGGCACAGGAAGTCTTGATGTGCTTCTTTTCAGTATGTTTTACTCAAATGCCTCAACAAGACGTTTATCAGTTATTATGTGCATGCAAAGCAAATGACAGGGTGGACGTACAGAGGGGATAATAAGTAACAGTGAATGATGATGGATTACACAAGAAAGTATGACTAAAAGAATTCCGTTTGTATACACAAAGGCATTCGAGCGAAAAATTGTTTCACTCATACGCAGCCTTTGGCTAATTGAAATCATGTCGTGGAGCATTTCAACATAAATGCCCCCCAGTCCTTTTATATTGTTGAACGCTACAGGGACAAGGGTGCGGGGAGATTACATTTATGTGATGCATTGATGGGAGTCGGTCATTTCATCGTCATCTGCAGACATTATTGTGCAAACATGCAAGCCTGTGGTCCATTGTGCAAAACCACTTACTATTCAGACCAAGCTGATGGAATCCAAATGTAACCCCCCGGTGTGTGAACAACAGAAAAATGTGCTGAGTTCCAACCATACCTCTGATATCAAACTCATTCATAATTCAGATTCCCTGTATTTATAGCTTTAGGACCCCAAAACAAAGAATACTTTTCAGGGGGGTGCTTTGAAATATTACCTGGCTGGCACAATAATCTGTCACATTTGTCATCATTGGGCGTAAGAAAAAAACAGTTCAGTGTCTGTCTGTTACGGTGTATGAAATAAATTGAGCTTATCCACCCGTGTCTTTTTCACCGATTGACTGAAGCAGCAATTTGCGACAAAGTCAACCTGACACGGCAGAATGACCCTGTTTTTCAGCAGATCCTGAGAAAACATCCTCATTGACATGAAGGAAGAGGTCACGCTACACACAGATTGAGATAGCTAAAAGAGCAATCATATTTCATTGAGTGGCTTTTTTTCCCTCCAAAATGCACAATGATCGTTTTGGGCAAAGGTTCCACATCATTCGCTGTCGGACTCAAAATAGTTTTAGCAGTGTAAAATAAATTCTGCAGTACTTGGAATTGAAAATCCGGCTGTGTTGAAATATTATAGCTATAGAAATGTCACCCGAAGGATATCTTTATAGTGGTGCTTGAAAGATGATGATTAGGAGAACATTTTAGAAGAGTTCAAGTGCTTATACAGTTGAATAGGTTTTCTGTGGAATATCTAAAACTCACTGATTCATGGTTTTGTTAATCGAGTGGATTTGTGGAGGAAGTGAAACGTGTCCACTTCATCTGGCGATTTGCGTGGGTCTTAAACATAGGCGGCCAAAACATGCCTAATTAAAATTAAACTGCACTTATAAATTAACCACCAGAGGGTGCTGAAACAACCTTTTAACAATGTGTTGCTTTTATTGTAACATGACGGCGATGATATTGGGACAATTTTAATATCACGATATTGCCGTTATCGCTAAGTTTAGCTTGTGTTCTTAGCAGAAAAAGTTATGTGTGGTCTTCGCTGCATGTATACAGTATGTTTTTCTCTTAATTATGTTTTATGTATGTTTTTTCGTAATTAAAAACTTCAATTTAGCATGACGGAGGTCAACTGCTTATTTTTCTAGTTAACCCTATATTTTTTTGCAAAATCACAACAAAACAATTTATTTTTAAGGATAATGTAAAATTGCTTTGAAATAATTTTACATATTTTGGCATCTTAGTTTGGGATACGTATATGTATGGTTTTACATCAGCGGTGTCCAAACTATGGCATATGGGCTATTTGTGGCCCGCCGTCCATCTTTAAGCGACCCGCGGCATATACTAAAAATAGCATCAGCTGTTTACAATTAAATAATCATAACACTATGGCGAATAACAATAATTAATTTTTATAAGCAAAAATGGTTTCTTCCAATTTGTGCTCTGTGTCAAGGCTTAAATTGTGAAAATATCACATGAATGATTCCCAAGCAACTGGTTTAAAAATGATCAGTTGACGATAGATTGCTCCTGTTGTGGTTCTGAATGTAGAGATGAGATTCAGTTGCTGTTCAGTTTCTTGTGGGTTGCAGGGTCTTGAGCACCCCAAAATCTTTTTAAATTCTAACTTGTTCAGGTTGCAGTTAAAAAAAAAAAAAGCGCTCTAATATATATATTTAAAAAATGCAATTACTTGATTGACTAATTTGGTGTGCTTAGTAAATTAACAACAACAACAACAACAAAATCTATTTGATTTTTCTGTATGTGGCCCCCGGAGGAAAAAGTTAGGACACCCTTGGTTAACACTATTAATATAGGCAGTTGTAAAAATTTTGACGAAGAAAGTCAATTACTAGTTTTTCACCATTTACAGCAGGGCTTGCCACGAATAGTGGCCATTGTATTATCTTCAAACTCAACTATGTTTGTTGCAATACGAGCATCAGGTAGGAATCCCTGCAATGATGCATGTTAAAATAACTCCTTCAACAAAACACTCTAAACATTCCTCAATGAATACACTATATTTTGCCATGAAACACTGCAGTTCACAGCTTTTTAAAGGTGCTACCAAGGAATACCACTGGTATATCATTTGCTGTACACGTTTTCCTTTGAGTTAGTTCTACATCTTAGATAAATATTTCATTGAGAGTAATTTAGTAGGGGCTGTGAAATATTATAGAAATTGTCAAAGGTAATTAAGAAAACATCTTTTCTTCTAGAAACAGCTGTTGTAGAAGGCTCTTTCAAAGGGCAGTCTTCAAAAACAGCTGAAATATCTAAGTAGAAATGCAAGTACACGTTTAGGTTTTCAGTCATTTGGACATTTGAGCCCTAGAACCTCTGCTAGACATGTGATATTATTAACCCTACTGTTACGTTTGTTTCTCGAGAACAGCAGTAATCTTCCTGGATCAATTTGACCCATGGCCTGTTTTGGGTCTGATATATCCTAATAACTATTTTATTTACATTACAAAGCAGTTTTTTTTTTTTACAAAATAAATAAATAAAAAAGTTAAGGTTTTTCTTTAATGTATTCCTTTGACATTCAAATAATTGCAACATAATTGACTGGCTAATTGGGCATAACATTAAATTCAGTACTGTACATACAGTATATGGCCCAATTAAACTGTTTTAATTGAGCATACAGATTAAAAGTCAATTTGACAGAAGTGGGCATTACTGACAGACTGTCAGTCCGTCACTGACGGACGCACGTTTTGCTGACTAATGACGAGAAACTTTGAATAAAAGCACTAACGGAACTGGGCTTTCGTCTGTCAGTGTAATTGTCACTAATCAGGTCAAGTACGGGCAGATTTCTCAGTCCATCACTGTTGGACGCCCGTTTTGTTGACAACTGACAAATGACGGACAGACGGAATGCCCGTCTCTATGTGTCGGCTCTAAAATAGTGGTGACGAAGTGATGATAGAAGCGTGGTTAAAATAAAATGACGGACTGATGATGACAGTTTGGTTCGGCTTGAAAAAACAACTGACGATGACAGAAGGGTACCCAGAGCGCTGATGAATTTGATAAATTCTCCACCTCTGCACTTTGGTAATGGTACATCTAGTATGATGTTTATGAGATCCTGCAGTTAGGAAATTATATATACAATCTGCTCAGTTCACAATACAAATTTGTTGGAGATAATTAGGGAATTTCACGAATAAAAGACGGGTTCTCAGGGATCTCACGTCTCTTCAGTTAATCCAAATACTAAAACGTCCATATACACACAGTATCATGTTTTACTCATTGGTACATACTCACTTCAATCTGAATTTCTAAAGGCAAAACCAATTGAGAGGCTCATAGTGGTAATCACCGTAAAGGGGACCCTTTACATTGTCATGACAAAATATTTCAAAAATGAGCGCTGCATGAAAAATGTGAAAAGTGCACACTGACAGTAAGAAGCCGGGTTCAGTAAAATGTCAAGTACATAGTGAAAGCTTCCACAGACATGCCACAACTGGAAAATATTTTACTGACCTTTTCGACTGGCCCACCCATGTTTGCACATGCGCCAGGCTGGCAAAAAATCATGCTGGTATTTACAAGTACAAGCTGTTTTGAATCAAGAGAGGTTGCCAGTTTCTTTCACCATCCCACCATTGAAGAGTTTACGGATCAGTGTGACGTTCCTCGGCATGCTGCCAGCGTCCTTCATCATTGGGAAATTGCCGTGTTGTGAAGTGTTTGCCATTTGTTTCTCAGATAATCTTCTGAAGACCGGGCTGGTGTAACAGGTCATTACCATATACCATTACGTCGTATTTATTTTTATTAGCGTTTGAGTTTTATCTTTTGAGGGTTGCTAGGCCGTCTTCACTAAAATGTTTGGCTTCCTCAGCATGTCTTCCCCTTAATGAAAACAGTACCTAATGACATCGCGTTTCCAAACATCCCCTGCAAAAAAGGGTGTCTCTTCCTCACACACCATTAAGCAGTAAAGTAGCCCTTCTTTTCATCAATTCGCCAACAGGGTCTTGTTTCCAAGTTAGCGATGGTCCAACTTATGTTTGATGTCCGTCAAGAGGCTTGCTGTGTTATTCAGTGTTCAGGGTCAGTGAGATCAGGTTGCCCCATTCACTCAAACAGTTGTAAGCTCGGGTCAATGTACCTTCTCTGGCCTCTGTTGTGAAATTGTTTAGATTTCACTTCATGTGTCAGAGTCCATAGAACGGTCGGCTATTACATCAACCCTGTGTATACTCGGAGTAGTAAACAATCATATAAGCAGACCGTTAGTCTTTCAGGATGTTGCTCTACTGTTCCCCTGCCCTCAAATGCTGGTCTGCAGCTCTCCGTTGAGCAACGCCGCATTGTGCGCCTCCAAATTGGCGTTGATGATCAGCGCGTTATTGACCATCCTGCTCCTGTCCACCCTGCTGTCACTGCGATCCATTTCATCCAGGCCCGTCACCTTTTTGAGACAGAGCACCTTCTGGAAACTCTTCTTGAAGTTGTCCGACAGGAAGGCGTAGAGGATGGGGTTGGCGCAGCTGTTGGCGTAGCCCAGCACCACCACAAAATCAAAGGTGCTCTTGACGGCAGACGTCGGGTTGATGGAGCTGGTGACGGATGTGACGTTGAAGATGTAGAAGGGCAACCAGCAGAGGACGAAGACGGCGACCACGATGGAGACCATCCGCGTCACCTTGCGTTCGGAACGTTTGCGCTTGGTTGAACCCACTCGCATGCTTGACGATTTCACCTGGGAAAGAGCAAACTGTCAGTTCCGCAAAGTCTTCATGTAGTTCATGCTACTGTATAAGAACCATAAAATAACTTTTATCCATTCATTCATCCGTTCGTCTGTCCATTCATCTGTAATCTATATTTATCTATAGGGTTTTGGATGATTGGTTGCGGGTTTCACCTTGGACTGGTTACCAGCTAATCGTAGGGCCAATCACAGGGCATAGATAAAAACCCTTTTACATTCACACTTATGGATAATCTGTCATGTTTGGTTTCCGTTTTTGGTTGTGTGTCTCCCTTGGTCTTGAATGTAATCCTGCCCTTCCTCGTGTCAACCAATTCGTGCCCTCAGCCACTTGTGTCTTGCCCCAGGTGTTTCTTGTTGTGTCATTAGTATGTGTGTATTTAGTTCCCTGGTTTTGGTCAGTCCTTGTTGGATCATTGTCACTGTCACAACTGGTGTTTTGTTGTTACTTTGATTTTTGGTCTTTTCAGAACTTTGTTGGTTTTGTCTATTTAGAGTTTTACCCAGTACCCCTGTTAGTGTTTTTGTTAAATAAATAGTTTTCAGGATAACATGCATCCCTGCCGTGCTTCTCCTGCCTCCCTGCATTTGGGTCCTCCATTCCGCAACCGTGACATAATCTAGTCTTCAATTAACAAGTATGTTTTTTAGGGCCGATTATAACCCTTCGAACATCTGCCAAAATCATTGGCCAGGTGACGGGTTATTTGTACCATTATGTACTCTAACCCACTGGTTCTCAACCCCGGTCCTCAAGTACCTCTATCCAGCATGTTTTCCATGTCTCCTTCAGCCAACACAGCTGAGGATCGTTATCAGGCTTTATGCAGGGCTGGCTGATTGTTTGAAACACCTGTGTTGGCTGTGGGAGACATGGAAAACAGACTGGATAGGGGTACTCCAGGACCACTGCTCTAACATTTACTGACACTATACCAATGGCTTCTACAGAGCTTGCTGATTAGCTGATCATTTGAGTCAGCTGTGTTGGAGGGGGGAGACATGGGGAAAAGGCAGGACAGTGGCTCTCGAGGACTAGGGTTCCCTATCCCTGATCTACACCATAACCTTGTATCGCTAAATACTGAATACATAGATGGACGATCTGTGTCGGTCCGTTGTGGTGAAGGAGCAGAGTCAAAAGGCGAAGCTCTCGATTTACCGATTGATCTACGTTCCTATCTTCACCTATGGTCATGAGCTGTGAAAGAACAAGATCTGGGATACAAGCGGCCAAAATGAGTTTCCTTCGCAGGATGTCTGGACTCTCCCTTAGAGATAGAGTGAGAAGCTCGGTTATCCGGGAGGGACTCAGGGTCGAGCCGCTACTACTCCATGTGGAGCCGGTTGAGGTGGCTTGAGCATCTGGTTCGGATGCCTCTTGGACACATCCCTGGAGAGGTGTTTTTGGCATATCCCATCGGCATGAGGCCCCTGGGACGACCCAGGACACGCTGGAGAGACTATGCCTCTCGGCTGGCCTGGGGTCGAAGTGGCTGGGGATAGGGAAGTCTGGGTTTTTGTCTTAAAGATGCTGCCCCCGCAACCCAACCCTGGATGAACGGTATTAAATGGATGGATGGATTGATGGGATGGACAAATACCGATACCAGGCCTCTGTATCGGTACTGATACCAGCCTTATTTAAGGTATCGGTACTCGTGACGGTGGCTGATACCAATATCAAGAACGAGCTTGCTCACAAATAGTGAAAATCCATGTATAAATGACAGCCACTGAAATGCTTTGGGGGATTTTTAATTTTAATTTTATGCATGATATATTTTTTTAATTAATCGGCCGGTTAATCTGTACTCAAAAAGTCCATATTGGTCGGGCCCTAATGTTTTTGTAATAAGGGAAGAAACTGGACTTACCGGTGAAAATACACACAAGCATGGGAGAGCATGTAAACTCCATGATTCGAACCACTGAACTGTGAGGCAGACAGGCTCAACTCGTGCACTGTTCTGACAGTATTCATACAGTTTGTAATATGAACCATAAAAATCAGATCATCTCACTGTTATGATGATGCTTATTCTTCGAGACTTAAATTCTCAATTTAGCTCATAGTCTGACATAATGCGAATTCTCTACTGCAGACATGTTCAATGAGGCAGCTCAATTGCAAACAAAGTTCAATGACAGATAACAGCAGCTGGTTCAATATTTTTCGATTCCCAACACAATTATGCGTTCACAAGCAAAACTCATTTTGAGTACTTGTAGAGTAAGCAAGTTCTTACCTTGACTATAATGAGCAGGTAACACAAACATATGACGGCCAGGGGCAGGAAGAATCCAATGAAGAAGGTGTAAAATATGAAGGCGGTATAATAGACTTCCTGGGGCTCGGGCCAAACGATACCACATACTGGTACCTTGTCCAGGCCGCTGAAGATCATAGTAGGTAGGATGACTAACAGTGACACGCCCCATACTGTCAGGTTGATTAACTTGGCTACCCGGGGCTTCCGCCATTTTGTCGACTTAATTGGGTGAACCACGGCCAGGTATCGATCGATGCTCATCACCATGAGGCAAAATATGCTGGTGAACTGATTGAGGGAGTCTGGGGAAGAAACAGAAGCGGGAATCACTTGTGATTTGAATCAAACCGGGAGATAATTAACTGCAAATTAGATTTAAAGGATAGGAGAATCTGATGCTATCTGATGCCATATAAATGTAATTTGCTCAGTGCCTTCAGAATCAGTGGTGCCGGCTGATGCAACCTAAACTATACTAGCAATGGTTCCGTGTCTTTAATCAGATTTCATGTTTGTCCTCAAAAGGCCAGTGTGCTGGCCCCCGATGATGTCAGCATTTTTCTGTCCTCTGATTGAGCTCATTATCAGAGCAAAAATTGTCACAGCCAACTTGAACTGGCAAAACACGTACCGACCGGTATGTAGCGACATCCGCTGTCAAGCTAAAGGATAATCTGCGGTCAAAATTATAGTGTGATTAATCTGCGTTAATACATATGATTAATGCGATTATTTTTGGTGATTAATCAATGAGTTAACGCTTTAACTTTGACAACACTAATTTTAATACAATTGTAGTTCAAGCTTTATTTTACATACAATTTTGTGCAAAGTAGTCACTATAACGCAATTTAGTAATAATAAATGTGATGCGCTAAAAATAAATGTATTTGTGGGAACTATTGACGAGTTAAAAACACAGTGATCAAAATAGCCTGGAGTCCACAAATTGCTTCATATTTTAAATTTCAATTGCGGGCAAAGGCTGGGCAATTCCATCCATCCATCCACCCATTTTCTTTACCGCTTGTCCTTACAAGGGACGCGGAGGTGCTGGAGCCTATCCCAGCTGGCTTCGGGCAGTAGGCGGGGTACACCCTGAACTGGTTGCCAGCCAATCGCAGGGCACACAAAGACAAACAACCATCCACAATCGCACCTATGGACAATTTGGAGTGTTCAATTAACCTGACATGCATGTCTTTGGAATGTGGGAGGAAACCGGAGCACCCGGAGGAAACCCACGCAAGCACGGGGAGAACATGCAAACTCCACCCAGGCCCAGGAAGGCCGAAGCCCGGACTCGATCTCACGTCCTGTGGACTGGGAGGCGGACGTGCTAACCAGTCAGCCACCGTGCCGCCGGCTTAGCAATTAATTGAATTAATTAGATTAATCGTCATTTTTAAATTTCGAATCGTTGAAAATGGGCTAAATCGTGAAATCGAGTTTTGTCTTCTGGACTATTAAAAGTTGTTGTTCTTATGTTCTGTTACATCCAGATGTTATTGTGAGTTGTAAAATTTGCTAACTATGAATGTTAAGTTTATGTATAAACTGATTTAAAATCAGTGTACATTATTGTTGTCTGAACATTTTGCACAGGAATTATTTTTGAATAAATGAAACCTTTAAATAAACGTTTGTTGGGTTCATTAGATTAAAACCATAATCGTCCTGAATGACTGAAAAGATCGAGATTTTATTTTTTGGGCATATCGCCCAGCTCTACGCTGGATTTCAAAAGAAAAATGTGCTGTTCCTGACTGTCACCAATGACCAACATGAAACACTAATGCCACCTAGTGGCAGAAAAAATACCTCAAGTCTGTGACTCAATGTTTCATACTCCTTTTAACCGTAACTTTAAATTACTTACTATAAAATTAATGTGTCAATGAACTAAAAGATACAACCACATTTGTATTTGGTAGCCATATTTAACCAGTTCTAGATTAACAAGAGTATGAAAAACCTGCCAAAAATATTTTTGTTGTACTTTTACAACAGATACCATGTCCGACTAATTTAAACTAAATCTACAGTATATGTATGTATGCATGTATGTATGTGCAGTATATTTTTGCGCGCGTATAAGCAGTATGACGTGGGTCTTAATTCATTTTTACGTTGCATTAAACACAGCATTAAAAAAACCCATTAAATTAGATTTGATGATGCCTACAAAAACCCTGCTAACCATTTCCTATCAAGTTTTTCAAGCGTTTGCCTCTTGTGGAGCCACAAAGTGCCTATTTGCTCAAACGAAGTACGGCTGCTCTATGAAGCGTGCTGGGCTCCCCACCTACCTACAGTCATGATCACCCTGCACAGCGCCTTGCCAAAGGGCCAGTGCACCAATGCCAACTGCAAGGCAATGAACGGCAGGCTCATCATGCACAGCACGTCCGCCACGGCCAGGTTGAGGATGTATATATTGGTCACCGTCTTCATTTTGGCGTAGCGGAGGATGACGTAGATGACCAGGGCATTGCCGCAGAGCCCCACCGCGCACACCATGAAGTAAATGAAGGTGATGACGACTGAGCTGGTCTTGTCCTGGTGGGGCTCCCTCGTCTCTACTGTCAGGTTCAGGTCCGGGTCGGACTCGTTCCCCTGGAGGTAGCTGTCGTACAGGAACGGCTCGGGGGTAGTCATGTTTGGCGGAGGTGAGAGGAAGGACCACTGATCCAGCGCCATAACTGTGTAGTCGAAGTTATTTAAATATGGCTGAGGGGTTTGCAGCGTGCGAGGAGCCTCGCGTAATCACATCGCCGATGAAGAGAGGAATACATCTAAAAGGAGATGACAAAGTGAGAGAAGAGTATTATGTGTGACAGTAATAATGCAAGAGCCATGGCAACAGTTACTGAATATAACTCCTGTCAGGTCTAATGTCAGATGTCCACGTACAGTGCACTCGGCTCCCTGCAAACGACCATTTTCTGCAATTTCCAACCACTTACATCCCAAATGAGTTATTTGCTTCACTGTTCGAGTTGTCAAACCAAACCATAAACCCGCCGCCGGGAGTCAAATCATCCAGGGCAAGGGTTAAAGTGCGTGCAGATGTGTAGTTGTGTGCATACATGTATAAAAGGCAGGTTCGAAAGAGGGGACAACGAGGGCGTCGTGCTGCTACCGGAGACAAATGTTTATTCAATCGATCTTGGGGACAAACAGCTCTGACACTGTGGGAGAATCTGTCATTCTAGTTGAGCCAGAAGTCGCATGCATTAAAGGCATACCACCCTTGGCTAAACCAGGGGTGGCCAAATTATTTCCTCCAATGGCCACATACAGAAATATTAATATCTCAGAACCAACACTGCACTTTTCTGTTAAGGGGGATACATTAAATAATAAGGTAAACAACCATTGCTGTTTTTAAAAAGATGAAATCCAGGGGCAGAAGATACAACGAAAATGGCAGAGGCCCCACAATTGAACCCTGTGACCATATGTGCCATTATACATGTGAATTTATATTGCGCATGTTTGTCCAACCACTTTTTTGTTGTTGTTGTTGCTCGACATAGTATGGAGGGATTACAATAATAAAGCAACCACACGAGGTATGGAGGACCAAAAATGCCCAAATAAAAAAAAAAGGTGAAAATAACGGATAGAAGAAATATACCAGTAATTCAAAAATTTAATACAAAAAATATAGATATAAATGGAAATAAAAGCAACAAAAAATGTATGCTGTCAGTTTAACGTGTTAATTAGATTATTTAATTATCCTGCAAATTAACACGTTACGGAAATTAACGGTGCAGGCCGCTAAAAATTTGACGGTAGGCCACAAATGGCCCCCGGGCCACAGTTTGGACACCAATGGGGTAAACCATTTATATCATCATATGTGTACCACATTGGTTGCTTGGCTGCATTTTTTAGTTTTTTAAATCCTCCATACATAAATAATTCTCTATATTTCACATTTATGGACAGCTTAATGACATGCCATACGGTTGATATTGAAAAATACTTTTTTGTTTGTTTGTTTGTTTAAAAATAATTTGATTTCAAGATGCAAAGATTCGTCTCAGACACATTCAAAGGACATTTCTTTTAGCCCCTTTTTGATTCAAAAATATTTCTTCCCTTTTCAGAAAGCAACATTTCAAGTGAAATCAAATTATCGTTGCAGTATGAGTTTTTTTTTTTTTGTATTCTATATTCTTGGAGTGCTTATGGATTTTCTACCTCCAAAGCAATCTTTGTAAGCCCCTACAGGGACTGATATTGTGCTGTCACCGGGACCTCAGACGGGAAACTTCATCTACATAATTAAATTAGCAGTCACACAATCCATAATGTTTTTACTTATTTATATTTCATGTCTGTACATGTCTTCATCTACTATGACATCAGTGTTCATTGGGATTGCCATACATCTTATAGTCGGTGGTGCACTATAGATATAGAAATCTTATCTTATCAAAATATATCTAATGCAATACGAACTTTTCAATTTTTACGTATATTTTTCACAAACAATTGTGTTTTTGTCTTTGCCATATAAATCCGTGATGTTTTATATAATCATGGAAAAGACTTACTTTTAAATCGAAAATGTCCTCCTTGTATCAAGTCCATCGTGCCAACTGCCAAGACGTCCTTACGGAGCGCGTCCATCTATCCTTCCATCCGTCTATCCACCTGCTCCTTCTGTTACGCGCGGCTCCAGCGGCTCTAGCAGCCACTATGCGCCCTCGTCATGGCCCTCAAGTCATTTTTTGTGTTTTTTTTATTATCGCCGACTGTTTTTTCCCCCCTCAGAAGATTTACGCCGAAATAAACCTAAGTGAGGAAAGTGTTGGTGGAAGATCCGAGCGACGAATGCGTCATGGTGACAGGGTGCGCGCAAGACTGCGACTGCGAGAAAGAGAGAAGAGAGAGAGAGAGAGAGAGAAAGAGGGAGGGAGAGGGCGAGAGACAGAGAGAGAGAGAGACAGAAAGATCAATTCCCCATAGGGAGATTTAATCTGATCCAGGGTCAAATTGTCATGAGAAAACCTTTATTAACTGTACATGCATGTGAAATCCTGGATTTCCATCAAATCCAATTTAATGCCTGGTGCCTTCATTTGCAAGTTTAATTTGTTACCAAGCTCCTAAATCAAAAAATTTTCCCATTGATATGAATTGAAAGGCCTGTACCGTCATTTCCAGACTATTTTGTCCAAATGACTATAAACCGCAACCACAAAATTTAAAAGAGAAACAAAACTTGTGGAATAAGTGAAGTACAATTGTAATTTGATAGAAAGGGATTTCTCATGTTCTTGTGTGAAAGAGAAGTGGTCTTACCTTGATAAGAGTTTCGCCTGTCATCATTTTCACTGCTCATCAAGAATCATGACGACCCACGAGTGGATTGATCAGAGCAACTGAGCAAGAAACAAATAGACGGTCGAATAAAAACATGTTAGCTGATGTCATGTTTTGTTTCGACTTAAATTGCAAGGTCCAAAATAACACAGACTAAATTGTGTGCTCATTAATTAGACTGTACATTTTGCACCTGTTAGCAACCTGTTTAAAAGAGGGTACAGTATTTCACATGATTTATTATTATTATTTATTTATTTATTTTAATACCATGAAGCATTTGGGAGCACACAAGTTCAACATAAAGTTTGAAGTGATGGAATTGGAAGTGCTAGCGGAAGAAAAAGAAACAGTTACAGAAAAAAAGAAATCTACCACTCTGATAATTTTGGGGAAACTGCATATAAGCCATGTTTTGTCTGACTTCCATGTCCATGGCAATTGGATGTATGTGTTTCTGCGACTTTAAAATCTGAGTTTAAAACCACTCTGTGAGAGGCCAGCTCCAATTTTCGCTTTTTGTCAAAGTGACCCAGACACACTAAAATGTCTTCTTTTTTTTTCAAACTTGATATGGCATGACTCCTTGTGATTGTCTCCAAATCAGCCTTTATATAACTCAGAAGCTGCAAAATTGTTTTGCTGAATAGATGATATATCGGGATTTTTCTTGGTGACATTTCAAAAATTTGGCACTGTGATGTCATTTTGAGTCGACAGCAAAAGACAAAATGGCCGGCCCAAAGGTGGATAAAAACGGGTGGATTTTGCGACTTAATTCAAATGACACAAACACAATATTTATCAGACTACCATGTTTAGATTAGTAGACTATTGTAAAAAAAAAATAAATAAAAAAATTTGACTTGACTTTCCCTAGATTTTTCAGGTATCTGTATTTTAGTACTGCATTTACTTTTCTGAAGACATTTTACTCCCTACATCGGAAAACAGAGCTCTATTTTCTACTCCGTTGTCATGTTGCTCTTTCAACCTCTGTCCCGTAAATAGAGCGAGGCAAAGTCAACTGCGGTTGAGATTGTGATCTTGGTTTTCCTATAAGGTAGGGAAAAAACGTGACAGCAGGGACATGAGGGAAATGCCTTTGAGCATCATAAACCAATTTGATGTGATGCACATTGGGGATGTGCCATTGCATCATTGCCACATTACTGCATTGATCTTTTGATTTTATAGCCAATAACTGTTTAGGCTGAGTAATAGCTTGTTGTCCCAAATGACCATGCACATATTTTGGTATTTGAGATCAAGCACAATGCAAACAGATGGGAGCGTATTAATAAAAAATAGGTGTGACGGCATTTTCCTCTTGTACCCCTTTTAAAACACAAATGTAACAGAAGAGGCAAGCTCAACTCAAGAATAAACACGTCATCTGGGACAAGCGCTTCACAATCAATCTGTTCAGATGACTCCTCTCAAAAATATATATTTTTTATTTTTTTATTTATTTTTGTTTATTTTTTATTTTTTCTGGAGAGCTCAGTATTGTTCATTCGGTAATTTTACCGATTTGACATGTCATCATAATTGCTCTCTTTTTTTAAATTTTTTTATTATTATTTTTTTTTTATTTAATTAAATTTTTATTTTGTATGTGGTGAGAATGTGTATGTGCATGTGTGTGTGTGCGTGCGTGTGAGTGTGTATTCATAATTCACCTAAAACCTATTAACTCATTCACTGCCATTGACGGCTATAGACGTCAAAAATGCATTTGAACTATTTATTTATTTATATATATTATTTTATTTATTTATTTATTATTTAAATTTTTTTCCACTTTTGTTAACAAGAGTATTTAAACCTAGAATTTTTTTATTGTACATTTGGAACAGATATAAAATTTGTGATTAACCGTGAAACTAGCGAAATCATGCGATTAATTACGATGTACGATTAATTCTAATGGCCTGATGCCCCTAATTTTTAATAATCTTAAAAATATATATATATATATATATATATATATATATATATTTTTTTTTTCCCCACATTTTTTTAAAGAAGAAGAAGAAAAGATTATTAAAAATGAGGGGCGTCAGGTGATTAAAATTAATTGTAATTAATCATGTGACTTCACTCGTTAACTCACGACAACAAAAGATTAGGCATCAATGGCAGTGAATGAGTTAAAAAATTCCATACCGTTCACCTAAACCGAACACTTCCAGCCAGAGTCGTGAGGCCGTCAGGAGACCCGAGGAAGGACCAAAGAAAGGAAAGTGACAAATATATATTTTTTATATATATTTCTGTGACATGCCAGAAGGAAGTGCATTTCGAGGGTGTCTTCTACAACTGGCGGTGAAGCTACATGAGAAAACCTCGTCTCTCTCAAGTGCTGCTATTTTTAATGCCGGGCGACATTGTATCCAAAATTCATGCTTTATTTATGACCAATATGAATTTATTTCATCTCACCCGGGACTGGGGATAGCCATCCAATACAAAGAGGAGGAGATATTGAAAGGATCAGATAGTAAGAGCACAAATCCCTCCGTAAATCAGTAGCCAGTTTGCGAGGGCTATTAGTTCTGGGTCAAGTGAGGTCACCAGTCGACTAGCTGCTGAGAAGCAGCCAACAAGCTGGAACCACTCGCCTTTGATTTAAGTGCCTTCCACATCCTATTCATGTCAAATTTCACTCAAGCTCTTGGGCACAAATTCAGTAGTGTTTGAAGTAGTATTTGTAGTAATGGTCATGATTTAAAAAACAAATCTGCATTCCAGAGTTGCAAAACATGCTATAAAAGTGTCACCTGCCATGCAGTCTTTCAGGGTGACGTGCAAAGCTTTCCATTATAAATGCTGTGATGATTTGTGACTTCTCACTGTTATTTGCCTTTCAGCTTTTATACTGACATGGTCAGTAGGGTAAAGTGGTGTGAACGCAAGCCAATAACAGGCCTCAATTGAGCATTTGTGTGTTAAGAATTGTTTTCCCTCCAAGATCTGCTCAGGCTGACAATCCTAAATATGAAACCGGTTCAGTATTTACAATCACAAATCCTTGTGTGTGTGATTCCACCAACCTAATATGTAGGCATGGGCTGATATTAGGTTCTGATGATATGATAATCATGAGCAAAAATATCACAGCTTTCAAATGACTTTTTAATAAATATGAGGGTTAAAAAAAAATCAAACAAAACATAGAATATTTGATACAAAATAAACATTTACTTACATGTTAAGTCTTAAATAAGAAAATAAATAAATATATATGGACATTCTTGTTGTTTAGTTCTTTTTAGTAGGTCACATTGTCTCATCACTGGTGAGCTATTTTTAGAACAGACCTGTGGGCAACTCATGGTGTACTTGGGGCTAAGTATTACCTGCTGGTACCATTTTTGTGTGTGTTGGACAATGCACAATTTGCACATTAATCAACCTAGCAAAAAAGGCAACTGTGTTTGCGCAGTGTCGCTCCCCCCTCCCCTCTCTGCTCGCTGAGGGAAAAAAGGCCCTACGTCATGCTATTTTAAGCTAACATTTCGGATCTAAAACGATTTCACATAAAATTTTCTCTCATCTTTTTGATGGAAAACAACTTCACAATTACAGTATATCAACAAGTGGCTACTATGGCTCCATGCTACAAGCTAGTAAATTAGCCAGCATTAGTTAGCGGTCGGATTAACATTATTGTTGGAACGTTATAACTGTTGGATTGATGTTACATTATACTATAATTTACTTCTTTTTTTTTTTTTAACTGCTAAACTGAATCCACCTCCTGTCTGTCCCATGTGTTTGTGCATGTTGCATTGGCTAGCTGCTGATTTGAAAGGGGGGGGGGGGTCACTATGTGTCACAGTGACAGATTAGCATAGACAAGATTTTACAAAATTATATCATTTTCGTCTCGTTTTTGTTCATAAACTAAAATGTCCACAGATTTTAGTTCCGTTTTTATTAAGTGAAGTACATCTTCATTAGTTGATGAAAATGCATGCTGATTTAGTCCTAGTTATTGTTTATTAATGAGGCTTTTAGTCTAGTCTATTCTAATTTTGAAAAATGTGTGTTGACAAAATTATTTTTGTTTAGTTTTCGTTGACGAAATTAACACTAATGCCTTCTAACATGGATGTTTTTTTTTTAAATGTGGGAGGACTGGAATATCTGGAGTCAACCTTTCAAACAAAATGCCCGCTCTCCAAGATGGATTCCACAGCATGCTATCGACATTCATAGCTCAGCCTGCTGACGGAGGCTATGAGAACAGAAGTTAGGTAAAAGGAAGAGCTGTCTTGATGATGCCTTTTAGAACTGACACGCTCAGCGGGGTGACTCGCGGGGCGAAACTTTCTTCTTGACCCAAATTTGGCCCTCAACTTTTAGATACGTTTAGATTAGTGCCAGTAAGTCCATTTCGGATCAGGATGAAAGGCTGACTTCATGAAAGCTTCTCCCACTTTCCTGCTGTTTTTGAAGATGACAGTACAACACCACAAAATGCTGACAGCACCATCGCCAAAATAAAAGATGACAGCTGTACTCAACCTTTTACGTTGAGAAAACATTGACTGAATGGCCTATTTTCTTTTTTGTTTTTCCCATTTGGATATTCATTCCTTTGAACCAGGTTGCTCTTGTGCTGACTCAAATTGTCATCACCATGCAGACAAGTTGTTACCGAGGGGGGAAGCGACGACAGACGAGCGTCGGCCCAAATGTGCCCGGCTTTCTGTTTCCAGTGTGACGAGTCGCGTCTGTTTCGCTTGCTCCGGGGCTTCGCCTCTTGTCTCTCCTCTCGAGCAGCCTCGTGCACATTTCACGGCACTTGGCGAACTAAGCACAACAGCTCGTAGTGTGACTGATGCGATGCTGCTGCAAGACTTTGACACTGTGATTGTTGTGAAATAATCGCCTGGGATATGATTTATCTGCAGGTTAGCACCTTTGCGC
This sequence comes from Vanacampus margaritifer, assembly GCF_051991255.1. Taxonomy (NCBI): domain Eukaryota; kingdom Metazoa; phylum Chordata; class Actinopteri; order Syngnathiformes; family Syngnathidae; genus Vanacampus; species Vanacampus margaritifer. Next base: position 11,852,747 of record NC_135449.1, read on the forward strand.
CAGGTGATGGCACGGCATGCGAGGGCAAACACGCGCACAGCCACAGAATTGATCCTTAAAGGGGAAGTCAACCCCCCAATTTTTTTTACAATAATATGTTCTACGCAGAGCTACTTGTCTAAATACTGTATTCTGGTTAATATTGCGTTAGTGGAATATGAGTTAAGCAGCAAAATCCAGTTTTTATCCATCTCAGCGGGTAGCCATTTTACCACTTGCTAAAAATGGCATCACAGTTGCTCAGGTCTCAGGTAACAACCAATCACAGCTCAGCTTCAGAAAACAGGCGAGCTGTGATTGGTTGTTGCGTGAGCCCTGAGCAACATTAATGTCATCTTCAGTCGACAGCAAGTGGCAAAATGGCCATTCCCTGAGACAGATAAAAATGGATGGATTTTTCTTCATAACTCTTATTCCACAAATTAAATATTAATCAGAATGTCATGTTTAATGGAGGACCAAAACTGCAAAAAAAAAAAAAAGACTAAATAAATAAATAAAAGTGAAAATAAAAACGGATATACAAAATATAATTCAAAAATTAAATAGAAAAAAATCTAAATGGACATATATATATATATATATATATATATATTTGTGTGTGTGTATGTATGTATATATATATATATATATATATATATATATATATATTGTGTGTGTGTATGTGTATATATATATATATATATATATATTCAACATTTATATTTATTTTTGTATTTAATTTTTTAAGAATATTTTTCATATCTGTTTTTATTTTCACTTTTATTCATTGATTTATTTATTTTTTAATTTTGTCAGTTTTGGTTAGTGAGGCCACATATAACATATCATTGTCAAGAAATGTTTATTAAGGTTGACTTCCACTTTAAAGGTTAAAAACATTTCGGGGTTTTCTAGGTTTTTATCTCAAAGCATGAGATTTGATCAAAAACTGATTATCTCTGATGCTGCTCATGAAAATTCTTAAAATGAAAAAAGAGGCTAGGCACATATAGAGGTGTCAGTATATAATCGTTTTATGGGCTGCCATAGTCTGTCCAGATTTGATTTCCTTTTAATGATGGCCCACGTGATAACGCTAGGATTGAAAGTGTTATGTTCTAGTGCCGTATACTGTATAGTGACAAAAGAGACCATACATCCAATTTCCATTCCAAGCGCTTTCTGTCTTCTTCTAAATCTTTAAAGCACATTGAAATATGCTTCAATGTTCTTACATAAACAACCTTGCTTGTCTCACCACAGAAAAAAACAACACAAAAATCGACCTGCAATCCAAGGACAAAGTTAAGTTATGTGTGTTCTTACAAGATTTTGATCTAATGCTGAAGTAAAGACTGTAAAACATAACAAAATGTCAACTTGTCTGACCCAGCAGTCACAGTTCAGCAACACGTCTTATCGCTCCTTTTTGTTTGTTTTCTTTTTCCCATTCAACATTCAAACTGTCACTTTGGTCAAATGAGTAACATGTATTGATTTTTTATTTTTTTTATCACTTGAGTTATTTTTTTATTTAGTTATTTATATGTCTCTCGGCTGTCCTGGGAACGCCTTGGGGTCCCGTCGGATGAGCTGGCTGAAGTGGCTGGGGAGAGGGAAGTCTGGGCTTCCCTGCTAAAGCTGCTGCCCCCGCGACCCGACCCCGGATAAGCGGAAGAAGACGGACGGACGGACTTGAGTTATTTTACAACAAATTAAACAAAACCATTAAGCTATAAGTGATGTCAAATGGGGATATAGAGGCTGTTTTGTTGCGAAGTCAAAACACCTTGAAGCGACCTTAAGCATCGGAACCAGCCTGAGGCAAATACCCATGATGGGATTACAGTGATCTTGAGATGTTGACAGTGATATGAACGTGTCGTAAATCCATTTTTTTTTAATCATGTCAGCAGTGAAATATCCTGTCACCTGGCATTTTTCAAAGCATGAAACCAAATGTTCTATCTTGGTGCAAATTGACAAATAGTTTGATGCCTACCACGGGAGTTAATCAGTAAATTTATGAAAACAAAGTCAGAATTTAAATTAGTACATGTTAAAATTTACACTTTAAAGGGGAAGTTTTATCCATCTCAGTGGGCGGCCATTTTGCCACACCACTGGCTGTTGACTGAAAATGGCATCACAGTTGCCAAGGGCTCAAGGCAACAACCGATCATGGCACTCATGTTTTCTGAAGCTGCACCGTGATTGGTTGTTGAGCAAATCGGATGCCATTTTAAGTCACCAGCAAGTGGCAAAATGGCTGCCCCCCTGAGATGGATAACAACAGACGTTTAGAATAGCGGAGCCCCATACAACATATGTATTTATGTATTTGACTTCCCCTTTAAAACCATCAATTTGATAGTGCTTATCAAGGGGATGTTTAAGTTTGTGTAGTTGTAACATAAACACATACTTTAAATTCTTCATACTGATGATGGTGGCAAAACATTTCATTGTCAAGTTTTCATCTTAACACAATTACACCTTTAGGCTGACATTACAGAAATATATTTTATTCTCTAGAGGTCTAAAGTACCTCTAGAGAATAAAATCTATTTATGTACTGTTATTATCCACTCAAACACTCCTTCACACAATAAGAAAATGGCAAATGTTATTCTGTGATTCTGCCTGCCCAGTGGCAACCATTATAATTCAACCCCAATGTCATTTTTTTCCGCCTTCAGATATAATTCATTTGCATAGCGCTCCAGGCGTGAACACAAATAAATGTGTTATCTCTTTATTCATTTTTTTATTCTTATGGTTCTCTGTTGGTCAAGTCGAATAATTAGGTTTATATTTCCTGCTATTCCCTGTTGCACGCTTACTTGTCTTACTATGAGTTATACCTGCATCATGTTAGCTGCTCCTTGTTTCTCCTCCAATCAGCTCTCATCTCGCAATCAAAATTGTGGGAACAGTGAGGCCATTTCTTTATTTTCACTGTAGAAACGATGATTATGAGATACATCGATATTTTATTACCTGATGGTTTTGGAGCTAATGCAACAGTCGCCACAGGGACTGAACAAAATATTTTATTGATCATCAGAGACTGAAAGGAGTTTTATTCTGAAAATCTGACTCATCGTACCTGAACAGATAAGTAAGCCCACAAGCTGGAAAAATAAGAGGAAAAAAACCCCAAACATATTTAGAGTGCTTCTTTGAAAAGGCGTAATGAAAAGAATGAAAAGGAATTGGCCGCCCTCTTGTGGCCGTTTTACAATCAGGAACTAAAAATTAGAACAGAAAATTGCCATGAATTTATTGCAATTTTAATAGAAAATGGTATATTGGGATGCAAAGTTTTTCTTTAAAATGATCTGTCATTGTTTTTATTTGGGGAAATTTGATATATCAAAATTGCTAGTTGTATCAGTAGTTGGTATCGGTGTCAGTGACTGCTCAAGAGTTTTTTTCCCCCCGTTTTTTAGAGCTCAGTATTGTTAATTCGGTAATCTTACATGACATTCAACATGTCATCATCATTACTCTCTCTTTTTTTATTATTAGTATTCATTTATTTTATTAAATTTTGTGTGTGTGTAAACGTGTGTGCACATGTGCGTGTGTGTGAGTTTGTGCTCATTAATTCACCTGAAAACTGTTAAAAATCCCATACCCTTCACCTTAACCGAATACTTCCGAATTCCACTAGAGTCGTGAAGTTGTCAGGAGACCAGAGGAAGGATCAAAGAAAAAAAAAGATGAAACAAGGTGAAATCCAGCACCGACTGCTCAAGAGTTAAGTACATATACTGGTATTGACCTAAAAATATATATTTAAAAAAAGTGATATAGAACATCCCTAATTGTTGAGTCATTTGTTTAATTTTAAGGTAATATCGAAGTTTATTTGCATGCCTGCAAATCGTTTTACTACTGTTGTACATATGTAATATGGACACAATTATTTGTTGCTTTTTTCTTTTTAAAGAAGCCCCCCAAAAATGTATTACATAAAAAAATGAGGCGATGAAGCCTTCAAATATTTCCAAAACACGTACATGAAGTTCCTAACTAAACATAAGCTCGAAACGGAAAATCAACAATCCCAGCATACCTGTGACAAATGCATCATGTCAAGTACTGCTCCGTTGATCAATGAGCAGAATGCTTGGCTAGATTTAATTTATTTTTTTTTTAAATGTCAAGAAAAATGGCCCCTGCGCATTTGGCTGACAGAATAAAATATCTACATTGGAATCACAGGAGATTTGCAGCCTTTTACACATTATTTCATCACACTGACATCTGTGTAAAATCAAGTCTTTTTTTTTTGCCTTTGGGTGTTAAAGTAATCACCAGTTTATTCTCACGAGAGCAGTAAATCACAGTAGGATTGTAGGCTAGGGGCACATGAGCAAAATAAACGTTTCTCCTTTGTGGCTGTAAGGAAAAAAAGATGGTGTCTCTTACTCTTTTGGTTGTAAACCAATTGAGACCATTTTTTTTAAATGATGCATTTAGTTCGAAATCCTTAGCGCTGAGACTGATTGTAATTACAGATGAGGTATTGTACTGAATAATTATGGTCAGAGGCATAAACTAATGTGGTAGTCTCGCAGCCAGGTAACTGCAATACTTTCGCTTTGTGTGGCAACTGTTTATTTTTAATTTCCACTTTTTCTTTCAAAGTTTAACCAAACTTTTAGGATTCACTTTGAACCAATAAAAGGCCAGTGGAACATCTGTTCTGGGTGTGTGTTTTACTTTTTCCTGAGCTTTTTCCGGGTGCTCTGGTTTCCTTCTAGATTTAAAAAAATAAAATAAAAAACAGGCCTGTTAGGCTCATTGAATACTCTAAATTGTATGTGTATTCTTATTCAAATTACTCCAGTGGCACCGCTCACCATACATGTGATATGACAAGCAGATTAAATAAAACTTAAACTTAATTAAATTAGTTAACTAAATGAAAAATATACAAAATAACAAAATAAAAAATACAATTAACTAAAAAATGTTATTAAATTAACTTCACTGTATACCCAAATACAATGAGTGGTACCTTGTCTTATCAGTCAAATTCCGAGTTCTATGACGAAGCAAGTGGCTCATTTTACTTTAGTCTTATATTAATATAAACATTAATTAATGTCAAGGGCCCCATTATCTATGAAAATGAAAATTTTGAGCATGAATGTGTTTATTCCCACAACGGCGCAAATACAAATTTCTAACATGTTTTTTTTTTATTATTATTTTTTTTTAAAGAATATCAGTATAGCGTTTAACACAGTAAAGTATCATAATGTCATGTTGTGGTTTTGTGGCGTCAGGTTTTTGTTAGATTTTGCGTGTCTGTGTTCAAGTGTTTTGTTTTGTGTTCCTTGTCTTTCCCCTCGTCTCGTTATGTGTAACCACGTCCGCTTGTGTGTCTTCCCTTCCCTTGTGTGTCAACCTATCAGTGACCTCAGCCGCTTGTCTCCTCCCTAGGTGTGCATTGTTGATGTTACGTGTGTCTCGTCTTGCTAATATAGCCACGTCTTGTTAGCCTAGCCAAGTCATTACTGCCAAGCCATAGCCACAGCCAAGACGTCATCTTAGCCACAGCCACAGCCAAGTCACAGCCACAGCCAGCCAAGTCAAGCCATTTAAGTCACTCCCATTTAACGCAAGTCAGGTCCTGTCACGTCACGCTCGTTCCAGTCCAGTCACGTCAAGTCTCGGTTTTTCTGCCTCCTTGCATTTGGTTCCACATCTCTCACTCTTCCCCAAATTCGTGACCCATAAAAGGGGGATCAAAAACAAAATGGCAAAACGAAGCAAAAAAAAAAAGATCAAGCAACAGACATTTTGAAAGTGACTTTTGGAAAATCCCCTAGCTACCAAGTCATCAGGGGCAATTCCATTGTTTAAAATTTGGAAAATGGTTTTCAAATCTTGGGCAGGATTGCGTTTCTACTCTAATTTGTCAGTATGTATTGATTTCAAGTAAATGTCAAATGGTAGGGTTCATATTACATGTTTGCAGCTATATTATGTAGATATTAAATCCAGGTGTTAACATTTTCCAAATGCCACTGTTTACACCAAACGTGCATCCTATGGCACCCAGAGTCTTCCTTGTAATAAACTCTCCTCCCAAACTCCAGAGTTCTCGGTTGCAATTACCATAAGCATGCATTAGGTAATTAGCCAATCGAAGGAATAACACACTCCTTGTTTTTCCCCAACATGTGCTGCCACATGGGCTTTTTCCTGACAGGCTGTAATAACGCATGATGCTTTTAGCACACAAATGAGCGTACGCTTAGCACCTTAGTGCAGCCCGCATCTTATCTGTATTCATATTGCTGATGGGAACACTAATAAGTCCGTCTGCTCAATTACTCATTGATCTCAGTATACGCTAAAATGTAATGGGAACAGCTTCTTTGGGTATTTTCAGATTTGTGAGACACTCACTGGTGAAACAAACCATCTGGCGTTTGGTTGACATCCGGAATATTTTTTCCATATACAGCTTGAACTCGACACAACCCCATAATAATAACAATACAGTAAACTGGAAAATCTCATCAGCTTGATTGAATTTGTTAATGGCGTGATTTGTTTCTATGCAGCATATATATATACAGTATATATATATATATATATATATATATATATATATATATATATATATATATATAAGGGCCAATATCTTCTCCATTTAGCGTCTGACAAAGTAGTCAGAAATAAATAGCCGCAAATGATGAATTGAATTCTTATTACTGGCATTATGCTTTATGCTCATCCTTTACAACAATGCGACGCAGAGCCAGACTTTTTCAATTATACGATCAGGCCATCTGTCAGCAGCACATTGCACAATATGAATGTTGAATTTTAAAACATGACAAAGCAGATTTGTGGAAATATGTTGAAAGGATGGCGGGAAGAAAAGAAGAGGAGGAGGGGGAAATTGAATCGCTGACTTGAAGGAGGTCTCAAAGCTAGAGGATTATGGAAATTAACTTTGACCTTTAATTCTGTGCCTCTAATCATGTTATATGCGCAACTGAAGACATTTCTACAGGCTAATATACACATCTTACTATATCACCCTCTCTCATGTGCCTCATCAATATTCTTCATTGAGAACCCTCTCAGATACGTTCCATCTACTTCTTATTGCACAAAGAGGGTGGATCCATAGCTTTAATTAGGACCCACATGCACTGTACATGTCGACACATTTAAAAAAAAAAAGTCAAGCAATATGGATCAGTTTTTTTTTCCAAAGGACAAACTAACAACATACACTTCTGAGGTTTGCGTTTTGAATCCAGGAATTTGTGTGTTCTCTGCATGCTTCGAAGGGCTTTTACTGAGTACTTCAATGTCCTCCCATATTCCAAAATCATCCTGACAACTAAATTGTCCTTCAATGTGAATGTGAGAGTGTTTTTGAATTAATAAAAAAAAAAAAAAGGAAAATGGCCATGCATACGTAATTATTTTTAATCAATTTACCATCTGCAGTTTTATACAAATTGAAATATGCCCACACATCTGCACTGGCCCTCTTTGTAAGTGAAAAATGATAACTGTCATCTGGACTTGTCTGTGAATCAAATGCATGTTTACTTTTGTCTTCTTTTTTGACCTGTTCTGTGTCATGCCGGGACAGCTTTGCTGTCAAATAACAGAGTTTGATATACTCCCTCTGTTGCACTTTTTATTGGGATGGATATTTACTGGAAATGCAATCGGACAGAACGAGGTTAGAAAAGGGACAGGCAGAGAGAGAGTAGACATTCATTTGGTTATTCTATTTTGCACTTGAGGTTAAGTTTTTCTTTATTTTGATGATAATAACGTCTTATTTCCACATGTCTCAATATCAGTAAGATGCAATTTAAAAAATGTATTTGCGTGTTTCTCTCTGCCTCCTAAAAAAAAAAAAAAAGCTATAATGTGCATCAGGCTAAAAACAGGGCTGCTTTATGAACTCATGCAAAGCAACAAGGTCTTATTGTTATGATATGTTCATGTTATGTCTTGCTTGTTATGTTTTCTTTCCCCTTGTCCTCGTCAGCCTTGTGAAAACCAATCAGGTCCCTTCAACCACCAGTGTCTTGTCCAGGTGTTCCTCATTTTGTGGTCATTTTTTTTTTTTTAAGACATTTTTAGACTCATTTTTTTTATTTTATTATTGTATTGATGTTGTTGTTTTTTTTTAAGACTTTTTTTTTTTTGATTATTTTATTTATTTATTTTATTATTCCTAAGTGCCTTGTTTGTTTGTTTGTTTTTTAGTTTTTTTTTTTCTTGAGCACTCATACCTTACTTCCCTCCTAACATTTGTGGCTGTGTAATTGCATTCCATTACATTATTAACGGTATGACCTTTGTGTGAAGTGGCTATGCGATGAGATCTAATATCACGACTCCAGCCTCCTCAAGGAGTGTTGATATTTGGCGTGGCCTTTTTAGGTAAAAGGGAAAAAGAAGAAGACGTGGATTTTAGAGGGATCAAATAAACTGTTGACCCCACCGTCACTTCAAAATTGTCTTGAGTTGGCGATATGATTAATAATAAAAGATAGAGGTTCACTACTCTTGTAGACCTTTACCGCTTTCCTCAAATTGGAACGAGCTGAATCTTTTATACAATAAAAACGTTATGTTTATTTAAACAGCAGTGTAGGATTCATTACAGGGATTTCATAAACACTTAAACCTTGACAAGTGTTTTATACATATTCTTAAAAAAAAAAAGTGTGCCATCACTTATGAATCCACAAGAGGTTATTGTCTTGGGAAAAAGCCTCTGAAAACAAGCTTTGCCATAATTTAAACTTTCAAAAGCACGCCGCTGCACTTGACCTCCTCTTTTACTGTCAGTGAAATTCCTCTTGTCATCAACTCTCTGGGCTCTTTAAGACTTTGAGATGCGGGAGAAAGGTTTATTAGTGCTTTTAAAAGAATAAGCCGCGCTACACAAGTGGGGTCTCGGCTCACAGAATTTCCGCTTCACAAGGTGTCTCGAGGGTATACGCACGAGAGCAGACGGTGATGAAGACCCTTAGCTTGCTTGTTCGGTGTGTAATGGTGACTGTAGAGGTCCAAATATGCAGCTTTACTTTTCTCTTCGTCTCGATTAGTGATGGAAGAAGTGTTGCAACCAAAGCGTGTCATGAAAGGTTTCAAGTATTTTCACCACCTTGCAGTTTATTTTTCAAATTAAATGTAATACTATTTGTGTGCCGAATGTAGCTAAAGATTACATAATTGAACATGCAGGCACTTGATGGAGGTTTTGTCTTAGGTTAGTGAAGTGGCCATGAGTCAAATGCAAATGGCAGAGAACATTGAATCTCTCTTGATTCCCTTTGGAAATGCTACAAAATTATACTTGAATATACATCCAGCCATTTTCTGTAAAAAGGGATCTTATGAGAGCACTTTTAACGTTAACTGATTCATTCATTTTGGATTACTACTACGACGTGAATTCACACAACTATACATACTAATCTTCCTTGAGTTAAGAGTCAGATGTTTACCTACTGTGTGTAATGTATATGAATTGACAGACTGATTTACCTTGTGTGCCTCAGTGAATGGATGCCATGTAAGTGACAGTTCTTTTTTTTTTTCTAATGGCGCAAATGTTACTGTTTAGTACCTAAAAGTAAAATCCTGTGTATAATATATAATATGCCCAACAAAAATCACCCTTAAAAAGCTGTTCCCCCCGCATCCATGTATATTACGGTCGCCTGGTTTGATGCAAATTCTTTATTATTGTTGTTTGCTGCTAATATTGACACATTTTTAGATTTTATTTCCCCCTTCGATTTGAAGTAAATCTCTTTTGACCGATGAGACAAAGTGACGTCAGTAGCGATTTAATCAGCTTCAACAACACCTTTGAGTGAGCCTGGTTTGTTAAAAACTGATCAGCCTGCATTGGGCTGTCAAACCTTTCAACATTAATTAATTCAGAGTCATTTTTGTCTGTTACTGACTTTGAAAAGTAATCCGATGGCTCCCGCCGTCTTGCTTGCTGCAGGTTAGCTAGTAACGCTGAAGATGCTAACGCTGAGTCGGCGCTGAATGTTGGCAACAGGCGTAGAAGGTCACCATAATTGCGTAGGTTTTTTAGTGTCCTTAATTAGCGATTGAACTTGATTTCAGGACAATGTTGTTTTGTTGAAAAATTTGTCAAGTCAGTGATCACGACACGCTGCCGAGAACAACTTCAAAATAAAAGCAACCAAGTCAATATTATCAGTGTATTACTGCATTTGCAAAGATTATATTAAGGAGGTGGCCTGAAAAATTGCATGCATAAACAATTGTTATTCTTATTCTTATTATTATTACTATTAACATTACTCATGGGATTTTACGTAATATAGAATTTATCTTGACGTTTCACATGTTCAGAAACATAAATAATTATAATAATAATAAATCAACTATATCAAATACCTGATGAGTCATTGTGAATATAAATCCCATTTATTCACATAATAAAAGTCACATTTGATCTGTCAATAACAAGCATTACATAACAATAGCGAACGTTCTCACATCAGTTTTATTGTTCAAATAATACAGATTGTCACTCACGTTTAATATCATTCGTACAATGACATGCTTTTTCACGCTTTTCTTGTGCCTTTAGTTTTCTCTATTTCTTTTTAACGAAAACTTCTGGAAAAAAAGGGCCGACACCAGTACGATGCCGATACAAAGTACAGATACCACTAATACTGATGATACATAAGAACCCTCTCCCCATGACAGATGATTATAAAGAATGACCTATAAATCCCAATTTTGCATTTTTACTTAAAATTGCAATTTTATATTGTTCTAATTTCTATTTCCTGATTGTAAAATGGCCACAAGAGGGCAGCCAATACTGGTATCAGTCAATGTCGCGAGTACTGATACCTTGAAATAAGGTATGGCTTTTAAACAAACTGTCACAATGAAACAAATCCAAGACAAAATCAGAAGTGCTCCATTCTTGTCCTTGTGCTCCTTTAGCTTCGAGCAATTGCTTATCACCAGCTGTTACCAAAAAAATGCAGTATAACAGGAGATGCAGCAGAATGAGCTGCCCCAAGTGAAAGGAATTATGAGAAGAATTATTATGAAGCAGATTATACAACGAGCCGGAGTCCAACAGCTCAAGGAGGGATTAAACAGACAAAGTGTTATAAATTCCTCAAAGTCAAAATAGAATGTATTTTTTAGCTTTTTCTTTTTCAAAGACTCAACTTTGTTTATAGAGCTATTAAAAGAACAATTATAGCTGAAACAAAGTGCTGTACATAAATAAAAATCATACTAATAAAATCTCCATCCTACAGATTAATTTTCTGTGTGAGCCAACCCCTCCGATCCCCAAATCGACTGCAAACAATTAAAATAAACACCGCATGGCTTCCTTGATTTGATATCGTCTCTCTATGCTAGAATGGCAACATCCTGCACTCCTGTGACATTTAGGTCATACCGCTCAGTGTTGCATTGCATGCTGGGAGAAGACTTGGCGGCCAAGCAAAGGAGGTTCCGGAAGTGCCTCCTGAAGGTGTCCGAGAAGCAGGCGTAGAGGATGGGATTGGCGCAGCTCCACGAGTACGACAGCAAGATCAAGAACTCGAACACTCGTGCGAAAGTGAGGTTGCTTTCATACATGGAGCAGAAGTTGACGGTATAAAACGGCAGCCAGCACATACCGAAAACCACCACCACGGCGACCACCATTTTAGTGACCTGCCGCTCCGGCCGGTGATTCTCGCGGTCGGCCAACGTAGCCTGGAATCGTCGCGACTTCAAGGTGAGCAGCAAAGCCGTGTACGAGGCTGTCATGATGGTGAACGGCAACGCGAAACCCAAGACGAAGGTGTAAGACAGGACGCCCAGCCACCACATTTCCGAAACGAGATCCGGTATACACAGACCTCCATCGGCGGAGAAGTGGAGCGCCATGGGGAGGATGGTGAGGATGGAGAAAAGCCACAAGAAGGCCGAAACAATCTTGGCGCAGCGCGGCGTCCTCCACCAGGCGAACCTCAGCGGGTCGGCCAGCGCCATGTAGCGGTCCACGCTCATCACCGTCAGGCAGAAGACGCTGGTGAACTGGTTGATGCCGTCCAGCACCATGACCGCTTTGCACACCGCGTCGCCAAACACCCAGCGACTCAGAAAGTTCTGGCTGGCGATGAACGGGAGCCCCACCATGAAGAGTCCGTCGGCGAGCGCCAGGTTGAAGATGTACACCGTGGTGGCGGACGACATTTTGTCCAGTTTGAGAACGGCGACGATGACAAGGGAGTTGCCGGCGAGTCCCGCCACGCACACCACGAGGTACAGAATTGCCATGAGGACGCCGAAACCATCGAGACGCTCCTTGAAGTCAAAGCGTTCATCCACGTAAGTCCAGTTGTCTATATCGACTTCCATTCTGCATGAAACGAAAACTCTGTTTAACTTGATCTCACCTCTGGATGAAAAAAGATCCAATCATCCGCTCAATGCTTTTATGCTCTAAAACCCGTCTCCTTTGCTGGTCTGCAGCACCCAAGGGCCCTCGACCCTTCAAACGAACAGGACGGATGCTTAACTGGCCGCGCGTTCTCCCTGGGAGCCCTTTTTATATATCTTCCCCCCACGGTGTGTGACGAGCGCTGCTGTGTGCTTGTGTGCGCCTGGAACTTGTCCACCCCCTTGTTCATCAGTCTCCAGAGGCTGTGATAAAGTCCAGCCTGGCTCAAGAAGCCCCTCCTGAGTCCTCCCACCCCCACCAGGTTCTCTGCTGTAATGCTCCTTTTCCAAAGTAAATCCATCTGGACCCTGGCTTTTATTTTCGTAACTTTTTTCCCCCTCCTTTGCTTCTGTTTACTTCACACATACCCTCCCTTCTATCTATCATGTCTCCACGCAGTCCACCCCTTAAGCTCATACTTGAGGACCCGGGGGTCACACGCGCAAACAGACGCCATCACTAGCTCACGCAAGTAAATCTCCACACAGGAAAGAAGTGCCTCACGTCTGTTTTCTCAGGACTTTTGTTGTGGTGACATTTGACACGCGATGCTGTTTTCTCACGTCGTTATAAAACGAAGGATGGCACGAGCAGAGGAAGTCGAGGCTGGCTAAGATTAAAGACCACGGATGAGCGATGACCTCCATCCTGTTGCCACTCGGACACGCATAGCTGGAATAACCCCAGAAATCCTCCCGAGTGTCCGCCCGTCGAAAATCCACAAAATAACCCAGCCAGCCAATGATTTCCCATGCCGTGAGTGTTTATCCAGAATGCGATGTGATTCCAAAGACACTTAACACTTCTCTAAACCGTCTCGGGGCTCGTTCATCAGAAGATTTATGGAGACATATTTCCAATCTGGCAACAAGTTGCAGTTAACTGAGGAAAAAAATGTCTTTGTAGTTGAAGCTGATTAGGCTGTGGCTTTGCTGCCAACACTTCACACAATGTGGCCCACCTCTACATCCCCCTATTAATCATCCCGAAAAACACCGTGGAGGTGCTTCATATTTCATGGGCAATATTTCACATGTCATTCTGGCATTCATATCCTCGTGCTTTTAAGAGCAGTCTGCAGCACAGGAACACACCGGCAAACTGTTTTGTTAATCAAAAGCTAAATATTCCATATTCTCTTGGCTCTTCTTTCCTCTCTTCCTATGCTTGTGACATTTTGGGAATAGAATCATAATCAGATGAGCAAATCATGGTTCATTCATCAAACAATGATCACGTGGGGACGGTTCTATAGGGACATTGGTGGAAAATCTAACTTTCAGATTTAGCCGGGAATTAATTCAACATGCACATTTCCTTCAATCTGTTTTAATTGTGACCTTGATAGCACGAGATTGAGGTTACAAACAGCTCATGGATGGAACGTAAAAACAATTGGAGTCAGTTATGCACAGATTTATATACGTATTATTCCCAGAATGCATTGCGTGGCACAGTTAAAGAAGTTATAGGACGTTAATCCATGTCAGCGCGTTTATGTTTGATTTGTGTTGGTCTATCTTTTTATTTTTTTCAACAAACCATAACTTTAGGTTGTGTGTAAAATAATGACATCCAGGTCAATTCCGTGTACAAATCGCAACGCTCATCTGAGGATTCTTGTGAAATTATGAATTTAAATGTTTTGATTTTGACCGTCTGATTAATTGGTCTGACGTTACTAATTATTTTACTTTACAAGATCGTCTCGCGGGCCGGATAAAACGTTTTGTCGCGGGCATTACGTTTGACACTCCTGGATGAGAGACGGTAGTCAGGTTTGCATCCAATTGTTTCAAATTTTTTAAGCGAATTTACTGAACATGCGCAAAGCGGACATGCGACTTTTTGTGGATATTGAGACGGGACTCCGCCGCTGTAGGTGGCGGCATACACCATGGAGATGTGATCCACCAGTAATTTCATAGAAGAAGAAGAAGAAGAACAGGAAGCGACTGTGCCGTCCAATGCGTCGTATAAGTTTGCTTTTGTAATTGTTGATAAGCCGTAGCTGTTTTCCATCTAAAATTGCATACATTTTCGCTTCTTTAATTAATTCCAAAAATATTTAATATGTTTCGTTGTCCCCGCCAAACATTCGCCATTGCTCTGTGACTACAAACGTACGTGTGACGTAATAGCCGGTCAAAACGTGCGACGTGTATCCGGTCTTGTCAGCGTTTATTCGCAAAACCTGTTTCCATAGCCAAAATTCGCATTTTCCTTTTTTTCGATACACTTGAAAATCCACCCCAGTCCCAGCATAAAAAAAAATCCATTCTGATTTATTTTCGCATTTTTTGAAAATTCAAATAAAAATGTGTGGATAGAAACCCCACCTATGAAGTGTTCTGAATTACATACTAATTTGGGTTATGACACCGTTATAGAAATGGATCTCTGTCATGAAACGGGAATACTTTTACCAACAACAACAAAATGCTAATATTAACGATGGGCGAGTACCGATAGCACGAATTTTAAAAAATTTTTTTAAAAAAAGAGCGCAATGATGATGACATGTCAAATCGGTAAAATTACCAAATTAACAATACTGAGCTCTCCAGGAAAAAAAAAAACTAGAAATGAGAAGAATAGAACATTTATTTCATACACTTTTGAGGAATAAAATGCTATGTTAGGTTATAATGGTCTTTCTTTAAAATTATTTGTCATAATTTTTGGGGTACATGTTATGCATCAAAAGTACTAGTTGTATTGATACTTGGTATCGGAGTCCTCAAGAGTTGAGACTCATACTGGTCTTGGTCTGAAAAAAAGTGGTATTGAACTTCCCTAATGAATATGAAGTGTAATTAAATAATATAAAATAAATAAATCTTTTCCCCCCTTTCACTAAAGGAAAGTTATTAACATGGAATGAGGGCTCTATGTAGTGTGAAAGGGAATTTTGGGAACATTAACACCCGAGACTCACTTTTCTGCAACCCTTTTGTATTGAGAACTGTTGTTGTTGCCCGACAAATGTTTTGTACGTCACGGCTGATGCTGATAGTGACGCTGCCGCGCATCTTTGCGGGGAATCTGCGTCACTGTGTGATCTGGCACAAAGACACAGCGATGTTGCGCTTCGCTGGCCTCTGTGTGAAAGAAGACAGGCGAATAAAAGCGGGGGTGCTTGATTAAGCGTCCGACACGCCCAATCCCACCCTCTCAAAGGACTCCTGCTGGGATTCATCGACATCCTCCTCCTTAAACTCGAACTTCATCTTTGGTGTCACTCATTGTTTGTTTTAATGTGCAAAAATCACATACAGGCCGTGATTTCATGTGATGCTATTCGAAATCAAACAATATTGTAATAATGTTCTTTAACATGTGACGATGGAACATTTTTAAAATACTATTTCTTCTGTAGCTGGATGAAGTTAGTAGATTTCAAGGTTGTGTTGTCAGAGTTCATATTGTTTTAAGACACTTCAAATTATCTGTATTTTTTTATAGTCAGGCTAATGTATTGAATATTTCTGTTTACTATAAATAGCGTTGCTGATCGCATACAACCGCAAATAAATATTGCAAGTATTTTTTTTTTTTGTTCTTGCTGTTCTATGCGGTGACGTATGCTAGCTGCAATTCCAATATCAAGTGTGAAGCTGAAGTCTATAAATGTTTTCCCAATGAACATTTAAGTTATTATATACAGAAGCATATTGCATTCACTTCGGATGGTTTTTTTGGGGTTTAGTTTCTTGTGTCATTTTTTTTTATATTTCTGTTTTCCTGAATATATTTTTTTACTGTTGTACTGAACTTTTTTTCTGTCATTAAAAAAAACAAAACGATTCCGATAAACAAAAAAAAACAACTTTACTCAGCAAAAACGGGGACATTTTTTTTAACTGAAGAAAAAAAAATCTGAAAACAGAGCAACAGCTTCTGTTTTTCGGAGTAATTATTATTCATTAATTTTTTTACCCTCGAACTCCAGGTGACACTTTCCCGCATGCATCACGCTTCCGTAGAAACTTAACTATTAGCTTTCTAAAATCATGCTGATGGATTGAGATGTTTGTATACTTTCATGCTGCATAAAACAATAAACCTAGCTTACATTAGAATGATAGTATATACTGTAATTAACAACATAGGATAGGATAGGATATAATTAACAACAACACCATAGCTTCAAGATCTGCTTCAAAGATCAGGTCAGAAAGTAGTCTGCTCTTTTCAAACTGACTCTGGCTGCTAATTAAATGGCAAATACATCACTCTGTTTGGCACGTATTTTTTTTTTAATCAGACTCCAATCCTGTCAGTGCCTCACCAACAATTAACCTCACTGCACCCATCCAAATGCATGCCTCAATACTGCTACCGAAGCATGCTAATTGTGACTTAAATATGAAACACGAAAGAAGTTGAAGGCTTTAATGCTAAATGTAATCTGCTCAAACAGTAGTAGCTAAAAGCTAAACTAAACTTGTTGCCTGCTGGAAGCACGTCTAAGTTTTGGCGCAGGTAGTGTAATGCAATTTTGGTGAACTGGATTGAGGCAGGTAGATTCTGAGCTTTATGAATATGACAACAGCGTCCAACGAACCCTCGAAATTATTGCAGAAATTAATTTATTGAACACATCATTATTATTATCATCATCATCATCTTTATTAAATATTTTTAAGCCACACACTCAAACTATCACAGATGAAACCGGTGCCTACTTCACAGCAGTGGTATGTGATGAGCGGCCCATGGAGGTTTGCTTGCAGTTCCTAATAAACTTACATTGTGCGCGTTTCGACCTGCTATATGGACTCCAGAAAATCAGTTCCTCCTTCTTCTACCACGTCAAGAACTGCTCCTCTCATGCACCGATTTTAAAGATAATGAAAGGAACCACTTCTATTGGTGATAAATCTAGTCGGCTATGTGTGCACAAAAATACCTTAACATAGTCTAGCCTGCCCCTGCGTAGATTTGCACCTGCACTTCGCTCCAGACTTGCACTAGGCATAAAATTAGAGGCTAACATCTGTAACAAATCTAACTCCGTAAACTGTATATTTTGCAAACTCTGGGGACAAGTCAGAGGTCATTAAACTGAAGAGTTAATGGTCAATAGATCCTGCTTTTGTTCAGGGATTTCCATCACAGCCAATGAAAATCATCAAACAAGGAAAAAGAAAATATTGGCGCGGCTTCTAAATCCTCAATATAATCCCTGATTTGTTTATTCGAGAAGAACATGTGCTCAGCAAGACAATTTGCTGATCACATTAAGAAACAAAAAAAGAAACTTCATGTTCCCTGTTGCTTTTTGCGTAACTTGAAGTTTGAGGAGGCCATCGAAAAAAACATCTGGAATCTCCAATGTTTTTATTTTGTGTATTTACTGATCTTAAAGTGGATAGTCTACTTTATGCATTGCAATTTTTTATATTGTGAATTGTCACAAGTGTAAAAAGAGGTATAGAGGCTTCTTCCTTTACAACATTACTTATATAAAACGTGCCAGGCTTATGAGTAGTGCACACGGAATAACGAATACACAAGATTGCAAGCTCAGTTACTGCTTTTTCATTTGATTGTTATATATTTATGGCCTAGGAGTGCTTTTTTACAGTCATCTTACTTTACATCCGTAACCGCTGAATTTGTTGTAAATTGGGAACCCTACATAGTAAAATTAAAACCCAATAAATTGCGTATTTTGATTGACATGCAGTAACGATCAATGGGGAGGATATGTCAGTCAGGTGAGTTTCTTCACACAGCTGTCCTTGACATATCTTTTAACATTGATGTTGACATATTGCCACTTAAGCCGTCACAATGAGTTCCAGTTCGTCACCATCATATTGTTCCATTTTGACGGCACTGATGCCCTTTTGTTGTTGCAAGTCCATTGCTTAGATTAGATCCTTGCTGAGATCAACTCTGACATATGCAGTCTTGCTCACCATGTAACGGTGATCAGACCAATTTTTGTGGTCCCTGGGATTTTGGTCAGCTTCCATATCTTGAAAAAAAAAAAAACTCTTTCTAAGTAGATATGCATTTCACAGAAGGTAAGGTATGTAGGAAGGTACATTTACTACTAATTAAAATATGTGTTTGGGCATCTCAGATTTTTTACTTATTTATTTACTTTGATTTATTAAAATGGCAACACTCGGACAAATTACATAACTAAATTGAGATTGTAAAAGTGATTAATTCTTCTTCTTCTTCTTATTATTATTATTATTATGTCATACTGTATAAGTTCTCTGAGTGTCGTGTTTCTTTAAAAGTTGGGCGTAATTTAAATTACGTCACACACCTTTAGCGAATCAAATGCATTAGAGGGCGAGGCTACAGTGTCACAGACACGTGTACCGGGAAGTAGGAAGTAAATACAGGGGATTGCAAATCGGAAGCCAGCAGGTGAGAAGTGTGACTTTTAAAGGCAAAAATAGCCGTAATGTACTTTTATAGCTATAGCTACAGCATAAGTTTTGGAAAAAGTATTTATTATAAGTAGTTTGAGGAAGCCGAGTTATGACCGTGTGTACTATTATACAGTAATGTTGCATATAAGTGGAATTATTAGCTTGAATCGATGTTTAATTTACATTTACCTGCAATGAATGTATTATTTATGAAACAATCATTTTTTTAAACGTGTGCATTTGCGAAAGACTGCAATAATAATGCACACAGTGAATAGAACGTGTTGTAAAACTTGCAAGAGTAAAAAAATGAATGAAATGTTTCAACTGCTTGTTGTGTTCAGTTATACGTTGATTCTGAAGCAAACAGTAGCATACCTGTAGCAGATGGAAAAAGGTTTAATGTTTATCAGGCAGATAGATTATTTTTTTTTTGCCTTAACATTCAGGTAGCACACTAATAAGACATTTACTTTGATTTGTGGGTGAACTAACTTATTTGTCAAAAATATAATTTTGTTTAATTGATACAACCTAATAAAAAAACTCTTCTAGATTCGATGTTACTGTTTCGGATGATGTTCACAGTGTGATCATTTTTGTAATCAGCCCTAGATGAGCACAATTTAGAACCTATTAAAAATAAATTCCTTTAAAAAGTCTGGGGAGTATCCACTTTAATCATTCAGATGTTGTAGACTCCAATATCTGAGTGAGAAGTGTTTATTTAATTCATTTGCCCATAGAAATGCAATTATAAAAAAAAGCAACAAGGATATTGTAATCTAGAGCAAACATGGATCAACTGCTTTTAGTTGTGCTGTGCACAGAAACAGACAGACTACGGTAGTAACCCGAAACTCTATTAATATGTTGATTTAAGGTGAGTCAGGCTAACGTTTTCCCAGTTCTGTGCATTAGATATTTGTTTGCTGTAGGTAACAATGACAGTGCTGACATTTGTGATCATTCTCTGTCATGTTTCATGTATAATATAAGCATAGATGATCAGTTTTTCCTTAAACTGATCAGAATGTGTTTTGTTTTGCTGTCTCTCCAGGAGCGGCACTATGATAGAAGGCTACTCCCCTCTGGCCCAAGCGCTGCTGGGGACTCTGTTTACTTGGGGTTTAACTGCTGCTGGGGCCGCTATGGTATTCGTTTTTTCCGGTCGACAGGTTTGTATAGTATAACCCGTTTCTCCTTTATTTGATATGCACACCTTATATTTATGTGAAACAATAAGCATGGGACGAGATTAGCACGCCACGAGATGTCTCGTCTGCACTGCAGGGGATCTATTTGGGATTCACTTATTAGCGTACACTGTCAGCAAGACAATCGCAGAAACACTTGTTCATAACGGTAACACGTGGTGAGGCTAACTTTACTACACTAATAATATATGGCCATCAATGCCTTGGTACGCTCTTATTTTGAAGTTGTTACGGCGTTAACAATGTTAAATGTTAAATCTGCCATTAAGAATGAATGGGGAAAATTAGGGTACAAAATTGAGAATTGTGGGTAAGGCGTGAATATTTGAAATAAGAAAAATGGAAGCAAGAATGGCGTAAATATTTGGAATATGTTAAAGTTGGAATGATGAAAATCAATAAATGGGATGAATAAAAAAAAAGGAATAACTTGTGAGGGCCTTGTAAAATAAGTATCATAAATGAACACCAAATGCAGCAGACACCATAAAACAATGAAACAAACATGTCGAGTCAAAAACAAAATAAAAGAGGTGTTTTAAGATGGGTTTTAAAAGTGGATAGAGAGACTCATAGACCAAAATATATGGGGAGAATTCCAATAGAGCGAAAGTTTACATTTAAGCTAAAAAAAAAAGAGAAAAAAAAGGTCAAAACTAAACAAAATGTTGATTATGTAAAAATGAAAACTAGTTGGTCGCTCAATAAGTGAAAATGTCTTCATCTTCTTTTTGTCTTGTGTGTTTATAATATAATTGAAATTTTGTTCAAAAGCAAGCAAAAATATATACACAGTATATTTTTTAATTTTATCTGAATACCAAAATATTTGCTAGAATTTTCAGTGGGATATCCGAATAAAATTTAAATATTCCATAGCTGCAGCACTAAAAACAATTCAGTAAAATGAAAGTTCTCAGCTTCTTGTATGGCAGCATTTGAAAAATGAGTGATTCACCTGTTTATGTTCACATTTGCACTTAAGAGCTAGATTATAAATCTTTCTCAATAAAACGTTTTTTTTAACTGTACAATATATATTGGCCATTAAAAAAAAATGTATATTGCAAATTGAGCAAAAATCTCGCCTCGTCTCGTTCTCGTATACTCAATCTCGTGATATGTGAGACATCTCGTCTCAGAAGATTTGTCTCTCGTCCCATGCCTAGTAAACAAGTTACATGCAGACCAATTTTGAATATCTTAAATGATTTTTAGAATGTGAGAGACGCCACACGTTTGAGGTAAAAATTGGCAAGTGTTTGCATACTGCACTTATAGCGAATGGTCTGCTTGAGATAACAAACGCAACAGCAGCGTCGTCACTGGTCGGCCATCTTAGGACAGGGGATTGCGCTGTGCTGTAGTCAGTGGTTACCACTTAAATACCCATAACGCACTGAATTCTTGACGGATTTACAAATGGATTGGCTTATTACAAACCTTATCAACAAGGCAATGATTCAGGCTGAATTTTTGAATGGTTTTGGGGAAAAAAGGAGCATAGTTGTTTGTGTCATATCTAACAACAAAAAACGAGAATTTGGGAGAGTTGATCAATATACAGTTATTTCGAAGTTGATGTTCCATTGCACAGCAGCTCTGTCCCAAGATGGCCGCCATGTGACAACGTTCCGTCACATTGGCGCACTGCATGCATTAACCATCTAGTGTTTGTATATATCTGTGGTGGTAGTATCAAGACTGGCCTGTGAGGGGCAGTATGGTGCCACACGTCATTCAGCCAAAAAATACCACGATGAAAAAATAGTTGTTATAAAACTAAATAGATAATTCACCAGCCTTGCTATTAGCGCATCTGGGCACAATCCTGCAGTAGCAAATGCTTCTTCTTGTCATTGCAAATCTGGTGAATGACTTGGGAGACGCCTTATCCAAACACTCAACATAACCAGTTGCTCCTCTATTTGTATCTGGCAAAAGCACAAGCTTTTACGTTACAATTTACAGAGTCCGTCCAAAACCCAGTGTTGACCATATGAATAAGGATTTACAATTGTAAATGAAAGAAAGTTTGAATAATTACGATTGTATTCTGAGACAATTAGGAGAGGATTTATTTTTTATTTTTTAACATATATACAGTAGGTAATTTTACCCTACATGATATGACCTCATGCCCAAACACAGTTTTTTTTTCTTCATCCTATTTATCTATTTTGTTTATTTATTTTTTTAAACAATAATTGAGCTCTTCACATGAGCCAAAAGTGTATCTACAGTTATTGATAGGGAAAAAAATAAATCTTGTTTACGTAAATGCCCAGGACCCCTAAAGGTGTATCATGTGACTATTTAGTGTAGGTCCCAAGTATCGAAAATGAATAGAAATTTAAATAATGTTTTCTGATTCCCTGGCAATAAAGTGACCACAAGAATGTTCCATTACATTACTCAACTTTTAGACAAGGATATTTTAAATGTTAAACATGTATTATTTACTTTCTTCACTGTCGGGCGAAACCTCCAAAGTCCAAATTTAGTCATTTTTGGGGGGTCATTTTTCATATTTTTCCCACAAATTGATTGCATTGGTTATTCTCCACGTGGGTCTAATATTGTTACAAATTACCGACCAATCTAAAGGTTTGCACTTTTTGATGATGCAGTGTTAAGAACAACCGTTTTTCTGTTATTTAGTTAGTTTTGCTATGTGAGGATTCTGCACGATGCCAGCGATATATTTTATTTATACAATGAGCATAACATTTTTTTATTACCATGCAGACTGAACTTCAACTAAATCCCTCTTCTCTACCTTGTACAGAAGCACATCTTGGATGGAAGTTTAGGATTTGCAGCAGGGGTGAGTTTCTGTTCTGTTGGTCACACAGTTGAAGCAGGACTGATTATTTCACATCCTTTTATGTATTTTTGTATTAAACCTCAGTATCTGAATACAACAGTTGCATATAACAAGATCGCAGTTTTACCCTATTGGGAATATATAAAAATGGAAAGGAAGAATATAAACCACTATATAATTGCCTCACAGCCATTTGATTCAGCCACAATGTAAATATAATTAGCATATAGCAGAAAGAGTGTAAATTGTGCTTTGTTTCAAGCCATCTGGTCCCATTTCAGGGGAGCAGAGGAAATACTTTAAGCTTTGTGTTCGTCTTCTTCTTGGCTGATTGGATTTGAAAGTAGTTCTTTGCATGCATAGTGAAACTGATGGTCACTTTTTGAGTTAAGCACAAAATTGCAATTGCTCCGAGCCATCACAATCACAAGGACTCCCTCTGCAAACACCATATAACAGCTTGTATTTATTGCTTTGGTTAACTCATTAGGATTTATTCATGCATTTACAGTATGTAATTGTAAAGTGGTTATTTAAAGGGGTGATTAACTCATTCACTGCCATAGACGGTTTTAGACGCCAAATATTCATTTGAACTATTTCAATTAGTGTAACATTTTTTTCCACTTTTGTTAACAAGAGTATGAAAACGTATAATTTTTTTATTGTACATTTAGAACAGATATAAAATTTGTGATTAATCGTGAGTTAACTCATAAAGTCATGCAATTAATTGCAATTAAAAAATGTAATCGCCTGACGCTCCTAATCTTTAATAATCTTTTCTTCTTTTTAAAAAAAAATCGTGTCAGGCGATTAACATTTTTAATTGTAATTAATTGCATGACTTCACTAGTTAACTCACGATTAATCCAAAAAATTTAAATCCATTCTGAATGTCCAAGAATTTTTTTCTAGATATTCATACTCTTGTTAACAAAAGAGAAAAAAAAATAAACTAATAGAAATAGTTCAAATGAATTTTTGACGTCAATAGCTGTCAATGGCATTGAATGAGTTAAAAAGTAAAAATTACTTTTTAAATACTTGCATACGAATAGACCATTGCAAGGCTTGCCCCGCTCATCTACGGTGATATCACTGGAGGGCTTGCCTACTACATTTAGTGTGAAATTAAGACAACCAAGTAAATGGGGTTGAAGGGCCATCTCCATAAATTCAAATAAGTCACAGTTTTACCCATTTACCCTTTTGATCATGAAATATCATTGCTGAAGGTAATCACATGTTTGTTATTCCTTCCCTAGCTTTTTGAGGATGGGTTTTTAGAAAACTTTTGTGTACACGTCATTACCATCCCTGTTTATCCCTGGAGCTGCAAAAATGAAAATTTGCACACAGATGCCTGTCCTCTTTCTTATCCAAAATTGCAACTGCAAAACTCAGCGTATTTGGGAATATGCCATTGGCAACATAAATGAGGACATTCTCTTTGAAATAAAAGATGTAGATTAATTTCTTAGTAATCACAAGAACATTTTGTTGCTTCATTTTTCTAACAATAAATTAAATAGTAGGAAAAATAATAGATTTTTTATGTGTGCATATTTTTTTAACACATTTGTTGGGGCGTACTAATTAATAATTTACTGGCCAACATTGACACATTCTGATTATTTTAATGCCTTTATTACACAGTTTTTGGTCCTTATATTTTGTGTTTGAAAATCTCTCGACGTTTGGACAAGATATACTATATACTTGTCATGTACAATCTTATTATTTAAAAGGAATCAGTGTCCACAATACAAAAATTGTGGTTAATTAACCGCAACCATATTCAGCATTAAAACAATTGGGTTTTTTTGGGGTTTTTTTTTTTTAAGCAAAATGACCTGAATAAATTGTTTATTATTTGTTAAAAATAGCACAGTGTAAAATGAACATTAGGGTTAAAAATAGACTTCACCATGACATGACAATTTTGGAATTGATTCCACCTCAGTGGCACTAAATGCAGCTATGTAAATGACTACTGCCCTGTCATAACGGCCGCCTTGTATGTTTAATTCACAACCGCTTTACCATCTCATCTTTACTCGCATCCAACTGTCACTTCTATGTTAAATTACTTTCTTTGTCGCAATAATGAAGAAGGGTCGTAACTAGGGGTGTCAAAATGAATGTGTTAATTTTGAGTTAAAGTTCCTTTAATGCCAAATTTAATAATAATGCATATATTTGTGGAGACTGGGGTCAATTTGTATTATGCAATTTTAAAAATGTGCAGAAGTTACTTCATGTTAAAGATTAGATAGAGAAAAGAAAAATGCACTAATCTGAGCTGTCACCAATGTCTTACAAATGCAATTATGCCATCTAGTGACAGAACAATGACCTCAACACAAACCAATATCACACTCTTTTTTACGGTACAGTACATCTTTTTATTTTTAACTCAATTTTATGAATTATTATGAAATTACTGTATCAATGACTAAAAGATGCAGCTATATTTCTATTAGTTTATGTTTTTGTATGTTAACAAGAGTATGAAAACGTTTTATTGTACATTTAGAACAGATATAAAATGTGTGATTAATTGTGAGTTAACTATTGAAGTCATACAACATAAACATATAAACATAGCATTTGCAGATTAGAGTAAAGGTGTCCAGCCTGGTACTGTGTTTTCTATTTTTATCAATTTACATGTGGGACAACCCACAAGCATGGACATGACATAAGACATAAGTATGAACATTTTCATGTTCATACTTAATTTTGATTTATTCTGATTCCAGTCTGAGGCTATCCATTTTCATGTCTTTTTTTTTCCTATTTACACTGTCAAGACATATATCCGAAGTGAGCCACCTGACAGCATAAAAATAGGAGTTGTATGAATTGAACCTTCTATTGTAATTCCAAAATATTTATTCTGACTAATAAATAAATCAATGGTGCTACTTCTTCAGTTTTACAAACACATTTAAATATCCTGTCTGTTGCCGGCACTTGATTTATTAATCTGTGCTTTTCACCAATCAGCTATCGAGACCAACTTTAATGGTGATTGATAGACTGAGGTTATTAATCAAATAGCCAAATGAGTTCCTCCATAGATAATATATTTCATAACTGTTCATTTGTGAGGGATACCTACTAGTAAATAAAGCTAATGCTTCCACTGCGATAGTGAATCACTCCTTCTAATACAAGTTAGATAGGATGTGTGGGCACTTAGGTTTGTGTTTAAACTTGCATCAAATCTTTTCAATAAGTTGGTATCATAGTATTGTGGGGAATTTAGATTGTAATTGCTTACTCCGGTTTTAATGCAATTATCCTGATTTTTGAATGCCGGCCATGATTACCGGTAGTTGGGTGATAATGACAATAATGTTCGGAGAGTAGCTCTTAGTCAAATCCTAATTAAAATTATATCCAATTTGCTTCTGATTACATCCTTGAATATGTGTAATACACATCCATATATGTCATATAAATACAGTTGTAATGCGGTTCCTCGCATTTTATGGTTTACATTTTCAGTAGCTTGTGGCAAAAAAAGAAGTCCAATGTTGGTTATTTTGCCTTCAGATTGGTCCCAGTGATATAACTCTGTTTGGCCAAATAAGATGTCACACAAAATGTTATATTTAATGCGCCTTTAATTTTAATTTAATTATAATTAATTATATGATGTCATAACATCTATCCCATATGGAGTTGCATTCATTTTTGACATGTTTTATTAAAAAGTGTGTCAGTCGACTTCATCTTCCTCAGAACATTGTAAAGATTCAAATCTGCGATAATGTCTTGACTCTGTGATGGCAAATCATTGTGCGAAAGTAATGTCTTCCTGAACCACTCTTTCATGACTTGACCTCAATCAATCCTGCTATTGGCACTTTGAAATAGCTTGGTAACCTCGTAATGTTGTGAGCATGAACAGGGGCACTACTAAGGTTAAACCCAATCTGTTGCAGGCCACTGGTTGACCTCTCTGGTTTGATCAGATTTCTAAACATTGTTGTGAAATAAAGAGTAGCAAGGTCAAATGGCAGCATCATGAAACCTTTACCAACTGCACAGGCATTTATAAATTGGTGTTTATATCCATCTATTCATTAATATATATATATATATATATATATATATATATATATATATATATATATATATATATATATTACATGTTCAGTGTCACTGGTGAAGCCTATCAGCATTCAGCCAGTCACAATGAATGGAGACAAACAACCATTAACTCATTTGCTCCCAAAAACATTCTATTTTAAATATTACCATGCTCCCAAAGACGTATTTATATTTTGTTGTTTTTTTAAACGTTTTTTTTTATATATATGCTAGAGCATACAGAAGGCTTTGATGCAGCCTCTGAACTAAAGAGAATGGTTGAAGCAATGGTAGTTATTACATAAACGGCCATCGGGTGGCAGCAGAGTATAAGAGATCAACCAGGGCCATGTTGCAAAAAGTTCTTTCTCCTTCTAAATAGTCACAGATTTGTGAATAATGCTGAAACTTTCTGATGAAAGAAGATACTCTAAACTTTCTTTTGGTAAGTTCCATGTTTTTATAACAATAGAACACAATATTCTGTGGGCCATCAGTCAAAATCCAGTAAAACAGCCGAAAGCGAAGGGTGTTGCTTCAGTGAACATGGCTGGGAGTGATCGTCTTAGTAAAATGTAAAAGAAATCATAAGAAGAAGAAAACTGAGGTTAAGCTACCTAAATAGGCTACATTACTGTACATTACAGACTGTTCCTGGACCTCATTCCATGGTGCAAATGTTTCCAAGGCTTAGATAGATAGTTAGAGTTACAGAGTTAGCGTCATAGACATTACGTTTACATGTAGTCAAAATTCGGATGAAGTTCAAAATTCCAGTTTCTAAAACATCCGTGATAACCTGTTTATAGGCTTCATGTGGTCACTGTGCTCAATTGGTAAACCACGACGCACGGACAACGTCACTACGCAAATTTTCGCTTTTATCTTTCTATGTTCAATAAAAGTCATTATATTTATGTTACTCACCACGCTAAATAGAGTAGTCGGTTTTCTTCCTCGCTCCGAAATTGAGAAATCAATGTATTTAAGTGAGTCTTGCTTAGCGAGTGGGCACGACGCTGCACATAAGTAGTTCCTGTACTACAAAGACCAAGATTCCTTGTGAATACAAATATAAGTTAAAAAGGAGAAGAAGAAGAATAGAGCATTTGGCAAAAGGAAAACTAATGCCCCGTTCGATCGAGGTATTCCAAATATGTTTATAAGAACAAGAATTCCGGTTACGAAAGGGCTAATCCAGGGGTCTTATTCGGGTTTTCAAAAACACGAATATTGGCAATATTCGGGTTTTAAAAGGGTTATTGTCTGCAAGTTAACATATTCAGAGTTATTGCGAGAGAGAGCTGCGAAGTTAGAGTTACAGAGTTAAGAGTTAGAGAGTTGGAGAGTTAGTCTCCCGAAGGCAGTGGTAGGCTGAGATTTGAGTGAATGTTTGACACATTTTTCCGAAAAGTTGAATACAATTCCGAATTGTATATAATGTCGGTGCTATTTGACTTCCACTTTAAATATTTGAACATCAGGAGGTGAGTTCACGATGCTGCAGAACAGCTGCGTTTTTGTAAAAAGGCTGCATCAAAGCCTTCTGCATGCTTTAGCATAAAAACAAAAAAAACGTATTAATACGTTTTTGGGACCCTGGTAAGTCTATATTTAAATTATAACTTTTTAAGTGAGGCTCGCTTAGCGAGTGGACACGACGCTGCACATAAGTAGTTCCTGTACTACAAAGACCAAGATTCCTTGTGAATACAAATATAAGTTAAAAAGGAGAAGAAGAAGAATAGAGCATTTGGCAAAAGGAAAACTAATGCCCCGTTCGATCGAGGTATTCCAAATATGTTTATAAGAACAAGAATTCCGGTTACGAAAGGGCTAACCCAGGGGTCTTATTCGGGTTTTCAAAAACACGAATATTGGCAATATTCGGGTTTTAAAAGGGTTATTGTCTGCATGTTAACATATTCAGAGTTATCGCGAGAGAGAGCTGCGAAGTTAGAGTTACAGAGTTAAGAGTTAGAGAGTTGGAGAGTTAGTCTCCCGAAGGCAGTGGTAGGCTGAGATTTGAGTGCCAGCATTATGTTTGACGCATTTTTCCGAAAACAATTCTGAATTGTATATAATGTCGGGGCTATTTGACTTCCACTTTTATATATATTTTTTAACATCAGGAGGTGAGTTCACGATGCTGCAGAACAGCTGCGTTTTTGTTAAAAAAAACAAACCAAAAAACAGCTGATGCCATATATTAGAGGAAACAGGGAAACCAATACACATGCGTAAAGTCAAAGTGTAAGACTAACTTAGTTTAATGAGCTCAGACAAAATGGCACAGAAGAACATGCTGGACTTTAAAGCATACAAAATAAAAACTGTTGTTAAAAAAACTCCTCATGGGACACGTGAAACATTTCACGCAACCACACTCATGAAAGAAAAAAAAAGACGAAAAAAATACTCCAAAACGCTCAAGTTTCTCTGAAGGAAAACAAACGGCGATGGCCACTACCGGAAAAGGTGGTGCAATATGAAATTTTCCCGGGAAATACGTCACAGCGCTTTGTGCAGAGAGTCCATTCAGATATATTTAAAGCTCTCAAAACAAACCTGCTTGGTTTAATGCTTATCAAGCAATTGAGTCAGACATCCATTATATTTACGTTAAACGGATCAATGCCTGCCAAAAAGGCTTAGCACAAATCCTCCTTTCGTTCTCTTTTGTTCAAGGGTGCAAATCCAAGAGTGTGCACACAGTGGAAGCCGCCTGATCAAATAGGCCACTCTAAGCTCACGAGACACTCACAGAGTAAACATTTTTTACATGCAGTGCTGTCAAAAACTCGATTTGAAATTATACTTCAATATAGATTCAATTCTGAATTATGATAATAGGAATAAATGTATTTCCATGATTACACTGATGGTTAAATGTTCCGAATAAAGATGAAACGGTTGAAGGGTGGCATTCTATTTTTGCACGAGTTAAGAGGGAAACCTGAGCACAATGTAAATGTAGATTATGTTTACAGGAGATTGAGGAAGGAAAGGGAACATGAAGCAGTTCCCGCATTGAGTGTGAGTCTCACTCATTTCTGTCTTATGTCACGCTCTCACGCTTTAATAGCTCACGGCAGCACTAGTACAAGTACTACTGGAAGAAAAAAAAAATCATGCAATCACCACTTGCGGATTGACGGGTCAGGCACTGATAATTGAGAACCGAGTGGAACCGAGATATTCTCGCCACCGGAGCTGTGGCGCCGGCGCTCGGCTATCATGTGATCCTATCGGTTCTTTCCACACACTTCCTCAAGCAGGGAAGTGGGCTTACGCGTTGCGGACACTCGGCGGAGATCAAAAATGACACACACAAAAAAAAAAACATTCTGTTCAGTGCAACAGGTGTCATATAATAATGTGCAAATTGAAGTAGGATGAAACACCTCCAGATTCTCGGAACAGAATTGATGCTACAAAGGCCACCTCCGACGTTATGTCCTCGACGTTAAGACACAAAGAGGAGTGATGCGTTTACGAATAGAAAATAGCCGTTATTTGGTGGCACACCTGTATTGATGGATGCTCTTTTCTTGACCTAAGTGATATTCCATGACCCAAAATATTGTTTTGGGTGCTCTGGATTGTCCTATTTTACATATTTAAATAATAGATTCTTACCCCATATTTGCGCAATCGTCTCAAATATTTTAGTTTGCAGTACACCTGAAATGATAAACTGGTTGCATGGTAGGAAAAAAAAAATCTTACTCAAACTGTTTTTCTTTTTGCGTCATAAACAGGCTGTAAAAGGTGAATGGTTAAGTCTGAAATGTCACTGAAATTCTTTCGATAGAACGTGATTTCGGTTTGCACCAGTAGGCGAAACTCTTTTGCCATTACTGCGCTCTCTGTCTTGTTTCTAATTAACATTTCGACATCTTACCACTGTAGCTCAATGGCAGGAAAAGTACTACTCCTCTTCAGATTGCTTTTCTGCTCTGTATTAAAGTATTGCCTCTCTATTTTGCCCATACAGTATTTAAAATATGTGCACTTGCCTGGCCAAATAAGCTAAACAAATTTGCTGGATTTCACTTTCTTTCCTTTTCTTTGGTTCTTCCTCGGGTCTCCTGACGGCCTCACGACTCTGGCTGGAAGTGTTCGGTTTAGGTGTGGGATATTTTTAATAGGTTTTAGGTGAACTAATGAATACGCACACACACACGCACATACACAATGAGCGCAATGATGATGAAATGTCAAATCGGTAAAATTACAGAATGAACAATACTGAGCTCTCCAGAAAAAACTAACGAAAAAAAAAGTTAAACAAATTTGCTTCCTCCCAGGGATCCAAACTTGCATGTTTTTTCTCCCTTATCAGTACATATAGTGTTCAATAAGAGGATTTCTACATGTACAACATGAACACGAACACACGTTATCAGGAGTAAACGGTTGTGTATCGTTGAGGAGGAAGACTATTCAAAAAAATTGCTTCAATTTGCAAGGTAACATGGAGTTTTGGGTCACGCAATGTCTGATGAGTCTACATTGACCCTGTTCTACATCAGCGAGAACACCAGGTTAAGAAGAGAGGCGGATGAAGCGGTGCAGCGATGCGTCATGCATTTATGCTCGCTTCAGTTGCTCTGAATAGGTTCAGCAGTGAAACGTGCGAATACCGTGAATTTGTTTTTCTAGATGACTGAATTATTTTATTTGACACTGGCATATTCTGAGATGACAATGCCAGGTGTCAGGATTAGTTAGGTCCAAAAAACAATCAAAGGTAGAAAAAGAAAAAAAAGGACAGAAGCTGTAAGTGCTCCCAAAATGTCAGACGAATCAGTTATTCCGATGCAAGCTTTTTTGTTTTCATCAAGACGCTGATTCTGCTTTTTAAAAACACGATATTTTAGTGGAAAAATCTAGCATGCCTTCCATGTTATTGTTTGTTCCCAGATATTTTCACTTCGTAAACTCTCCATATTCACACTCACAAAGGCATATTTTGATATTCTATTCATTTTTATTTTCAAGGATATTTTTCTACTGAGGAAAGAATTCTGAAATCACCAACTTTAGTTGAAAAGGTCTGTTTAATGCATCACCTCCATACATACATGTTTTTTTTTGTTTTTACAGCTCAGTTGGGTTGAAATGAATGTTTACAGGTTTGCTGCAGGTCATTAAAATGCATTGAAAGTCATTAAATTATTTGTTCTAAAACTAAGGTTGTAAATAGCATTAAAAAACATTAAGGACGATGTCCAGAGGCATTCAAAATTGAAATACAATTGATGTAAACACATTGTTGTTTTGCTTTATTTTACATACAACGTTGTGCAAAGGAGTTAATAATTATATAGTTATATAAATATAGTATATAGTTATAATTATAAAAAAAATATGATAAAATATATTTATTTGTGGGGACCGGTGACTTGTTATAATTTACAATGAACAAAATGCTTCATATTAGTAATAACAATTGCTCTGAATTTGAAAAGATAAAATATACTGTTCCTGTCTCCATCGTCCAACATGAAACACAAATGCCACATAGTGGCAGAAAATTTCTTGAACACAAATGTATGACACAATGTTTTACACTCCTTTTAACTGTTTAGTATATCTTTTTAACTTCAAATTACTTTTAGAACTAATATAAAATTACTGTATTAATGGTTGGAAAGATACAAGCACACTTGTATTTGGTAACCATATTTGTCCACTTTTATGTCCATTAACAAGAGTATGAAAACTAAAAAAATATATTTTATTGTACATTTGGAACAGATATAACGTCCGATTAATCATATTAAACTATGGAAATCATTCAATTGAATATGATAAAAAAAAAATATTGTAAGTTTTACACACACACATCTCATTCAATGTGTTTGCTTTATTCTCATTACTATTTACATTGTAGAGTATCACTGAAGGCATCAAAACTAAGAATGAACATGTGGAGTTATGTACTTAAAAAAAGGTGAAATAACTGAGAACATGTTTTAAATTTCAGTTTCTTGGAAATAGCCACCTTTTGCTCCATTTACTGCTTTGCACACACTTGGCATTCTCACCTCTGGGAACTCCTTCAATCCTGTTGGAAAACCATTTCAGATGACTACTCTTGAAGCTCATTGATGGAATGCCAAGAGTGTGCAAAAAAATAAATAAATCATCAGAGCAATGAAGAAACTAGAATATAAAACATGTTTTCAATTACTTCACCTTTTTTTTTTTTTTAAGTACATAACTGCGTGCGTGCTCATGTGTGTATATACAGTACAATGTGGGCATTAAATTTGTTTTAAGTTGCTTAAACACAGCTTTAAGCAGCATTCAATTAGACTATTTGATACTAGTCAATAGGGGTGTTAAAAAAAATCAATTTAGCAATATATCGCGACATTACCTCGCGCAAGTCTCAAATCGATTCGATATGCGGCAGAATTGATGTTAAAACATTTTTTTTTTTTAAATGGAAATATTCAACAAAACGTCTTACTTAGGGTTCACCCATTAAGCATGGAAGAATGTTATATAAATGGAACATTAAGCCTTCATATTTTATTTCAATGCTGTTCAAACATGAAACTGATTACAACAGATTGTTTGTTAAATACAGTGGATCACAGTTATTAGCCTGAAGTTTCAGATAAATAAATACATTTTTATACAAATCTTACAGTGGGCATGTACAAGTTTACTGATTAGTATTTTCTAAATTTGAGTTTAAAGAAATCGCAATAATCTATTTATAGATTCGGATCAGGATTAATCGATATTGAATCGAATTGTGACCTATGAATCGTGATACGGATTGAATCGACAGGTACTAGGCAATTCACACCCCTACTAGTCAAGTTTATTAATATAGCCCTTAACTCATTCACTCCCAGCCATTTTTACTGAAGCAACCCCCTTCGCTCCCGGCTTGTTTAATGGATTTTGACTGATTTTTCAAGGCCCACAGAATATTGTGTTATATTGCTATAAAAACATGGAACCTACCCAAAGAAAGATTAGAGTCTCTTTTTTCATCAGAAAAAAAGTCTGTTTCTATATGTTTCCTTTTGCAGCAATTAGCATGGCCCTGGTTGATCTCTTATACTCTGCTGCCACCTGCTGGCTGTTTTTGTGGTAACTACCATTGCTTTAAGCTTTCTCTTCAGTTCAGAGGCTGCATCAAAGCCTCTGTATGCTTTAGCATGAAAACAAAAACAAACGTATTAATACGTTTTTGGGACCATGGTAAGTCTAGATTTAAATTATAACTTATTGATACGTTTTTGGGGGCAAATGAGTTAATCACAAACGAGTCCCAAATAGCCCCTGCAGAAACCCTAGTAACCCATACTGACTTTGAATAAAAAAAATTACCAAAATACAAAAAAGATAAATGTTTTTGTCAACAAACATGGCAACTGCGGATGAATTAATATTGGAGGCAGCATAGCAGGCAGCGGTGGTCTTTGAGGCAATAGGTGTTCATGTTGTTTTTCAATATTTTTTTGTATCCACTGTTGTGGAAAATTATTCACATCACATTCCAACAGACTCCCAACTGCTGTGCTTGGTCCTTATCCGTACGCTTGCAGGAAATAGAGAGCAATACAGATGAGATATGGAGTGTGGAAGGCTAGCGTCTATCTGTTTATAGTTAACACCCCAGCTCCCCGCTATACGCGGGGATAGGGACAAAGCCATACAGTGAATAACGAAATAAGCAAATAATTAAAGCTTCCTTATCTTTGCCATTCAAAAAAAATGCCAATTACACCAAATGAGTGAGAGATACAAAACCCTCATTGACATTAATAGTACAAAATTAAAATAAGTCTAACAACAGCGCATGCAATGACCTGATCTTCCGAAGCATCAACAACCTTTTTATTCCTTCTTTGAGTATCAATCAATACATTGTAAAGACTAGTTGTGTAATTTATTCTCTTTCTCTTTTACTTTGCCTTTTTGTCCTCACTTAGGTGATGTTGGCTGCTTCCTATTGGTCATTGCTGGCGCCAGCGATCGACATGGCTGAGGATTCTGGGAAGTACGGCTCATTTGCTTTTCTGCCTGTGGCCATCGGCTTCACACTCGGGGCTGCTTTTGTTTACTACGCTGACGTGGCCTTGCCCTTCTTGGTAAGAATCTCATCTCATAACTGAGACATGTATTCTGTCTAGGACAGAATAAAACAACAACTTGAATGATAATGTGCATTCGTATTTGCAGTTTACGCAAAAGTCAACGAAAAACACCTTGTCAGTGCAAATGATAAGCATTTTTTTAATCATGCTTTTGACTTGTCTACTGTCACAGTTGTTAACTTATTGACGGTACACCGCGGGATTGTTTTCTGAATTTCGGGCCTGTGAGTTGCTCTTTTAGCAGATGTTGTCACGGCAGGCATGATATCCAGCCGCGCACATGGAAAAATGCCCGCTGAGCTTCCCATTATCGATAGATAAAACGTGCCCCGTGTTGTATACAAGCATCCTCGCTCAATATCTGTTTTGGTTTCATCAAGCTCATCTGGAAAAAAAAAAAAAGTTCAGTATTCAAGTATCTCCATCCACTGCAGAGAATGCAAAAGAGGCAATTTAGACCAACTTATGACCATGGGGAAAATTAACATTATCATTCTATCTATTAATTATTTTTAGGGTATACTAGAGGCTGTGTTTTATAGCTCTGCACTGAAAATTATGTCTGCAGTAAAAAAAATCCTCTCTTTTTGGGAAGGTAGTGATTTTAGGCTTCTTTTCTGGTGGTTTTTAGCAGCTTTTGTAACTCACACTTTTAGGTCAAAACTGCCCGAAACGTTTGCTATTGTTTCTTTGGATGCTGTTGTGTGATGTTCTTTTGAAAGGTGAAAAATTAAGCCAAACAAAACAAAAATGGGATGGACAAAGTGAGAGAAGTGGGATTTCCAGCAATCAATGGTTATGACTTTGAAGATAAAGTGTTTAGGTCGGAATGAAATGGTATACTTTCGCAATGGCTTCTTTACGGCTTTGGTTGAGGTTCTGCCTTTCTCATCCGTGTGACTCATTGGTGCCTCCTTCCACAGAGATCATCATCTCAGTACGAGGGCTATAGTTTTACCCCTGTCCTGCTGCGGACAACGCGGCTCCCACAAAGGCCCGTCACCACTGGATGTGGTGTAAAAAAAAAAGAGCTTAATTTCACTTAATGTCTGAAAACTGCATGCCAGTGGTCAACAAAATCAACATTTCTACTAATGCCCTCTTCAGCCTAACGTAGTAGAAAAGCAATAACTTCAGTAAATATTTGTTTGAAAAACACTTCCAGACGGCAAGTTACTACTACTACTACTACTACTAGCACTACTACTAGTACTAGTACTCCTCCCTCTGGACACTTCTGTGACCAAAAAGGCCTCACTGACTGCCTTTAAAAGCACAATTTTTAAACTCTCTATCTTTACAGTATAAGACCAGCCATTCTGTAATGTCAGCATTCAATTTACAAGAACAGTCGTCAACCTTTTCCTCTTGTGTGCCAAGTTGACAACTTTTCATTCTTGTATTTTTGCCCTTTGTATTCTGTGTTTATGTGCATGTGGTTGTTTTGTGCGTGTGTGTTTCTGGAAGGACGCACTGATCATTTTGGTTGTTTGCCTGTGTCTTTGTCAAGGTGATTCAGTAAAAATATGGCCTCCTGCCTTTGCCATACTCTAAAATAAAATGATCAGTTAGTGTGTTTATGCACCTGGCTGCTTTTACAGCTAAAGATAAACAAGCAGTTTGGCTGAGATGTTATTTCGTTAGTTAGCAGAGAAGGAGAACAAGCAAAGGAATACAAATGAAAATGCATTTCGGTACGAAAGAGAACACACTAATGGGGAACCAAGGAGAATCTACCTGCAGCCTTGAGATGACGAGAGTTGGAGACCAGTGTCCAGGGCTGAAACCAGTGTCCAGGGCTGTCATGTGTCACTGTAAGCCTCTGATTGGATGACTGTCTCACTTAGCCTTCTCAACACAAAGAAGACAAATTTCATGCTTTCCGGAATATGGAGGACAAGAGGTTGTTTTGTGGACCCATTGGCTTGTGTTATTCTTCAACTTCATCGATTTCTCCACCTCCGGTGTTTTTGTGCACTCATTCACTAGGACAATGTTATCGATGTGTCCGGTGGTTTTGTGCACTCATTCGCCGCTGTGGAGCCAGCGAAGAACATTCAGACAGGTTGTTCTTACAGGAGCTTGGGAAATCCATGGTCTCCCCGGGAGATCAGAGAAAGAACAGCATGTACACCAGTTGCTGTGGTCATCTAGTCGTGTCGCCTCTTGAGAAGACCGTTACCAGAGCTCAAGCTGTGTCGGAGCTTCTCGACCTCGCACACCAGCTCTGCTCTTTCCCTGCCAGGGAGGTGGCGGCATGGTTTAAATGGTAGCGTGGTCGTCTCCCAACCTGAATGTTGTGGGTTTCATCCTCAGCCCTTGTGATCATGTCCTTGAGTAAGATACTGAATCCCCAGTTGTCATCAGTAGTTGAATGACGAGACTGTGTTAAAGGGCTTTGAATCCCCTGTAGGTAGAAACCGCTAAACAAGTTAAATCTCATTTGGTGATGTTTTGTGGAAAACGCTACTTCACTTTTATATTTTTATGCAGGATCGTGAGTGGTCGGCGGCAACAATGAATACACAGAGACTGATATGGTTTGCTAGAATAACTGTGCCTTTTATTCCCCGCAAACAGCAATCAACACTTATACTGTGCTAGAATAATTGTACCTTTTATTCCCCGCAAACAGCAATAATCACAACTCACTTGGCTAGAATAATGGTGTATTTTATTCCCCGTAAA
This sequence comes from Vanacampus margaritifer, assembly GCF_051991255.1. NCBI lineage: Eukaryota > Metazoa > Chordata > Actinopteri > Syngnathiformes > Syngnathidae > Vanacampus > Vanacampus margaritifer. The sequence continues at coordinate 11,890,603 of NC_135449.1, forward strand.
CAGCAATCAATACACTACAACGTTAAGCAGCATAATATGATCATCATCAGCGTTTACCTTGACACTAGACCGGAGAGCCCACGGTCCGGGTAGAACGAGCTGTAAAACGGCTGGGCAATCGTACGTGTGCCACAGCTGACTCTGTCCGGACCGCGTGCCGCTCCGTCTTTTATTCGTTAGCGTGGGAAACCGGGCTAGCCAAGCCCTTTCTCAGACACTTTCGAAAACATGTTTTGCAAAGCAGGGAAAACTGTAGTATAAACAAGGCATTCACTCCCAGGCTGATTCTGCCCTTTATTTACAAATTGTTGGGCACCTGGATTCGTACAACAGTTCAGGACAACAACATATCCTTATATAAGAGGTTACATGAGGACATATCAAACCATGGTTATTCTCCCTTCAGGTGACGTTCCACATCCCTAGAGCCAGGGATCAGACCGTCAAGGTCCCTGCCTTCGGCCGCACCTGACCCCTTTGGCCTCTCCCACAGGTGGTGATACTATAGAAAGTGGGGCCCATGTTGCCTTTTAGGGCTGTGGGGCTTGGCCACCAGGCACTTGCCATTGAGCCTCACCTCCAGACCTGACTACAGAGGGGTCCCTTGTGAAGCGCCTTGTGGGTGAGGAAAAACATAGTCCAAAATTTCCTTTCACCATAAGGTGTCCTCTTTTTATTGCTATGGATGACCCTGCCAGGAGGCATAAAGCCTCAGACAACTTAGTTCCTAGGATCATTGGTATACACAAACCGCTCCACCACGATATGGCAAGAGAGTAGCTGAAAAGAACATTTCATGCCATGGCCAAAATTATTATCAAAAAAAGTGAAATATTGTTAAGGGGGGCACAAGGGTTAGATCAGGCTTTACCAAAAAGTAGCTGTGAAATGTGAACTGGTCGAAGTAGCAGAGAACAGCTGTTACCTTGAGCTTCTGTGGTCACGTTAGGACAGAAGCAATGACACAAATTGCATATGAAGGAGTGTCTGACACATCCCTGTCATGCAGTCTTATAAAATATGACGCACAGTTGCACACACTCATACACGGAGCACACTTGAACAGTTTTACGAAAAGACACTGTTGGGGGGTGGAAGTCAATGATATAACTTATTCAAAGTACAAAAATATTTTGTAGCTTTGTCTCTGGAATTCTTTCATTCTTACTTGATGAACAACTTACTTCAGATGCTCTACAGCCCCCCCTCCACATTTTCAACGGGAGACCGGTCTGGACTGCTGGCAGGCCTGTGTAGTACTCAACGAAGCCACGCCAGCTCTGTTGTAGCACATGCATAAATTGGATACTACCTCCGAGGGGGGCCGATTTTTCATCTACATAACTGAAAAACCATAAGAGCACTTTGTCCCTTGCAGATTGTATTGAATGGTACATGCTTTTACCAAGAACTGTTCAATCCCTAAGCAATCATCTGGATGAATGTCATAGAATAAAACTATTATGCAATTCAAACATAATGTGGTTGACTTGAGGTTGTACTGTAACCATAGTTGAGGTATTCAGTCTCAGCAGTAAAGCATTTTTGAATTTTTGCTTTTGGCGATAGACTCTCTGGGACTCCTATTCACTGATTTCCCCCTTGTTACATCATATTCTCTTGTCATTGTTCTTCATATTCTTTTCTCATTGTTCTCTTACATCTGCTTTTCTTAACCTGGTTCCATGGTGACTGTAAGGGAAATGTTGAGCCGCGATAATAGCAAGCATGAAATCAACTCGGAACATTGGAACATCTTGAATACAAACGCAAATGGTGCCATCGGTGTTTGGACAGCTGCTGGTGGCCACTTTTACTGGTTCCTCAACAAACACCAAAGCCCAATGAAAAGAACCCCGGTAGGAGAAAAAGATAGATTGTGAGAAAGATTGTCGATAAGGTTACAAAAAGAGGTTTAGTAGTTAACAAGTCGGGGTGAAAAGGACAGAGCACATGATGGATTGATTGGTTGATGATGATTGCCCATATGTACTTCTGTGTGAAATATACTCTAGGAATATATTTTATTTAGTGTACTGTAATGTATTTGCTGTCATTCAAATTAAATCAACCCAGCGTAATTTTCTTGGACCACAGTTTTTTTTTAAAATTTCCCCTTACAAGAAGTTCCACCAACAAATGGAGGCTGATGTCACGGTACACAATATATCAACAGGTCCGGGGTTCCTGTCCTGGAGCATACAAGAGCCGTTTGGCCAACTGGACAGAATGACCAATGAGCAGAGCACAGCAAACACATGGCATCTTCAGTGTTTGCTGTGTCTGGCGTTCTCTTATACTGGAGTGAGCAAATTGAATATTTTGTCATGGTTACTCAGGGTGAAAGTTGAGGCTCTGTAACTAAAGAACACTTTCCTATAAGATAGCATGAAGTTTATTCTGAACATCTTATGTTGTCCACCTCTTCTGTCAAGCTTCTTGGACCAACCGAGTAAGGATTGTCTGAATCCAACATTATGCAACAGGCACTTGGTACCAGTGGGGCACATACTTTGCACCACACTAGGTGGGTATGATACAGTGAAGTTCAACTGTACCCCTAACCAGATTTTTAGAACAACAATTACTGAACTTGTCAGAAGATGAGAAAATATTTTGTTTAATATATCCAATCGATCTCATTATAAATACACTATAATGCTTGCACTGCAAATAAATGTGACTCGAATATGTTTTTATGAGTCTAAAAAATTGATGATTGTTCTGCGTGATTGGTTGCTGTCACATCACACAAATGTGAACTATTTTGAATTTTGTACTCAGTTGATGCAAAAATCATCAAACAGTACATTTCATGCTGCCATGCAGCTCTGAAGATGATCTCATGTTTGCAGACTAGCTGTCTAGATTTTGCCGCAAAATTTCTGAGCCGCATCACTCGCTTCAACAGAAGACGAGAGCAAGACTTCTGAGTTTAGTTCTTTTAGATTTAGCACATGGGAATCTGTCATTGTATCCCCTTTCTTCTTTTAAAATAGCATATACTATCTTTATAACCAATTGGTTCGTCACTGTGTTACCGTGTAGCTGTCATAGCATACTATTATTTTCTCTGTAGACGCTTATTAACTCTTTGACTGCCAGACGTTTTCAGAAACGGGATGTCGCCAGTGCCAGCCGATTTAAGCATTTTGACTGATATTTCAAGGTCCACAGAAAATGTTGTGTTTGGACTATGGAAACACACATACTACCAAATGAAAGATTGAACTCTCATCTTTCATCAGCAAAAAAAGTTTGTTTCTACCTTATTCCGTTCTTCAGTAATCAACAATAGAAAATGGTTAGTTTCACCGAAATGCTCTGTTTTGAAACAAAAAGCGGAGAAAAAGAGCTTTTTGTGAAACGATGTTATTTCATGCACTCTAGTGAATTCTACACTTCTTTTTGTCCATGAATGATGCCACAAACACCTAAATCGTGCTTTACTTCTGTAATACACCACCACCAACAATGAAAAAGCGTTTTTGGATTGCAAAATACGTTTATTTCCATTCAACAGTGTAACAATTTGACAAAACAATTTCGCAAACTATTTACAAATGTGTGCAACTGTGGTACTATTTACAATTATGTGGATGTTTCAAATACAGTTTTTTGTAACACTGCCCTGCGTGCAAGGAGAGGGAGCAGGATTTGCACAACAGATACGTTTCACTTCGATTGTCCGTTTCGCGTGCAGATGTTACACTTTCTTGACGGCCTTTTTTTCCGGGGAATAGCAAGTAGCAGACTGTACCCACTCCTCCGATGAATAGGCATTGGACTCGGGGCACTCTTCGTCGTCCGATTGAACGTCCGCCTGAGCGTGCTCGGTTTGTGCTCCGCGTTTTCCGGTGTTAGCATCGCTAGCCCGTGAACCTTTATGACGTTGTCTTAGCCGCCGCGGCAGCGCTTCCAACTTCGGCGTCAACCTCGGAGTCACCATCATCATCATGGATGATGATCATCGTCGTCATCAATGTGCTTTTTAGCGTTGGTCGATGCTTTTTCGTCTTTGAAAAAAAATGCTCGAGCGTGAGCTGCTTGCAACCGGTCGCCATGTTCTCTTCCCTTCCCCAGCCATTGTCCCCTCTAGCTCCGCCTCACGTCTTCTACTGACGGCTACCCAATCTTGTCAAAAGAGAGTCATTGCTGCCATCTAGGGGCCAAAAATAGTCATTAGGCTAACTAGATCTACTTGAAACTTTCACCACAGCTGGACAAGGCTTTCCTCCACCCGTTTCCCAAAAAAAAAATAAAATAATTGGAGAACGTCTTTTAACGTCCTTGGCGGGCCTCCGTAGGTTTTTACTAAACGTCATTTAACGTTTTTGGCAGTCAAAGAGTTAATTTGTATTCTAATTGTCTCTTCATAGCTGGTTATTTTCCACTTCAACATGGTTCCAGCCAGACTTGTGTGAAAAGTGTATCGTACACCAAAGCACTTTTTCTAGTGTTTGGTAACACAACATTAGTTTAGCGATTAGCATTTGGCTTCTTCTGTTCTCTCTTGCTCTGTCTTGCATGCTTAGCTTTACTCTTCGTCTGCCTTTGGTGATAACAACGCGATTAGAAGTATTGCTCATTTGCCAACACATAGACGAGGATTAGTTACAAATGCCATGCAGGAGGATCATGTTTAGCCGCGCTGGCTAGCAAGCACAGCTTGTAGCTTATGCCCATAAATGTGCCATGTTAGCAGTGTCGAGCATTCCCCCAGAATTGATTTGCTTTCCTTCGCTCCGCTCCCACAACTGCTATCAATCTACTAGGGTTCTGTTTCCTTTCTTGTTCTTAACAATACATTTGCCAGCTTATTTGATCCTTGTATTTCCTTGTGCTCTCCACCCCGCAATCAAATATCAAAGATCAGAAGTTCCCAGTACGTGGTTTGCAATACAGTATGTTGTGTGTATGTAGTGTGAGCCAGTAGAAAAATAACATTGAACACAAAAACCCATAACACAACTTACATTAACTGCATGTGGGGTGATTTACAGACATCACGCTAAAGGATTCAGCCAAATTGTTGATAACTGGGGAGCGGCATCACGGAAGTAAAAAAAGTATTAAACATTCAATAGCCTACTGATTAGTTGGCCAGGACTGCCACGTCCCCCCTCATTGATTTTAAATTAGGGTGACCTCAGAATGACTCCACTGGCCACCTTCTGCTATTATTTACATTATTTAATGATCGCTATACATCCAATGTACCATATTTCATGGTCTACTGTATGTCTATGTTTTTGCAGTAGTCACAATCACTGACATCAGGCTTGCATTGATAGGACAGATCTGATCGGTCCGTTTACACTGAAGTCCCATCGGTAAATAAGTATTCAATATTCACTATTCAGAATATTTGATTTTTAATAAGGATGGCTAAGTATTGATATCAGGTATCGGTATTGGGCTGACATCAAGCCTTATTTCAGGGTATCGGCACACGTGACCTTTTTGTTTCACATTCAGGAACTAGAAATGAAAAATTACAAGGATATTTGCCATGAATTTCATGCAATTTGAAAGAACTGCTATGTTGGGTTACGTAGGTCTTTCTTTTAAATTATCTATGATTTTTTTTTTTTTTTTGGGCGGGGAAAGTAGTAGTGGTATCAGTATTTTGTATCGTTATCATTGACTACTCAAACATTTAGGGTACTAGTATTAGTTTGAAAAAAAGTGGTATCAAACATCCCTAGTTAATAATAATAATAATCCTATGTTATGTGTGGTGTTGTATTTCAGTGCTAGGAAAATCCTTTCTGTTTGCACATTATTGGTGTCACACTTAGTGGCATTAACAGCTGGAGCACCAAATTAATACAATCAGTGGTTGGGACTTCCTGTACCGCGGCATGATTGCTTCGATTTAAAGACGCAGGTTAGTCACAGTGCTTAACCAGCAGAGCAGAGCTTCACTTTTCCAACATAATTTCGGCTGCCAAAATTCCCATTTATGGCTCACTGTGCAAAACTGACTTTGCCTAGTTGTAATTTCTCGATATTAGGGAGGCATTTTATACATTTTAGATTACAATTTCAGTTGAACATTTTAGTTCACAATTGTAAAAATTAGAGGTGTCAGGTGATTACAATTTTTATCGTAATTATTGCATGACTTCAATAGTTAACTCACAATTAATCTAAAATTTTTGTTCTAAATGTACAATAAAATATTTTTTCATAAGTTTTCATACTGTTGTTAACATAAAAGTGTTAAAAAAATAAACTAAGTGAAATATGGCTGCATAATTTCATAATAATTCATCAAATTGAGTTAAAATTAGAAAGATGTACTGTTCTGTAAAAAAAATTGGGTGATATTGATTTGTGTTGAGGTCATTTTTCTGCCACTAGATGGCATAAGTGCATTTGTAAGACATTGGTGACAGCTCAGTGCATTTTTCTTTTCATATCAAGAACTATCTAATCTTTAACATGGAGTAACTTGTGAAATGATTTTTAAAACTGTAAAACACAACTTGACCACAGTCTCCAGTTCTCCACTAATATTTGCACTACTAAATTTTGACCTGGATGTGTCTGCTGCGTTCCGATTGGAATTCTCCCAGTACACTGGGTAAAAAATAACCCAACTATGGGTCAAAAATTGACCGATTCTCTACTTGGGTCAATTTGACCCAACTTTGAGTCAATAAATGTGTCTTTTAGTGTAAAACAACTCATAAATATTGGTCGGATGCTTTCCTTGGGTCCAAAAATTTGGTCATTTTGTATAAAACAACTCAGAAAGTTGGGTCAAATTAAGCCATGAAGTAGATCAGTCCATTTTTGATCCATAATTGGGTCACTTTTGACCCAACTGTTTTTAGAGTGTACAGGCTTTCCAAGTAATTAATCGCGTTAAAAAAACCTAATGGCATTAAAAAGGAACTTTAAATTAACTCAAAATTAACACAGTCATTTTGATACCCCTAGTAAAAATGATTAGTAATATTATTGAAATAAAAATGATAGTAAACTAATTTCAAATAATTTCCCTTAATAATTTTTGCTAATACAATATGTAATAATAACAATTTCTTTTGTGACTGCTCACTGAACATTCAGTGTGGCAGCCGCCATCCCTGATAACAGTCTCTTTGTCGAGATGTGTCACACCAGATCTGTGTTTTTTGTGTGTACGAAAAAACACTTTTGAATGGCCTCTGGTCAGACCTGTCATCCCCGGTAATAATTTCTATTATTTTCTGTCGTTTTTGCTGATAAAAGTGATGCCATTTCTAAAAGGTGCTAAATAAAGCAGGCTCCCATTATTATTCAAACAACTAAGAGAATAATTATGACTTTTTACCCTAGTGAGGAGAAGCAGTTCAGAAAATGAATGGATGGGTAGTGCATCACTACTAAGTGCAGCACTTGTGTACAATGTTGTCATTTTTTTTCCCTTTCCATTTTGTGTGTTGTGTTCTCTGTTGAATACAAAATAACATAATGATGGGCGAACTGGTAAATTGCCCGGCCAGATGTGTGGTCCTGTTTCGATAAATAAAAGAAATTAGTCCAGGAACAGAAGGCCTTTGAAATGAGGCCGAGTCAATGTCATGAAAATTTGAGGTCGGGAGGGCGCATCGTTTGAGGATGACGCGAGTACATGCAAGTCAAGGCTTTTTCTCTCACCTGACTAATTCTCAGTGGGTTTACTGTTTCCTTGACATACTTCATTTTTATTATTGTCCTTGATATAAACTCTTGTTTTGTCTTCAGTTGTAAAAGCTCTTAATAAAATAATACATTGCATTAGCGGGTTGCATAATGAATTGAAATAGTCCATCCATCAGTCAGGGCTAACCTGACAAGCCAGATGGCTCGTTTCGCTTAAACAGTGTGAGCGGAACGAATTACATTTTCAACTACAACGCTGGGAGCTGTTGTGAAGACACAACGTGCATTAACATCTTGACATGCCGTAATGGTTTCTTCACAACTCTATCTGCTAAAGAGGTGAAATGAAACTAGGTGAAAAAAGCCACTTTGGAAACTTTTGCACATAATTAACGCCACTGGTTTGTGTCATTATTTAAATTGATTCTCGTGTTGATGTCTTGGACTAAAGTACGGTCGTGTGTGGTGGTGTGGGTGCACAGCAGACAGGATATGTAATCATGCTCAGCTTGATTTGCATGCACTTTAAAAATCTAATCTCCAATCAGTTCTTCCCCTCGGAAAGCGTTCCAACTGTAAATGAACAAGCTTTTTGGTGATTTAGTGCTAAAGAGAGGTCGCTTTCAACTGTCTTTTGTTGACTCTTTTGCCATTCTTAAAGGGGAAGTCAACCCATTTTTTCCCGACAAGACTATGTTCTATACCGCCCCAGTAGTCTAAATATGGCATTCTGATTAATATTGGGTTTAGTGAAATATGAGTTAAGCAGCAAAATCCGGTTTTTAATCCATCTCAGGGGGCGGCCATTATGCCACTTGCTGAAAATGACATCACAGTTGCTCAGGTAACAACCAACCACAGGGCAGCCTCAGAAAACAGGTGAGCTATGATTAGTCGTTTCCTGAGCCCTGAGCAACTGTGATGTCATCATCAGTCGACAGCAAGTGGCAAAATGGCCGCCCCCTAAGATGGATAAAAACGTCTGGATTTTGCTTCATAACTCATATTCAGCAAATTTAATATAATTGAGAATGTCACGTTTAGACTAGTGAGGTCACATATAACATATTATTGTCAAGAAATGTTTAAGGTTGACTTCCACTTTAATTGTAATTTGTAAATTGTCTTGATGAGATGTAGAACAGGACAACACCATCTTTACTGGCAGGCATGCTCAGTTACTGCTGTAGTCAATTTTTCTTTCAGTATTTATATACAAATCCGAACCAAACTGTAAATGCCAGATAGCCTAAAGTAAAAAAAAAAAAAAAAAAAAGTGACAGTCAGTGACGGATTGATAGGTTCATCAGTACAGGTAGTCCTCAACTTACAAACACAATGGGTTCCGAGAGGCTGTTTTTAAATCGAATTGTTCATAAGTCGGGACTCATTACATTTTGTTTTGAAATTAAATTTGGTTTTCTAATCAAATTTTATGAAATTTAAAACAATTATAAAATATTAAATAAATTAAATCAATTTAATCATATACTGTACAGTATTTACTGAACAGACATACAATATGCTTTTTATGCATAAATTAGATTTAAAAAAAATAATTTCCAATGAATTTTTCTATACAGTACAGTTAAGTAGGGGTGTGAATTGCCTAGTACCTGGCAAATTCGATTTGTATCACGATTCAGAGGTCACGATTTGATTCGATACCGATTAATCCCGATACTAATCTATAAATTGATTATTGCGATTATTTTATTTTTTTACTCAAATTTAGAAAATACTAATCAGTTATCTTGTACATGTACACTGTAAGATTTGTATAAAAAAATTATTTATCTGAAAATTCAGGCTTATAAGTGAGCCACTGCATTTAGCAAACAGTTTGCAGTCTGTTTCATGCTTGAACAGCACTGAAATAAAATATTAAGGCTTAATATTCCATTAATATAACATTCTTCCATGCTTAATGTGTGAATCCTAACCCTAAGTAAGACAGACGTTTTTTTGTTGAATATTCCCATAAAAAATTGATTCGGCCGCATATCGAATCGATTTGAGAATTGCGCGCTGTAATATCGCGATATATTGCCGAATCGATTTTTTTCTAACACCCCTAACATGTATACAATAATAAAAAGAAAAAAAATACACTTACATATATGGTGGAGGAGGAAGAAGTGGTGGATGGAGGAGTTATTGAGTGGAAAAGTGAGACTGCCACATTATAATGTGCATTATTAGCCATTTTCTTTTTCATAGTGGCCACCTTCGTTTCCATGGAGATTGCCTGGCGTTTCTTGCCACGACCACTACCATCGCTTGCCTTGCTCTTTTTTGCTGCTACCACCACTACTATCATCTATCATTATCCTTTGCTTGATCAGCTATCAGGTTTACGTCCACGGAAACGTGTGAATTATCCAAGGTACAAAATGCCCACCTCTGTTCTTTAAAGGGACAGTCAGTGATCCCTAGTGCCGTCTAGTGGTGAATTTATAATTCATTTATATATTTTTTCCCTTCTCACCTCCACTACGATTTCTTCCGGCAAGGAGCCGTTTTGTTTCAAATGTTTATTGAAGAATTGAATAACCATCCAATTTCCACATTTAAAGAAGACGCAGTTGCACTGCAGGAAGAGAGGGGCGCGGCAACCACACGGGGAGAGGCGGGGTTTTACTTCCGTGTTAGAAAAATAGCCAGCAAAATACCCAATATAAAAAAATTACATCGCCATTGTATGCCTGTAGTTAACTGTGGAAGGGCATAAAATACCTTTAAATATAAACTCGGATGTATTGCCTTGAGCTGTTTGGGAAATTGACAGTAATAATAATAATAAAAATAAATCTGTTTTCTGTAATTGAGTGGACATGTTGAGAGATTATTTTCTTTGTTATTTTTTTTTATGTGACATTTATCTCATTTACACATTTTCACAAGAATGTTATTACTCATAAAGGCTGCCGGTTTGAGTAGGAACAAAGCACGCTTTGGTGGAAATCCTTAAGCAGTAAAGCGTTTTTTTGAGTGCACTGATATGTAAAATAAGCTGCAACAAACAGTTGGGCCGCACGAAGGGCAATATACACCTGCAGGGTATGACACACATCAAAACATCATGGTTATGTAATTGTGTGCAACAGTAGCATGAGAACTGTGCCACTTTTGGTTGAAGCTGTGTTCCTGATTCCTAGCTGAGAAGCAGCACAACAACGTGGCAACTTTTAAAAAAAATTTGTCCTGTGATGTTTTACAGAATTTGTTGGAATTTAGATGTCTCTGGGGTTGGTGAAGTACTCTGGTTGGTGGCCTGGTGGGTGGTGTCTGGTCGGTGCTGGTTTTCACTTTCCTTTCATTTCTTTGGTCCTTCCTTGGGTCTCCTGACGGCCTCTTGACTCTGGTCAAGTGTTCGGTTTAGGTGAACGGTATGGGATTTTTTTTAATAGGTTTTAGGTGAACTAATGAAAACACGCACACACGCACATACAAAAAAAAAAATGCATTTATTATATGACTTGCTCAATTTCCGATCACCTGTTATTCTGGTCCTCCTAGGAACAGCAAGTTAAGTCTAATATCTGATTGGTTTGCGCGTAGCATACATGCTACATGTAGATGAACTGTTGAGACACATCAATTAGAAATGTTAATTGTTAATGGGAGTAATGCCTGATGGCGGCTGACTGCGTGTGAATGTAGCCCTGGAGGCCACCCGGGTTTGCAGGTGGCGGAGTTCCTGCATAACCCTATGATTCATGCAGCCCGCAGTGTCTCTCCACCTCATTTATTCACAACCTGGACACAGAGCTCATGCTCCATACTGAATATCACTTTACAAAAGGCAGCGTGCGCACGGTCTGTGTTTTTCCGACCGCGCTGGCTGTCGTCGTTTTTTTTCTTGAATAATCATTGTTGTCTGAAATGTCACCGTGCAAACTCAGTGGCCCCTCAGACACACAACGGAAATTCTGCAGGGATTCGCTATCTCGGTGTACGCGCATAGATAACACATTCACATTTCCTGTCTGATAAGACCATTTAGATGTCGTCTAATGCCCCTGAAGTTGTACATTTCGGAATTCAACATTTCCTGGAAAATTTATCTCGTCATACAAGCATATTTTGTTTCTATTTTGTTAAACTTGATATCCATCAGGTTGGATTCTTTCAATATCATTAGATGGTGTACATACTGTTTGTACTGTGCGTTTCGAGAAACATATTTTCTGTGTACAAGGGCGTTTAATAAAGACCTATACCTGTAAAGAGTGGTTAAAAATGTGAAAATGAAAAAGATGATTGCAGCAATGTCAATATTGTTTTCATCAGACACATTTAAAGGAAAAAGTTAACCACAGTAACCATGGGAACATCAGAGAATTGGCATAGACAATTTACTTTTTAATTGGTTAACTCTGCTGGATGCCGTATTATTGGGTAGGTTTATGTAAACAATGGGACAACATTGAAGAAAAGACACGTTTCTGCACTGCAAAAGTAGTCTATGTACAACTTGTATAACAGTTAAAGAGCAAAATAACGCAACATACAGGTAGAAACCAAAGTGAGGGCACACGTAGGTGAAAAATGTTTACTTAAGAAAAACATTTTCATATTGCATACGGAATTACGAATGATAAAAATGGCCAAAATCCCATGACACACTGCGTTTCAAGCAAACTACAACACAGTGTAGTTTATCAACTGCATCCATTTTATTTATTTATTTTTTTTTAGGGCGCTGCGCTCGCTCGCTTCTTTTTCAATTTTTTTAAGCAGCAGGCCAAAGTGTGGTAAGATTCAGCCCTCTGGTAGTCGTTGGCCCAGCAGTATTTGGGGCATGTGAAGAGAGGGAAAGCAGCAAGAAAAAGATTTTGGAAAATACATTTTCTTCAGTCTCGGACGGGTATGAAAAAGGCATAGTTTTTAATAGGGCGGGGTTTAAAAAACAAACAAATAATCAATATCAAATCATTATTTTCCATTTTGAGCCTGATATCGATTCATAAAACCATTAATCAATTATTTTAATATCTCTTCTTCTTCTTTTTATCCATAAGAAAATTTAATTTTAAAGGCCAACTTTTGGGGGTATCTTGGATTGTTTTTATTTTATTTTTTAATTTGTTTACATGAATTAATTTTATTTTATTTTTTTTAAGTTTTCTTATATTTATAAAAGATCTGACTTACTGGCACAATCTGGCACTTTAAAAAAAAAATACCCAGCTGTAGTTTTTAAACTGGATTATTCAATTATGATTCAATTAGCCTACAGCATAACAGCTAAATGTTGCTTCACCATGTTTGCTTTGAACTCTGGGCTTCACTAATTGACCCGCAAAGAACCACTGGGTTTGCATTCCATTAGCATTTTTTTAATGTATTAATTCATAAACATTCATTCATAAACCATTCATGATTTATAGACCAGTAGCAGAACATTAAACATCAAACACTCCTGTTCAAAAAACAAGTTCACAAAAGCAGAGGCATGTTTATAAGACACCAGGAAACTAGAAAAAAAACGAAAACATAGTATGTCTTCTTTGTCTCCTTTCATGAGAACTATATTTAAACGGAGTTTGCTATCGACTCCTGTATGAGATCATTCATGTGGTCCAGGAAGTCAAACATTACACGACTCCCTTGCCTCAGGTTTACACATAACAATTCATGGCTTCATTAGTTTTGAGGTGCCTTGACAGTTTAGTTGTAAGACAAGCTGAGGATATTGAGGCGCCGCTGTCACATCTCAACAGAATTGTTTTCCATGCCCCTTGGCGAGCAGCTAAATGTCACCACTCAAGGATGGAAGTTTCAAAGCCATGTGCGTATTTTTTGTTTAAAAAATATTTAATAAAGCAGTTGGCCGTGTTGGTGTGACACTAATCCACACAGTGCAAGACAATTCCTATGGGCACCGTTTTTTTTTTTCCACTTGCGCGCATACAGCCGCAGCCACATGCACAGCTTTGTTGAGTTGAAGCCCTCAAAACTGCTTTGATGGCTCGATATCAAGATCAAAGTTGTCCTCACGGCTGTTTTTCACTCAGGGAATATTTCGCCTTTGCCTCTATCATTGCCTTGCCTTTTACATGGCTGTTTTGAGAAGCCACTGGTGCATGAAAATGATATGACAACTGTTGGGGCCCAATACACATGTATGACTGCTTTTATTATTTAGAGATGAAACGGTGGGAAACTGTATCTAATATTGCAATTACATTAATAAAACTCCTTTTTTAACAACCAACCGTTTTATTTAGGTGTGTGGGAGCAGAAAGGAATTACACATCTCCACCATCTCTTCTCAGATAATATGTTTATATCATATACATCCTTGCTCCAAAAATACAAAATAAAAAACGGAAATTTTTTACATTATCTACAAGTTAAAAATATGATAAAGAAAAAAATTCCAACACTTCGGGGTACGCTCCAACCGCCTGTTTTAGCTAAAGATATTAACAAGCTTTCTCCGACAACAACAAAAAAACTTTCAAAAATATATAAGTTACTTTCATATACTGATAAAATGTCTTTACCCATCTCGAAATGGGAGACAGACTTGTCTATAGCACCGGAATCTGACTTATGGATTCAAGTTTGTGAAAACGCATTTAAAATGACAAAACACACAAATTTACAACTTATCCAATATACAATTATTCATAGAACATACATTACTCAATATATGATGAAGAAAATGGGACTCTCAGACTCCGACATTTGTCTCCAATGTTTACAAAACACTACAGACACTTATGTTCATGCTTTATGGTTATGTACTCCGGTTATGTATTTCTGGACTAAAGTCTTAGAAAAACTTTCCGCTATTTTGGACTGTAGGATAGATACCTTTATCTCCAAACTTGTGTTTGCTAGGTGACCTAACAACAGCTGACTTACCACATAAACAATTTCAATCTACACTTGTAGCCCTTACTATCGCTAAAAAAACAATTCTTGTTAACTGGAAAAATAAACAAACTCTGAATATCGACCAATGGTCTAACCTCCTCATAAATCACATTTTAATGGAAAAAATATCTGCCTCAAATAAAAACCAAATATCAAAATTTATAGAAACATGGTCTACGTATATAGAATTTTTTTAACCTAATTCTGGTTACTTAATTCTGCCTGTTAGCGAGAGCCACTACATCGTGATAACGTTGATGTTTCAGCATTTGGCAATTTATTATTATATTATATTATTAGTATGGGATTTTTTTTAATAGACTTTAGGTGAACTGATGAATACACACACGCACGCACACACACACGCACATACACATACACATACTCACCCACATACAAAACAAACCAAAAAAAAAATATATATATATAAAATAATAATAATAAAAAAGGAGAGCAATGATGACATGTCAAATCGAATGAACAATACTGCGCTCTCCATAAAGAAAAAAAAAACTCCTTTTTTTTTATTATCACACAGCATTACATACAAAACGAAAACTGTGATGTCATTGTCAGTTGCCAATGGATTGCAAAATGGCCACCCCAAATGAATAATAATAATGATAATAATAATAATAATCAGAAAAGTGGTGCAGCATCGAATATATTATTGTAAAGAACATTTTTGGGTTGACTTCTCCCTTAGGTAATGTTGGTTGATCATTTTCGTTCGTTTTCGTTTTATTTTTTGGGCTGAAATCGGGCATGTCGACAAAGGGAGTGGAGGAAATGAAGTGAGTGCTTTGACAAAATGGGATCCATCTTGGCGGAGAGGCAGGGGGGCATCTGTCAGTGTCAACATGCGTCATGTCTTCCCCTGGCAATATAAACATCATTTGACTTTTTGTGGGGCTTGTCTCATAACAGCACAATAACGCAACAGAATAAATAGACAGTTATTCTGTGATCAAAAAAGAGCTTTCCACATTTTAATCAACAGGGACGGCTAATTGCATTTGCAAAATGGAACAATTTCCGTTAACTCTTGCTGTTTCTAATGTCAAAACAAGCCTATCTCAGATACAGCGGAGAGTTGGCAGCATTGTATATTTTTATTAGGAGTGTTAAAATTAGTGCGTTCATTTTGAGTTAATTTAAAGTTCCTTTAATGACACAATTTTTTGGTCAACACGCGGTTATTGACCGCCCCTTGCTTGCAGTCGAAACACAGCAGACACGTCCATGTCAAAAGTTTGCAGTATTAAATTTAATAATAATGCATATATTTGTGGAGACTGTGGGGTTAAGTTGTATTTTACAATTTTTAAAACGTGCAAAATTTCACGTTACTTGATGTTAAAGATTAGGTAGCGCTTAATATGGAAAGAAAAATGCAATTATGCCATCTAGTGGTGGAAAAATGACCAACACAAATCAATATCAAACTAATTTTTTACAGTACAGTACATCTCTTTGATTTTTACTCAATTTTATGAATTATTATGAAATTACTGTATCAATGACTAAAATATGTTTTATGTTAACAAGTGTATGAAAACTTCAGAAAAAAATATATTTTATTTATATTTAGAACAGATATAAAATTTGCAATTAATCGTGAGTTAACTATTGAAGTCATGCGATTAATTATGCTAAAAAAATAATTACATTTTTTATCATACACATAATTTTATCATCACTGTTCTGAAAAACACTTACGTCCATTTTTGTCTATTTTTTTAAATTATTTTTTTTAAACATTTTTAGGTTTATTGGATGAAACTAAATGCAAACATTCCAAAAATGTGAAAGGACATAGGTGTTTTTCACAGGACAGCGACAATATGCTAGTTACTTAGGGTTAGAGTTAGAGTTAGTTACTCCACATGTTTCAAACAATACTGGGGCACGATCTGGAGAAAAAATAACCTCATTCTTTGAACAAGGGTTCACGTATGTTTGGCAAGCAAAGTCTTTCTTTCTTTTTTTGTATTTTGACAGATAATTTGTCATAGACCTTTTATTAAGAGAAAATGTATGCTCCAATGAGATATTGTACCTATCATCCAAAAAGATGGTAGGTGAATTCACATTAGATTTTAAAATGAACGCGTAGTCCTGTATTTTCTATAATCAAATATTTTAATATTTGTTGCTGCATCCAAGCGCACAACCTTTATAGTAAATCATTCATTCCTGCCCGTATCCCACTAATTAATTTCCTGGCCTGTGTTTGGCTCAATTAATTTGTTCTTCAGACTACTTGTATTTCATACCGTGGTGTCTTCAACTTTTCCTTCAAATCATACTCGTTTTGTAATTGTTCTCATACGGAATATTTTTTTGTTTTCAATTTGTCAGTGCTGCTTTGTATTTTTTTTGTCATGTATTTTTTACACAATATCTGTTATTAGACAGCTTTGGTACTAGTTTGAATAACAGTTTCAAGGACTAATGGATTTGTTCCAGGAGCCTGTTTGTAACTTCAAACGGGAATTAATCGTTCACTTTCTTAATTGAAGAGATCCTAGCTCTCAACTCAACTTTATTTACAAAGCACTTTAAAACAACCATCGCTGCATACAAAACTGCTGTACATGGAATACAAATCAGTTATGCAATAAAGACAGAAGAGATCCGACTCTCAGCTCAACTGTATTTATAAAGCACTTGAAAACAACTATCAAACTGTCAAACGCCATAAAATAAAGAGGTGTTTTAAAAGTGGGTAGAAAGAGAGCTTGGCCAACATTTAACACAAGTGTAATCCAGGCCTTGATTTCCTCCAAACAGAACAAAAAGTGGCTTTAATGGAAAAGTGTCCGTTTTGCTCAGCGGGACAGAGATCTGACTATCATACGCATAGCAGTGATAGGAAATACCATGTTTTCTTAAGATGGAACCCAGTGGTAGCGAAAACAGTACAATGAAAAGAGCAGGGGGCTCAAAATCGAGCCCTGTTGAAGACCAAATGACAGAGGGGAAGACCACGGTTAACAAAAAAGTTCTGTCAGCCAAATAGAATCTAAACCACTCCAGAGTACTACTACAAACGGAGATATAAATAAATACAATTATAATTAACATACTATAAATGCTTTTTTATAATATATAATTTTATTTTTCTCTTTTCTCCAGTTTTTCTCTCATGCCGCGGTATAGTGGTTTGGAATCTCAGTTTAAATGCATGTGGAAATATAACCGTTACTTCTGTGTGTGCTATTTTTCTTGACTTTCTACAACTTTATTGCTTTTTCATGTATTCGTCTGAAATGTGTCATATCTTATTATCAGTCACTATTTATGATCCTGCTTGAACATCATCATAATTATCACGATCCCCATGTTGATGTCAAGAGGATTTCCACCCTATTACACATATCTGTGTGTGTGTTCTAAATGTCAGTGCATTCAAAATTGTACTTTGATCTTTGCCGGTCTAAAAGCTCATTAATTAAGCATCTTTTAATACCTGGCAGGGTATCATTTGCATTACCTTTTGCCTTGCCCACACACACACACACACACACACACACACACACACACACACACACACACACACACACACGCACACACACACACACACACACACACACACTGTCATCAATGATGAGTCCATCTTAAATGATTGCTACAAAATGACACATTGACTTTTAAATGTGGTTTAGTGCGTCTGTGTGTGGCTCTCAGTCAATGATAGGAATAAAGTACAGAACAAGAACTGATGTATGATGATTTTAAATGTTTCATTTGTAATTAGTTTTAGCTACTTGAAGTCTTTGTTATTACAATTTAGTGAGTGGGGATGTGTGTTGCTTTTTGTGTCGTGACTCGTTGGACAATACAGGTATGAAATAATCAAACAAACACCTCAAATATACAAACAGTAGATGCAATTAAGATCCATAATAATAATAATTGCTCAATTGTGTCATATAATAATTTTTTAACATGCAGGCCTTTTTAATGGCTGCATTCTTTACCAGCGAATAAATGGACTGCTTAGTAATTGGCCTTTTTTTTTTGTTTGATGCAAATATTTCTATCCAGTGCATTGGATGCATTTCCACTATGCTGCTGATCACAGTGTCAAAGGTTTCTCTAATAACTATAATGATAATTGTGAGCTCTCCCTCTCTATTAAGGCCGATGTAGGAAGGATGTCTGGCTCCATAATGTTGTTGGTTCAGTCAAAAATAATATTAACTCATTCACTCCCAGTCATTTTCACTGAAGCAACCCCGTTTGCTCCCGGCTGCTTTACTGGATTTTGACTGATTTTGCAAGGCCCAGAGATTATTGTGTTCTATTGCTATAAAAGCATTGAACCTACCAAAAACAAGATTAGAGTCTCTTCTTTCATCAGGAAAAAATGTATATTTGTATCTGTTTATATCAATATATATCATATATATATATCAATAGCTAAGTTTCATCATTATTCACAAATCTGTTTAAAACACTGGAGAAAGGAGCTTTTTTTGCAATATGGCGCTGGCTGACCTCTTATACTCTGCTGCCACCTGCTGGTGTTTTTTTGTAATAACTACCATTGCTTTAAGCCACCTCTTCATGTCAGAAGCTGCAACAAAGCCTTCTGTTTGCTCTTGCATAAAAAACACATAAAAACGTATAAATATGTTTTTGGGAGTGAAGGACAAAGTATTAAAACACGTATTTACATGTTTTTGGTTAAGGGTGCCGAGTTAAAGATGACGTTTTCAAAGTACTATCAAATGATAGAATTGCAGTTTCAGGTATTCTTACCCATTTAGTTTTTATTATTTTGAACTAGAAGAGGTTTTTGAGCTTCAAGTGAAAGTGTAGTGCTTGAGATGTGGAGCAACTGGGCTCACTGCTCCAACTCAGCTATATATGCTGGCTTCCAATAACCTGCTCTCTATTGCTTGTTACCAACGCCAGACCAACATGCACCACTTATTTAATTGTCTTTGTTAGTACACTTATCAACACATAACATCACACCGTGCACACTACTGATATTGTAGACAAGACACACGCCATTCTCTGTTTTTGTATTTTTCAGTTATAATAAATGACTTGGGTTATTTTTAAGAGCTGTCAAACGATTACATTTTTTAATCAGATTTTAATCATCTTAGAATTCTGATTAATCACAATTAATCGCCTAATATAAAAGGCTTTTTTATCAAAAAAAAATTCCTGCCAAAATTAATAGTGCGACTAATCTGCGTTAATTCTTGATTAATGCGATCATTTTCTTTGATTAATTAATCAATTAACGCTTCGACAGCACTAGTTATTTTGTAAAGTGGATTCCTCCCATTTGTGATTGTTATTTAGCCGGGTTATGACAAAATGGGGGCCCGTGTCGGCAAAATTGCCATGTTTGGGGAAAAAAATGGTTAAACTCATTCTGAATATTTTTAATTCGTTTAACAGGTCATCCTGTATGTTTTAAGATATTTCAAATAACCCAAACAGTTTTAAGGACACAACGTTGGAATGAATGTCGCACGGCTGAAAGCACACATGCAATTCCCTGCACACTCATTACTTCATGCCATCTCCTGTTTTTCTTCTTTTGTGTCACATTCATAACTTCAGCCTTCTCTTATGCTTCATTGCTACTTGCCCACACAATAATCAGAGAGCCACAAATGCAACTAGGAATGACATATTTCAACATCATTGGTATGTTAGTATTATTTCTTCCATCATCCTTTTGATAAGTGAAAAAACATCTTCAAAAGATCTTTTTGCTGGTTGATTCTTCTTGGAAAATGATCAAATATGTAGTTATGATGGCATTAACATGCAGTTTTATAATTCATGTTCATCTTATACCTGTATGTACATTTTTCCGTTTGTCCGCAGGGTGTATCAGCTGACCCCAACATTGCCTTGGCCCTTGCGTCGGAATCCAAGATAGTCAAAGGGAAAGAGGACGAGCAGTTTCATCCATTTTCTGAATCTCAAGCCATCAAGTTAGGTAGAGCTGGACTTCTTACAGGCAAGCCACCCTTCATATACCCACCCCCTAAAAAGAGCATCATCATCATCATTGAATAAGCATCTGATGCTGTTAACACATTTGTCACAGTCTTCTCTGATGGCTTCTTTCCTTTTAATATCCTAACTTTTCTGATCTTTGTGATCTCTGAGATCCTATCCTGAGACTGAGTTGGTGTCCTAACATTGTAGTCGTCAGTTATGGGTTCTGGCTTTCAACATCCACATAAAATGTCACATTATTATGATGCCTGTTATTAAGGCAAGGAAAGGCAAGGCAGCTTTATTTTGTATAGCGTATTTCATACATAAGTAACTCAATGTGCTTCACATGATTAAAAGTACATCATTGAAAAGAAATAGCTATTGAAAAAATATAAATTAAAAGCAGCTTACTAAAATGACTAAAAAAACATTCAGTGCAAAAAAAAGAAAAAATCTAGCACATTATATTTTAGATTTGTCAAAAGACAGCATAGAATGCGCATGCTAAACAACAGTTAGCTTTATAAAATAATCTAAATACATGTCAGGTAAGAGCTTGTGTCTCTAGCACTCAGAAATCATAGCTGTGCAAAATACGCCGTAATTATAATTATCGAGCCAGACAGTCTAAAAGGGGCTAAAGCTTTTTCTTGGATGGTGAAAAAAACAGCAGTTGTGTCTATTTAGAATAGATTTGAAGTGACATCACATATGCTTTCAGAGTGACAGCTAAAATGCTCTTTAGTTTAGTGGAGGGGGAACCTTGGAAAGGGAATGAAAGCAGGTATTGTTTAGCCAAATGTAAATTGAAAAAGGTTGGGTGAAGTACAAGCACAATCATTTTGACCAAAAACACCCACTAACTGTGGCCAGCAGATGGCAGCATTGTATCTCTTTTCAATGGGCTCGCGGTAGTATGAAATTACAATGAAACATGACAAAGCTGATGAAATAGAACGTTTTCAAGGATGACGTGAATGACAAAAGCCTTTGTCACACTAAATCTAATTCACTGAGCGTCACTAAACAAAAAATATTTGTGTCAAAGTCACTGTTGTGCAGAAAATTTATCTTGTCTCAAAAAGCTCATTTTCTCCTTATCTTTTCAATTTTCGCTTAATTGTCACCCAAATTACCTATTTTCAAATGGTGATTTGATTACCAAAAAACGGAATAAGGTAGAAGGCTGGCACTGTCGGGGTTGTTTTTTGGATAATGTGTGGCAGTAAAATTAGTGTATTGACTTTGGATTAACGTTCATATATTAACATATATGAAGTTTAATCAACTCTGAATTAATTAAACTTAATATATTTACTTTAGATTAACTTAATTCAATCGTGCGTTACCACTGGAAGCGGTTTTAATAAGTTGGTCATCAATTCTCTGTTTAATCTTAAATAGGTTCAACAGTTCTCTTTTTAGAGTGTTGATCCAGTGTTTCCTCTCAGATTTTTTTTTCAGCAAAAGGGGGCAGGCCAACTTTGGTTTGTGAAAAATCGGTCCATTTTTTTTCCCCACGTCGTGCCCGGAATGGCAGGCCCGACAGAAATTAACTTGTCAAGGGAGGGGGTGTCGGTGGTGTTTGCAGGACTCTACACTAACTTTTTTAAACTAATTTTTTCAGTTTGTCGCACTGCACAGGATTTGGTGGCACCATTTTTGGCCCCAACTGCTTTCATTGGAAATTTAAAGGAGATTTAGGAATGGCGGTCATTTCAGTTGGTTTATATGTCAATTGACAGGAAATTCTAAATGATATTGTTTGTTTATTGCTTCAAGGATTAATGTTGCCTTCAAATTTGAACATGGTTGTGTATTTTTTTTCTTCTGTGCCCTAATTTTTGGATTTGCTTTTAATAGTCTTAGTTTTATTAATTAATTTACTCTGCCCTGTAAAGTGTCCTTGAGCGTCATGAAAGGCGCTGATAAATTAAATGTATTATTATTTTAATATCCACTCATGGTAATGCACATCAGGAATGAAAACTATTATTGAAATTTAAATGATCTTTTAAGCAACCAACTTTTTTACGTATTAAAAAGTCCTAATCTGGATGAGTGAACTGCCTTTTTTGGCAATGATTTACATTTAGGTGTAAACCACTATTCCTCACTATTCTTTTACTCTCCCCTTCGCATCAGCTACATCTAAATCCCCAAATTGATTCGGACTGTTCCAACAGGCCTGTTGCAAATATCCACTTAATGCCCGCTCAAAGGCACCTCACCGAGTCGCCACCTGCGCTGCAAAATCAAGCCAACTGCCGATGATTCTCTTTGCCATAAACACAATTTAAATCAGAGCGGATCAAGCGTTTTAAAGTTCTGCAGCAATGTGGCCTAGCTTTTGTATGCTGACAGCCACAAGGAGGAACGCTCATTAGACCCTCAGGGCTCACAGTGTCAACAACGATTCCCATCTGTGTGCTACATTCACACTGTTGGCGAGACGAGTAAATGTGAGACGGTAGATACAATTTTTATTCTGCAGAATTATTGGTTATTGTCCCGAGGTGGGTTTTCATTATGGATGACTTTTAATTAGTTATTGCTGTTTCCTATAATTACACTATAATGAGGTTAGTTCTGCTGGAAGGATGAAACGAATGCGTGCACCTACTTGTTGAAAAGTGAATTGTAAATAGTCACATATTTAAAAACCAAATGAATAAATCATAACCATTATACATATCGGTAATCAAATATATATACACAAGTATTTACATCCATGTGTTAATTGTAGGTTGCCATAATGATTTAC
Source organism: Vanacampus margaritifer (assembly GCF_051991255.1). Classification (NCBI taxonomy): domain Eukaryota; kingdom Metazoa; phylum Chordata; class Actinopteri; order Syngnathiformes; family Syngnathidae; genus Vanacampus; species Vanacampus margaritifer. The sequence goes on from NC_135449.1 coordinate 11,913,869, forward strand.
CCTACCGTCTTCAGAGTATTCTTCACTTCTAATGTTTCTGCTTTTGATTTCATATGTTCAATTCTCTGTTTAAATTTTGGAAGCTTCTTTGTGGGTTTTATTTCATTTTCAAGATGATTGGTGGTAAGTCTGACCTTATTTCATGTTGACTTCTGACTCTATGTGTGTGTTGTTTTAGGGATGTAAAGGTTTTCTGTCTCAACTCTAAGCTTTTTTTTCCCAGCCATCTCAGAAGAATAACCAAATATCCGGTCATTTCCTTATTAAATGTGTGGTATATGAATGTGGTTTGTGTTGCCTACAATTGTCATCTATATGGCTTTTCATATCAATTCACTTTCTGCTCTTCTTTTTAGAGAAAGTGCCGCCTGTTTTATAGATGTCTTCTTCCTCCAACACACTTGATTCATATGATCGTCAGCAAGGTCTGTAGAAGCCTGTTAACGATCCGGATCATCACCAGGTGTGTTGGTGGAGGAAAACATTTCAACTGGCAGCGAGGACCGAAGTCCCCTACCCATTTTAGAGGCTCTTAGTCCTAAAAATATAAAAATAATAATGAATAACCTACTTAATTCACTTGGTATAATTAACTACAGTAGTCATTGTATGACTCAGGTTTATAAGCTTTTTTCTTTTCGTTAAAGTCACTGAACGCTTCTATGATGCCAACAGCGTGACCCTGGAAATACTTTAAATCCGTGTTTCCATCATTTCCGGTGGGGAAAATTACATTTTACAACTTAACAAATCAAAAATCCCACTGGTGCTGCAGCCAATGTTTTCCTGCCCAGGCTTCTTATCTAATCAGACTTTATAGTTTGTCCCATTCTGGTATACTTTATGTTGGAACAAAGATGCAGCGCCAAGAATTTTAACCCTCCCATTTGGGCAGAATATATGGTCCCGGTGTCTGCATATCAAGTGAAGTACTAAAGAACTAGGCACTTTACAGAATATGAATGACCGTAATTCATCTTCCACACTTGAATTTACTTCCTTTTGCACAAGCCCTTGGGCATAAACTGCTGTCAACCACTTGAGCCATCTTTTCGAAAAGAGTCGGAGATGATGCACCAGTTTTGATCAGAGCAAAGCTTGAATGCATTTTGCCATCCATATCATGCACAAGTCGATCATATTTGAAAGTATTTGAAGTTCAAATTGAGCTGTATCCCATCTGTTTTTTTTGTTTTTTTGTTTTTTCCCAGGAGAGCTCAGTATTGTTCATTCGATTTGACATCATCATTGCTCTCCTTTTAAAAAAAAAAAAAATAATAATAAATTTTAAAAAAAAAGGTTTTTTTTCTTTTTCTTTCTCTTTTTTTTTTTTTTTAAATATATATACATATATATACATATACACACATATATATATATATATATATATATATTTTTTTTTTTTTGTATGTGGGTGAGCATGTGCATGTGCATGCGTGCGTGTGCGTGCGTGCATTCATCAGTTCACCTAAAGCCCATTAAAAAAAAATCCCATACTAATAATATAATATAATAATAAATTGCCAAATGCAGAAACATCAATGTAAGTTATCACGATGTGGTGGCTCTCGCTAACAGACAGAATTAAGTAACCAGAATTAGGTTAAAAAATTCTACATACGTAGACCATGTTTCTATAAATTTTGATATTTGGTTTTTATTTGAGGCAGATATTTTTTCCATTAAAATGTGATTTATGAGGAGGTTAGACCATTGGTCGATATTCAGAGTTTGTTTATTTTTCCAGTTAACAAGAATTGTTTTTTTAGCGATAGTAAGGGCTACAAGTGTAGATTGAAATTGTTTATGTGGTAAGTCAGTTGTTGTTAGGTCGCCTAGCAAACACAAGTTTGGAGATAAAGGTATCATACAGTCCAAAATAGCGGAAAGTTTTTCTAAGACTTTAGTCCAGAAATACATAACCGGAGTACATAACCATAAAGCTATATCCCATCTGTATTTGTGGTTCTTAACCTTGTTGGAGGTACTGAACCCCACCAATTTCCTAAGTGCATTCAGTCACTTATTTCAAATTTGAGACAAAGGAAGAGGGTTTACTGATGTCACTGTGAATCCATTTGATTTTCTCTGCAACTGATTTATTCAATCAAGGTAACATAATGACTCCGTTTTCAGTTAGTTTTAGATTCACGCTATAAAAAATCTACTCCCTGCAGTCATGGTTCACATCGGTTCATAACAATAACAATCGACTCCTATTAGGCCTGAAATGACAGCGGCGGGGAGGTGGTTTGATCATGGTGAGCTGCTATAGAGGTAGACCAAAGGGGTAAACATTAAGCACTCTCCTAACAACTAAGCTCAGACTTTAACCTTTTGTATTATTTATATCACTGTGTCTGCCTCTGTTTCACACTTATCTCCATTCTGGAGTAAACACACATTTTATAAAAATCTTTTCGTGTACCGTACTTTTTCTTCAGCTTTTGGAGTGGTTCAATCTCCAATGATGAAAGTTTGAAAATATGGAGCCATGGATCAATTTGTTGATCAACAAGAATGAAATCAATTGTGTTGTAATGTATTGATGATTTATTGAGTCTTGATTAGGTTAATTGGTTGGCAGATTATGGCCCTTCAAACATTAGCCAAAATAATCGTCAATTGGCCGATGTTTGCCGATTGGTTTACCTTTATGCAGTCTAACTGTTTAAAGCAGCTGTACACAAGCAATACTCATTATTTATTACACATAAATCTATTCCATAACCTTGTATCCTGTCAGTAAATATATATAATTACATTTGCGCCACGCAATGCATTCTGGGAACCGGGGGAAAAAAACGTTATCTGGTTAACATTATATTTACAGTTGACCCCCACTATTTGCGGGGAATAGGGACTGCGTATAATTGACGGCCATTAAAATGCAATAGAGTGGGGGGAAAAATATTGTATGCATATTATATATTTTTGAATTAATTGGCTGATTAATCGGTCATCATCTGCATTTTTTTTTTCTGCCAAAAATCAGCCTTAAAAAGTCCAGATCGGTCAGGCTCTTGTCTTTAATTGGGGCTGAACAATTGATCAAATTCAAATTGTCATTGCAATGTGGTAAAATGCAATTTTCATATCCCTAATGTTGCAATTTGGGGGGGGGTTGACTATATATATATATATATATATATATATATATATATATATATATATATATATATATATATATATATTTAGATATATATATATATATATATATATATATATATATTTAGATATATATATATTTAGATATATTTATATTTATTTATTTATTTATTTATATTTATTTATTTATTTATTTATTTATTTATATATATATATATATATATATATATATATATATATATATATATATATATATATTTATTTATATATATATATATATATATTTTTTTTGTATGTATGTATTCATTCTTATGGGCAGGGGTGTCGAACCCATTTTATTTCGCAGGCCCACTTTGTAGTTACAGTCCATCCAGCATTCCAGCATCACGGAAGTTGACATGTAGAATTTTGTGAAATTGTGAACATTTAAAAGACTGTAAGTAGCCTATGTCTAACCTAAAAAGCCAAAACATTGGCAGTATGTATAAAAACGTCTGATATTTCATTATTTTATAAATCGTTCAGTCTTAGTGTTTAAGTAAATAAGGTATACTGGTATAGTATGACTCTATAACTTGGTTTCATCTACCAAGGTCACAGTTGCCTGGCAACATTGGTCAATAAGCACATGAAGTATTGGTGGTTTACTGGCACCATTATTTCCCCTCTAATACTTGTCATTTTGTCACTGTCTGTCTCTCACAAAAGCAGCTGGTGTGTCACTTGGGGCCCAGTTTGGTAGTCGCTAGGTGTTTAACAATTCACTTTACACTACCATACATCAAGTTGATGGCTCCGTTGTCACATATTGTACACTTCCAGCCTTCAGTATGGCTTACAGGTGATAAAATAACATATAATGTCCATACTTATGTTAACCATTGACACACTTTAAATGTTAAGTTAATAAGTAACTATCTTATTGATCTACAGACAATTTCAGTCTGTTTCTCAATTGGAAAAAAAATAATGGATTTCTCAGGAGATCAGTTAGTGATAGAAATAGAATTTAGCAGAATTAGTAGCAAAAAAACAAAGAAAAAACACTCTTTTGGTGCATATCTTTCAAGTTACTAGGCAGCTTTATGTTATTTTATGAATTTATCGAAAATGATGAGCTGGCATTAATGCTTTTAAATGATAAGATACAAAGGTGCCAAATATAGCCTTTTCAACACACATGCTGTCATGTTTTTGGAGTGCATCACTTTCCTTTGAAATTGGTGTGTGGCTTTGATGGAGATGGACGAGACTGAAAGAGACTAATTGCGGTGTTCAATTGGGTCCTCTTTTACCCGAAATGGCTAATTACGCAAAAGCTATAAAACACTCCAGAAGGTATTAATGCGAAGCAATTATTGTCAACAACAGAATTTTTCACTTTTTCCTCTTTCACATAATGAATCCAATGCTACAATAGCAGCAGGGTGCCCTATTAGCCAAACACTTTCTCCTTTAATGTCACTAGGTGGGCATGTTTGTCTTTTGCCTTGTGATCGATTGCCGATCATCCTAGGGGGCAGTCTAGTGTTCATTTCGTCAACCAAAACTAAACAAAAATAATTTTGTCAACATACGTTTTTCACCGGACTAAAACTAGACTAGATTAGACTAAAACCCTCATTAATAAACAAAAACTGGAACTAAATCGGTATGCATTTCCGTCGACTAATGAAAACTAGACAAAAATGTACTTCACTTGATAAAAACTGCAGGACTAAAATCTATGGACATTTTAGTTCATGAACATAAACGAGACGAAAACACATGGGACAGACAGGAAGTGGATTCATGGTGAAAGGTATAAAGAAAAAATAAGTAAATTACAGTCATAATTTAACATTAATCCAACGGCTATAACGTTCCAACAATAATGTCAATCCGACCGCTAATGCTGGCTAATTTACTAGCTCATAGCATGGAGCCATTGTAGCCACTTCTACTGTAATTGTGTGTGAAGTTGTTTTTCATCAAAAAGATGAGAGAAAATTTTACGTGAAATAGTTTTAGATCCGGAATGTTGAGCATAATCTGCTGACGAAAAAAATACAGCAGTTAAATGATCGTCCCGACTAAAACTAGACTAAAACGTTGACAGTTTTTGTTGACTAAAACTAGACGAATAAAATTGTTTTCTTAGACTAAAAAAAAAGACTACAATGGTGGATTTATAGTCGTCTAAAAATGGACGAAATAAAAAGGGGATAAGGGTTTAAAGTGAGATTAAAAATGGCGGATAAAATTAACACTAGTGCAGTCTGTTTTCACTATTGCCTCACAAAATTTATTACACTTGGCTACAAATATCAAAATTTGGTGGACTGTAGCTCTTGAACCCCTACTCCGATTGACCTGAAATTTGAGATTTAGTGTTGTGCTATCACGAGCAAAAAGCACACCGAGTTTCATTAAAATCCAAATCTTCTTGGTTTGATTTTCAAATTTTTGGTGTGATTTGACATGGAACGACACTGTCAGAATGATACATTCAAATATTGATAATTAATGTAATAGCATCATTCTTGCATGGCTCCCAACTTCCATCTTCTTGGCTTTAAAAATGAGGCTCAAATAACTATTTACATTTAATAACAATTTTTTTGTAATTGTTGTTTAATCAGTTTGGATCTATGTGAAGATATGAATAGAGAACAGTACATTTATGGAGATCAGTTGGGACAACAACAAAAAAAAGAGTGAGAGAGACCAGTGTGAACAAATGAGCCTTCAGTTACATCATGGACCAAACTTTACCCAGCTGGGGTTCCCATCCTTACATGAGAAGGGGGCTCCTTTGTCTTTCCAAAGCAACTCTCAATTTGTGGATATTTAATGCCTCTGAGCGAATAAGTAGTTGCCAATGGCTTTGCGGCTTTGCTCTTGGACAGTTGATCAGAAACTGTAAGGCTTTGGCTCATCTCCATTCCTTTTGTCTCTTCTCGTATTTCTCACCGTAGCGTTACTGGGGTGGACCCATTAGTTTCCCCCTATATTTTATTTTTCCAGCTCACCATGGCGTTTGGACAGTTGGACTCTTGCACCATTGTGGGAACAGTTTCTTGTTCCAACATGACAGCGCCTCAGTGAAAAAAGCAAGATCCAATTGGAGTTTGGTGTTGATGAACTTGACTGGCCTTCCCTAACTCATAGCCACCTTGTCTAGCTTCACTGGGAGAACATTGAGACGTTCTCATGCCAGCTGTGAGACATACAGTAGAAGTCCTTCCAGGATGTCTTAAATAGGGCCCGGATGATTAATCGATTATATTCGGCCGATTATTGGCCTTCAAACACGGGCCAAAACAATCGGCCAATTGGGCCGAATGGTCAATTATTTTCCCCTTAAAACCTTATTGAAGAAAACCGAAGTTTCCGATGCTGTGAAAGTACCCTGAATGCACCATTTTGTTTGCGTAGCATTAGCAACTAGCAAGTGTGTAGCATATGTTATTCTGTTGTGCCTAAGCGTCCTTTGACATCCCAGTTGGAGTTAACTGTAAAACTAAACACACAACGTTAAGAATTACATCCACTGTATATTTAAATACAAAACAAGCTAATGCTAAAAGCAAAGAGAGGATCCCATTCATATGCTAACAGGAAGTTAGCATCGACTTCGGGAATGTTTTTCCTTTTAATAACGAATAGCCGCACACGAATGCTGTGGGAACACATACCCACAGGTGACATAATACTACGCAAAGGCACAAATTCTTCCCAATGTGTGAAAAATGAATTATTTTAATGGGTTTCAATCGCAACTTTGTTCTGTACTGACTTTAAGTGTGTACGTCATTGGATGCACGGGCACCACACTGCCCCCAAGATGCCAAAACGCATAGGGACAGTCAGTATTTGTTCTTACTGTTTTTTCAGTTGCTATTATTTTAGTTTCTTCTATTCTTATTTCACTTCCTTATTGTTTTATTTTGTCATTGTCTTTTCAAGTTATAGTTAAGGTTGATATTTCAAGGAGCGAAAGGCTTTCTTTTCTCAAAATTCAGGGATGCAAACATTCAAGGATTATATTTTATTATTTTTTGTCTTACCACACATTTCCACATGACATGGCACGAAATACAATCCCCGAAGTCCCAAGTTAGCCCAGTAAGTCCCAAGACACAAGATAAAAATGTATGAAATGTTAATGCTTTACAGCAGTTGTAAACAAGTAAGAATGGTTTAATTACTGACACATAGATCTATACAGCAACCTTGTATACTTTTACAATTTTTTGATAAGATCATATGGACTATGTCATTCAACGCAGAGAACCTTAATAGCGAAAGTTTGTGCGTAAGTCACACCCATTGAAATTGAATTGGGGAGGGAGAGTCATTTTATGCATTATATATATTTTTAATTACTCGGCAGATTAATCTATTTTTTTCTGGCAAAAATCTGTATCGGCATTGGCTTAAAAAAAACATGCAAATATCGGTCGGGCCCTAGTCTCAAATAAAGCCTCCTCCCAGATAGCCCTAAAAACAAGAAAATATCATACTAAGACCAACTAGCTTCTTTACCTAACTTTTGCTAGTCCAATCCCCCACTTTGGAATTATTTGCTTCGTTTTCACAAACTAAAAATTCCAAGCCTCCCACAATGCAACCCAATAACCCACGTGACATAGCGCTCTTCTCTTACTGACCATGTAAACAATAAGAAGTTGTTTGCTGAACCGGCAGGGAGCGATAAGCGAACAAAGCATGCTGCAACAGAACAGTGCGGCAGAAAATAGCGACGGTGACGGCGGTGAGAGCAAATCAATCAGACCTCTCATTATCCCGTTTCCTGCCAATGCCATCGCTATTGTTGCACTACTGCCCACACACCATCGCAGAATACAAAGAGGAGCCAGTTGTGTATAGGGTAAAAACGTGCACACTCATATGGCGACTGCGGCGTCTATTCCCTTTTTAATTGGAATAATATGCGAGCTTCGCTGTATCTGACCGTGTCGCTTTGTGTCCGTCTTTGAGTGGCAGACTCTTTATCAGCACCATCCACAGCATAGGAATGATTGGTAGCTCCACAGCTGCTGATAATGTCACCGATCACTGCTTGATTAAACAGGATGAATGGGAGTTGCCAAAACAAATCTGGAGTTAATGCATCTTTTATTCTGATTTTGGTAGCGCTGCTGTCGTTTTTCTCCCTTTTTTCTTTTGACATGAGTGATACTGGGCTTATTGGGTTGCAATCTATATGGCCTGACATGGCTGGGTTGCACAAAATCGGCAGGTTGGTGTAAAAAGGAAAACTATATATATTTACTGAAATTGACAATAATAAATGTATTAACTAAAAAGTAGGGCTGGATGATTATTATTTGGCCTCCTAGGGGGCAGTGTGGTGCCTTGCATCCATGGTGTACACACAATGAGAACAGAAGAATTAAAATTACCCGTTTTCACGAATTGGGAAGAATTTGAGCCTTTGAGTAGTTTTATTTTACCTGTGGGTGTCATGTTTCGGTTTTGCAGGGGTTGGGGTTTTGTTTATTTTGGGTATGTTTGTCTGTGATTGGTGTTTGTCATGTGTTCCTGAGTTCATCCGTCTGATTATGTCTGATCACGTCCACTTGTGTGTCTCTCCCCCTCCCAGTGTGTGGGACCAATCAGCCTATTGTGTTCCCCATTAGTGTTGGTATATTCAGGCCCTGTCCACACGAAAACCAGTTTCAATGCATCCTCACAAGTGTATTACCGTTTAAGCCGTTCGTCCACACGATGGCGCAGTTTCGGAGCTTGAAACCGATCACTTTTGAAACCGGGCTCCAGAGTAGGAAGATTTCACGCGGGTACGCGTCGGTCTGGACACCATATGCAGGATACTCCTCCAGTGATGACGTAATGGTCGCAGCTCGATGGCGACGCATTGTCGCAGATTGGTGACGAATGCGCCAATTCTCGCGTGACTGCGCGCGAACCGTCAGTCTGTCAACAACAATGGTGGATAGCCGTGTCGTAGTTTTTGCGCAGCCTCCTTAGCTTGCTTATGCTTTTGCAGCAAAATATTTTGTTTCTTAATTCGTTCAACAAGCGGTGTTGTACTTGAATCACCCGCCATTCTCACTTGTTTTGATACACGCAAAGCCATGTTTGTTCTGTCGATTGCAATAAAGTTAGAAAAAAAAGGTTAGTCTTCTTCGCTGATTCTTCTTCTACGCTTTCCATTAACTCCCTGTGGCTGCGCTACAGCGCCACTCCAGACTTGGCACATACATTACAGCCGTTAAACGTCCTCAGCGTCTTCTTTTGGACACACGCAAGTCTTGAGATGCTTCTGCGTGTACGAGATTTGTTTGAGGAACGAAGCCGGCTTTGCTTCCGTCTGGACGGGGCCTTAGTATGTTGTGTCTGTCCAGTCTGTGTGGTAGCATTGTCTATGTCAACGTTACGTGTGGGAGTCTGTGATTCTCGTCGCGTCAAGCTCAGCCCTTGTCACTAGTGATGGCAAAACGAGGCTTTCTGAAGCTCTGAACCTTTTTTTGAACCACTTTGTCATAAAATGGTTCACTACCCGAAGCTTCATTCAGTACCCTTGGGTGACCTCTGGTGTCAGTAGGGATAATTGTGCATTTAGGTTTATCATCCAAAAGAAATATGTGGCACGCTTCTTGTGAAAATAAATAAATAAAACAGTAAAATAATAATAAAAATAAATAAAACAATTAAACCTAACATCGCAATTTTTAATGTGGCAGTTACTCAAATGACTTGGCAATGCAATTGTGTTTTATGGATTTGTCATTTGTACACCAGTTTTTAAAATGAGGCATGTTTTGTGTTTAAATATACACTGTAATTACACTCAACAAAAATATAAATCCAACACTTGTTTTTGCTCCCATATTTTTATGAGATGAACTCAAAGATCTAAAACTTTGACCACATACACAATATCACAATTTCTCTCAAATATTGTTCACAGACCATTCTAAATCTTTGATAGTGAGCACTTCTTCTTTGCCGACATAATCGATCCCACCTCACAGGTGTGTCATATCAAGATGCTGATTAGATACCATGATTAGTGCACAGGTGTGCCTTACACTGCCCACAATAAAAAGCCACAGAGTCCCCAGACAAATTATATAAAATATATGAAATATAAAATACTATACATAAAAAATGGGAGCAAAAACAAAAGTGTTACGTTTATATTTTTGTTGAGTATTATTCGTGTTTAGTTTTACTAACTAGCTCCAACTGGAGTGTCAATGCCAGTGACGGCTATAGATTTTAACTGGGCTGGCAATGAATGTTGACCATTATTCTCCAACCTAAAAACAAATGTTTGCAAATGTCATATTTTAAGTTAAACAGCTAAAAAGACCGCTTAGGGATGGCAGAATCACATTGATTCCCTCTGGGCTTGCTACAAGCAACATGCATTCAGGGTACTTTCACAATGTAGGTAATTTGTAAACGCACTGTGGCGTTCTGCACATTAACCATTTTTCTTTGATCATTAAGTTTTACAGCTCGAGAGAAGCCCAAATCGACGTCACGATAAAATTTTGGTTAATCGTCCAGCACTACTAAAAAGTAAAGGCCCAAGAATGGAGCCTTGTGGCACTCCCATTGTGCAATTTTTAAGAGAGCTGTTTGTTACACACTCTCCCACATTACTGTCCGATGTAAACCAATTAATTGTTTTTATGAACAATGCAAATGTTATTTTCTAAGGAGAATACTGTGATTTACAGTTTCATCAAATAGATTTGAATGGAAATGCTGCCATTTGTAAACCACTAACTTGGTTATGTTGCTAAAAACTTTATCATGATTGAATAATTTGATGTTGGTACTGTCACTCACTTTAATTTAACATGAAATTGATCAGGATGAGAGAGAGGGTTCTTTGCTCTATTGCTATTGCCACGATTAGTATCGAACTAAACAAGACGGATATGGTAATTGCATACAGGCAACAACTTGTAAGACAGTGGGGGGTTCGTGCTATAGGGTGGAGAGCTGCAGGTATAAGGCTAAAACGGTCTGTCTTTGGTTTGATGGAGAAAAAAAAAGCCTATCAGCATTGGGAGACATGATTGTTTGTTAAGAGCTAATGCACATCCGTGGCCGCAATAGAAAAGAGATGGGATACAAAATGACATATTGCTACTATAACAGGCAGGTGCTTGGCAGTATTTGCTAATAAAATGGCTTCTATTCCTTAGGGATGGGCGAAGATTTTGAGATTGCATACTGAAATCGGGTTTCATAGAGCTCTTGTGGCTAAATCTCGAAAGAAGTGAGTGCTGTGCGTCTGGGCAGCATAACCAAAGCTGAAATATCAAGTGTTTTATTAAAAGCAGTGACACTCCAGAAAAGAAAAAAAAGCAGTGACACGTGTCTGTGCATTTCCTTTCAGTTTTAACAGATTGCAAAAAGCTAAATAGTGAAAGCACTTACTTACTTGTTCAGGGCTTTTTTTCTTTTAAGATTCAGATGGCAGTCTTGCCAATGCATCGCCTCAGTGAAGAGTCAGGGTTATGCTTTCTCTGAGGAGTTTATATTATTTTTCTTTTTTGTCTGGTTGATTAACGTTCATACCCATGTCACAATAAAGTTGAGTTGCCACTCAAAACCATGAACATGTATTAGGGTTATGGATCATATTTTACCATAGATCAAGAAGTACCATATATTGGTATACATTTTGTAGCTATCCATCCACCAATTAGCTATACCGCTTATCTTTTTTGGCTTCCCAACAGGGACCGTAGCCTATTCCAGCTGATGGGGTTTGCCCTACATCATCAGGCCAGGTTGCCAGGGCAACCGAGAGGGAATTGATCACTGAGCCAGCTGCAAACTCTGCTATGTTAATGACTACACCACCAATAGCCCTAATAGCTAGTAGCTAATCTTAATTATCATGCATTATTTATTTTGAGAAAATCATTTAATGAATAATTTAAGCTAAAAATGTTTCAGGCACAACATTCTGTAGCACCACCTCACATGGGAGCACATTGAATCTCGGGAAAACAAGCTTGGCAATTGGCCATATGCTGATACTTTTAAAGAGAGAGCTGATGTCAGAGTTGTAAATGTTACTTAAACATTTCTTGACAACCTCATTAGTCTAAACATGACATTTGAGTTATGAAGCAAAATTCAGCCATTTTTATCCATGTTAGGGGGCGGCCATTTTGCCACTTTCTGTCGAACTGAAGATGGCATCAATGTTGCTCAGGGCTCGGGCAATGACCAATCACAGATCACCTATTTTCTGAAGCTGAGCTGTGATTGGTTGTTAGCAACATTGATGTCATCTTCAGTCGACAAAATGGCCGCCTCCTAACATGGACGGAATCAGAGCCTACTAACATCATTTTATGAGACATTGTGCATTGGTGTCTTCCCTGTCTTCAACTTGTTCTTCACCTTTGACATTTTTGTTTTTTTTTCTGTTAAGTTGTTTTCTTTTTGCTTTTCCCCATTTAAAACAGAAGAGGGGCTTCAACTCCCGAGGAAGCGAGTATCTCATTGGGGTAGCTCAAATGACCAAGAAACAGAAAACACACATCTGGAAGTGAGCGGCCATACAGGAAGTAGCTGGAGACGCATCGTCCTCCTAATTCTCGCCATCACTATTCACAACATTCCAGGTGAGAACGAGCTGTTAGGATCGGTTATTGAAGGCTGTTGAATAATTCATCAGACAATTTGGACAAAAACTTTGATGTGAATATTTCCCTAAATGTCCTTTCTACATGCTGCATTACAAACTAAGAACTTTGATTAAAACAAAATTTAGCGCTATCCAGTCATTGATTTAATCACATAGAAACAATCACAAGCTGCCTTTTTACAAATATAACACATCATTGCTGATTGGCCGGTGCTTCCAATCTGCACGGCAACATTTATGTAATTATAAGATGTGGATGAAATCCAAATTAGGCACATGCAAATTGTGTAGGAGGAGAACCCATTGTGTGGTTGCTGTGTTTCCAGGGAGTATTCCAGGAAAAACATCATTTCATGTCAAAGGCCAATTCATGTACAAGAAAAAAGACAATGGTACAGTTGTCACTGTACAATGTGGCCATAATAACATATGCGTATAAGCTGGGCTTCTCGACCAATTCCAAGCATATTTACATGAATACAAATGAACATGGTGGAAAATCACACAGTTGTCAAAATGACTTAAAATTGCGGTAGGTGTGTGCTGACTCCTATTTACCTTCAGTGTGAAGAAGAAGATGCTGATTCTTACTACAGCCACATCCCAGCTATGAGGGTGTGCAAACTTGTGCAACCACCCTAGCGCAGTTGTTTATATTTTACTTTCTGTCTCAAATACTATTTGTATAAATACTTGAAGTTTAAATTAAATGTATTTATTTGTGAGTATATGTATTAATATATGTATTATTGATGTTATTATTATTATTAGTAGCAGTAGTATTATTCTAAATTAAATTTATTGAATTATTGCTTGATTGATTGAGTTGTATTTAAATGTAATTTAAAAGTATCCAAATACTATTTAAAAAAAATAAATGTAAATTTAAATTAAATTAATACATTTATTATTATTATTATTATTATTATTATTATTAATTTAATTTAAATTAAATGTATTTATTTGTGAGTACATGGATTTAATCATAATAAATGTATTATTGTTATTATTATTAATTTAGTTAATTTAATTATTTCTTGATTGATTGATTTATATTTAAATTTAAATTAAATGTATCCAAATACTATTTAAAAGAAATAAATGTAAGTTTAAATTAAATTATATTAATTTGATTGACTTATATTTAAATTTAAATTTAATTGATCCAACTACTATTTAAAATTAAAATTAATTTAAATTTAAATTAAATGTATTTAATTATTTGTGAGTATATGTATTTAATGTTACTAAATGTAACTATTATTATTATTGTTATTAATTACATTTATTTAATTATTGCTTAATTGATTGATTTATATTTCCATTTATCCAAATAATATTTTAAAAAAAATAAGATTTTAAGATTGTTTTTCTTGATCTCATTATTACTTATACTATACTATATTCACTGTACATAAATAGAAACATCTTGATTCAGCTTTTTCACCACAATGTGGTCAATGCATTTAATGTTGGCCTCGCAATTGAAACTGAAAAGCTCAGCTAGGCACTTTGATTTGCTCTTTCTATTGAAGCACAGGAGCATCCACTGCATGATAACGCACATTGATCGGCAAAGAGGTTGTCAAATCTACATGGGGCTGGTTCGACATAAACTTGAGTGACATTTGATGGTGGTCCGTGAAAACGACTGCAGTGAATTGTCAGCTTTTCTCCCCCGTTCACAAGGGATGTCATGTACTACAAGCAGTCTGCGAAAATAAAAATGTCAGCTGAATCCTCTTGATTTATTCATGTATCAAAATATTTAGTCCAGGAAATCTTTTCAGGAATCTTTTCCAGGATAAAAGTATGATAATAGCCTAAGGTCAATGCTTTAAATCACATGTTATCTTCCTTAACTGCTGTGCATGTAAAAAGAATAACTACTGTTAATTAACGGATTCATTGACTGGAACGCTTCACGTTGTAAAAAAAATTTTTGAAGTCACTTTTTTCTTAATGCAAATGAAGTTTTCAAATCCTGCTGAGTGGCTTCAAGTTGGCAAAAAGGATGTGGCGGCACATGTCTACTTGGTGGTCATATGATGACATCACCTTTTTTTTGTATGTTATTATATATTCAGAATATGCCCTTTTCCTGTCAGATTGTTTCACCCCTTTCCCTACATAGATTTGTTAAAAAAAAACGTCAGACGGAATGTAGGCGAGGTGTGGAAGTGTGGACTACGCGTTGACAAGTATCAGTAGGCGTTGAGGTTTGCTGTTTCGTAGCAGCAACAATGAGCTCTAAATGTCCTTACAATCCATCAGAAGGATACATTTGATAGCTATCTTAAAAAAAAAAATAGAATTAATTAATCATAACTAAATGAATGAATGCCTTTTTACTCATTCACATAACAATAGCTGTGAATAGTCTTGATTCCTCAAATCTCTACATTAACTTAAAAGAAACATCTGTTTAAATTAGGGGTGTCAAAATTAGTGCGTACATTTTGAGTCAATTAAAAGTTCATTTAACACCACTATATATATATTTTTTTTTTTAAATGCGCGATTAATGACCGCCCCTTACATGGAAAGCCTGTATTGGGGGAATTCCAGCTCCCACATCAAAATTTAGCAGTAATAAATTTGAGAATAATCCATATATTTGTGGAGACTGAGGTCATGTTGGAGTTGTAAATGTGCAGAATTTCACTGGGTTACATAAGTTACTTCATGTTAAAAATTAGATCGTTCTTAATATGAGAAGAAAAATGCACTGAGTTGTCACCAACATCTTACAAATGCAATTATGCCATCTAGTGGCAGAAAAATTACAACACAGATCAATATCACACTCGTTTTTTACAGTAGAATTCATCTTTTTAATTTTAACTCAATGTTATGAATTATTATGAAATTACTGTAAAAATGATTAAATGACACAGCTATATTTCTTCTATTTGTTTATTTTTTTTCCCATTTTATGTTAACAAGATTATGAAAACTTGGAAAAAAATATTATACCTTTTATTGTACATTTACAACAGATAAAATTTGCGATTAATCGTGAGTTCACTATTGAAGTCAGTTACAATAAAATAAAATTTAAAAATCGCCTGACACCCCTAGTTTAAATATTAGGTTGTCTTTGAGATTTGAGTGGCTCAACTCTGCATTGCTTGTTGGATTAGTAGGTTTGAATTCCAGAAATTACCTTCAACCAGAATCTGCAACTCAATACCCATGGTTCAAAATGACTTAATGAGCAAAAAACAAAAAAACTTAATTGGTTGCATGGAATTTGTTATCCAGGAAAGAGACAGAGGTAGCTTTTATTGACGACACATTATGGCACGATTGACCAAAAATGAGCGAGCAGGAGAAGAATGAGATTTAGCTGAGCCAATTAGCTGTCAGCAACAGGATAATCAGACTGCCTCCTGGGATTGAACACTATAGGCAGCCACTCCATGGCTGGATGCATTCAGATACTTATGGAATCCTGTAGAGAGCTTAGTTTCTGAGAAAATGTGAACAATTCAGGAGGAATTCAGCCAACAAATACAGCAGAGTATGCCATGACATTTTTCTTGTCTCTAATACAATAATTGTTCGATATTCCTTAAAGGGTCATAAATTGTGACACAAAGAAAATATTTCAAGCTGTTGCATTAACCCACAAGACCAACAAGGAAACATAAAAAGCTGAATTATTTAAATGTTTGTGCAGTTTAATGCCTGAGGATGAAAACTGCTTCTTTTTTTTTGTTTCACTTCTCATGGCCAGCTTGGAATGTCATCTGAACTGAATCGAATGAGAACATGTCCACCTCAGTAGACTTGCGAATGATCCCAAAACCTCAATTATTATCTATTTTATTAGTGCATCAGTTCAGTTATCAACTGGTATTATTAGTACTATAGCACTAGTCTTTATATATATTAGGGGTGTTAGAAAAAATAGAAGAAAAAAAAATATATATATATATATATATATATATATATATATTAGGGGTGTTAGAAGAAAAATATATATATATTAGGGCTATTTTATATATAGCCCTAATATATATATATATATATATATATTGTTTTTTATATATATATATATATTTTTTGTATATAATAATATATTTTTTGTAACACCCCTAATATATATATATATATATATATATATATATATATATTAGGGGTGTTACAAAAAATAGATTTGGCAATATATCGCAATGTTGATTAATGTGTGATTTTGGCTATTCTATTGAAGTCTATTGAAAATCATATCCCACAATAACAAAAAAACTTTATGGAGATACAGACTTTTAATGTGACAGTGTTGACACAATTCCTCTTAAATTTGCATTGTAGTTCATTTTAACCAAGATTCTGCTGCAAAATATAAACAAATCCTGTCAGTTCTCACAATGTTCACAAAATCCTGAAGTTCCAACCTGGACTGGAATTGGGGGATTGTAAACACAGGTTAGTTTTTCCCAAGGAATGCATACTTTTTTCTGACTAGTTTATTAAGTTTACCTGTAAAATTCAAAATGTCAACATATCGTGTTCCTTAAAGCTGAATGGCCTCCAATTTGCATAAATACTGTGTACTGCCTGTTCTTCTCATTTTCTCAATTTAGCCATTTCTACTCAGGGATATCAGGTCATGTCTGACAACATGATTTTAAGGGACGAAGCCAACTCTGCTACATTGTGCTAAACTGTGTGGTTTTCTATGGTCATCATAATTATTATATTGCTATCACCTTAACATGCTTACTGCAGCTGACGTCTTACAATGTAAGAATGTCTCGTGTTAGACTTAAGACGTGCAAGTTTCACCTTCAGGGGCATTTAACTTGAGGTAAAAAATCCAACCAGGTTCAGTTGAGTGTCCCAAAAGTTAATGTATCGTCAAAGTTAGTGTGAAAGTGCAAATGGAGTTTCCAGGGGCCTGTGGCATTTCAGTGAAGAGTGCTTTCCCCCATAAGGGCACTTCATTACGTCTGCCTGGACGGACAGTGGGGAATAGATTGGAGTGGAGCCAATGTGTCGTTATCCTAGGTAATGACAGGAGTTAGATGATGATAAAGAGGCCCTTTGGGCTCTTGGATATCGGCAGCTGCACAGAGATGAGGATCCTGCTGTCTCCCCAACTTGCCTGTGCACAGATGCTTTCATCTTTCATTTGTCTACATTTATGTATGGCATCTTTCACCTGTGGCTTTAGGCTGAATGGTGCTGCATTAATAATTCTAGCATGGTTCCTTTGCTGTAGCACACACTTCTTAGCCAATGTGCCTCTCACACACATATTTTATAAAAACGTCACGGTTAATAAATAATCAAATATAGTCGGACTCCTCATTCCTAGCACTATAGTACTCACTAAACAAATAACTATAGTATACATTTTAGAACATGTAAGAATGGGGAACACTGACATTGAACATAGTGAAAGGAATTGTGGGAGTATTCAAATTATCTTTTTGACTTCTGAGTGACATCATCGTTTTGAGATGAAAGAGAGAGAGATTTGTGTTTTTAAATGCAAACATAGTGAGGTTTGTTGCACACACTGTTCAGTCAACAGTGTTATCTATGTAGCTTCAATAACACTATGTCAAAAAACAAAACAAAAAAAAGGACCGCAGTCACACTAGACTGTGATCCCAGGAGGTCGCCAAATTTAATTGTAATATTTATAAACAATGTACATTATTTATACATGCAGGAATAACAATTATGTCAAGTATATAAGACTGCCTGTATATAAGACTGTTACTTTTTAAAGCAAGTAATCGGTGAAGTGACTTAAGTGACTTTTTCAAGATAACTGTGGCAACACTGCCACCTACAACTATAACTTGTAATCTAATTAAGTTACTTTTTAAACCAAGTAATCAGTAAAGTAACTGTTACTTTTTAAAGCAAGTAATCGGTGAAGTGACTTAAGTGACTTTTTCAAGATAACTGGCAACACTGCCACCTACAACTATAACTTGTAATCTAATTAAGTTACTTTTTAAAGCAAGTAATCAGGAAAGTAACTGTTACTTTTTAAAGCAAGTAATCGGTGAAGTGACTTAAGTGACTTTTTCAAGATAACTGTGGAAACACTACCACCTACAAACATAGCATATTATATGATACAGTATGTTTAAAACAATTTTGACCAGCACCCAGATTTATTAGCAACACCTATGTGGGATGGAGTAGCTCTACACCACTGAAATCTAAAAAACATTCTACTATAGTGGAGGGGAGACCGGGGCTTGACTTGCTTGACTGGACTTGTTTTTTTCACACACCTTTCTTGGATTCAGTACATCATTAATAGATAAAATGTGTACCAGATGAATGACTAAAGTCTGAGGTCAATTTTTGTATTATACTGTATATATATATAATATGGGGTAATATGTTACAGTGGATTTTGCAAGTAATAAAACCAGGAAAAAAAATAACAAAACCTGACAAACCAGTTTCTTTACTCGTCAGACTTATTATCCCAAAGGAAATTCTGGCATTAACCGATTTGTCAGCGATGCATTTTTCAGTGGCCCATTCTTTGCATATGTGACAACTAACCCCCATTCTTTGCATATGTGACAACTAACCCCAAAATGACTGAGACACGTTGCCCCATCAGTCTAACTAAATATTGGCTAATACTAGCACTATTTTAGAGTTAGCTTAGAACAGCGCAAAGACATGACAAGATGCCTGAATTTCTCCTTATGAATTGTTGCTAGAATTTATATATGGCCGGCGCTTCTTTTAAAATATAGAAAGTTAAAATAGTTTACTTTGGGTTGTGCAAAAATGATTACCTGGCATTCATCTCAGCTCACAGTGTGCTAATTATTCTCTTCTCAGACAGGACACAACTCCTGACCATATATACAGTAGGAAGAAAACTAGCATTCCACTTTATAGTTGCGCCCTCTGGTGGAGAGAATAATTGCATTGTGACAACTTAGCCCAGTGACATTAAGCCCCGGTCTCCCTTATCTACTGTATATATGTAAAGTGGCGGCCATTTGTTGGGAAACTATGGTTTATCTAATTCAACTCTTGCTAGTTGCCACTGTGGTAAATTGTGCATCATGATGTCACCCCCACCCCTTCCCCCTCCGGAATTGGTCCCGCTAACTAAGACGCTAAAAGGCAGCTTCTAAAAAAACTCTCATTTGCATTAATAATCCTCTTTTGGCTGACTTTCAAAGCATGTTTTTTATTGTATGATCACACAAAGCTTGTGACTTAACTGACTGCAGGTCACACTGCTATATTTCATGACAGGAATTAACATATATTATCGTTCTAATCGATCATCTGTTTGTGTCATGAATATGATTCATTTTCTGTGCCTCAAGTGTGCCTTGTAGGTTCAGATCTTTAAATGCCACAAATAGTTCTCCTTCCACAAGGACAGCCAATTGGGGGAATTGGGTTATTCAAATAAGTAAGCTCAAGAGCATGGATTTAGCCATCCATGCACACGGCGTAAATAATTCCAGCCTCATTAGCATATTTTTTTCAATTTGTAAGTTGCCCTCCCGCTGCCTGCCTGTAATTGTCTTGTTTGAGTAATTCCTCCTGCCATATTGATAGAAATTGCAGATACTCAAGGTGTTCTTTCTGCAGAGGGCTTAGCCGTGGGAGTTGGATTCGGGGCCATTGGGAAGACTTCATCTGCAACGCTTGAGCGTGCCAGGTAAAGCCAGTTACAATGGAACTTCCGAACCTGAATTCACTTGAATTGTGCAAAGTTAGCATTAGTTAGCGTTAGCTACCGCTGACTCTCAGCATGTAGTGGTAAAAGAAGATTCTGGATTTTTCGGGTATCTGTATTTATTTTTATGACCACTTTTTACTTTACCTCATTACATTTCAAAATGCATAATTCGTTTTGGCTCCTTAATTTTTACGGCAGATGATGACGTGACGAAAAAAAAGATATACAGTTAATGGGGAGGGATGATGCCAACCCTGGATGAGATCTTGATTGATTGAGATCTTGAAGATTTATAAGGCGGAAAAACAGCAGCAGCAATAGCTGCGATAAGATATTCTCCATCCTTGGCCTTTTATGAGGGATTTGGTTTTATGATGTCTGCTCCAAAAATGATTGGTGGCAAATGTGTTGTCTTGTGCTAGCCTATAAACAATACATTTGGTTTTAGTCTGAGCTGAAAAAGTATGTAAATGTATTGTCCATGCACAACCTGTTGTCAGTTCAGGCCTCATCGTCAAAATTTAGAGGTGTTTGCTTTTTATTGTTCTCTGTACATGCACAATGTAAGTTGGGCAAATAAAAATAACTTTTATGGGTGGAGAGCAAGTTTTTTTGTTTTTTAATTGATATATGGAGGCATATTCATTTTCAGTTAAAGTGAAAATATTGGGAAAATTATTATTATTATTATTATTTTAAAAAATGCAGACTTCAATTCTGTTGAAATGTCTTGCAGCATATATTTATTGAACGACTTTTTTTTGTATTCTAATCATCAATTTGCTCCCAAAAATGTATAAATACGTTCTATTTTAAATATTACCATGCTCCCAAATATGTATTTGTTTTTTTATAAATATATTTTATTTATTTATTTTATGACAGAATGCTTTGACGCAGCCTCTGTAGTTATTACAAAAACGGCCAGCAGAGTATAAGAGATCAACCAGGGCCATGTTGCAAAAAGCTCTTTCCCCAGTGTTTTGAACAGGTTTGTGAATAATGATGAACTTGGCTATATTCTAATGCTAATTGCTGCAAAACGGAAACAGACACAAATATATATATTTTCCCGGTGAAAGAAGAGACTCTAATCTTTCTTTTGATAGGTTCCATGTTTTTATAGCAATCGAACACACTATTCTGTGGGCCTTGCAAAATCAGTAAAAATCCAGTAAAACAGCCGGGAGTGAAGGGGGTTGCTTCAGTGAAAATGGCTGGGAGTTAATGAGTTAAACAAAATGTTCCGTGAGGTCATCTGCAAGTTAAATGAAAACAAGTAAACAGCTCCTTATAGTTTTCTACAGTAAATAAAGTTTTGCCACATTTCAAAACAACTGAAATGCTAAAATCGTATCTTTGTTTTGAAACAGAAGTGTGCAGAGAGTTCTCTTATAATGTAAAATCAATATGTCAATAAATAAATTGTTCCCAGTCCTGCATGGGTTTTAGCCTGCCTTTTGACCAAAGCCAGTTGGGAAAACTTCCAGCTATAGAAAAGGACTAATTGATAGATGGACACTCACTTGTTTTTTTGTTTTTTTTTTGCTGTAAATGTCTCATTGTGTGCTGGTGACATCTAGTGGACAGACGTGATACTGCAACTATTTCTGTGAGGTCATTGTTGAGTTTCAGTTCCATTATCATCATAACTAAATCTCGAAATGTTCTCGTTCAGTCAACTCATACAGTAGTACATTTGAGTATGTTGCCTGGCAAGCAAAAGTCAACAACAAAAATATGATCGACAATTTTCTAATATCCCTGCAGGAATTTGGCTGTTGGTATCGGCATCCAGAATTTCCCAGAAGGCCTTGCAGTCAGCTTGCCACTTCGAGGCTCAGGCGTCTCAACGTGGAAAGCCTTCTGGTGAAAACACACCCATTCTTCATGCGTCATCACCACGCCTAAAATGAGCGTTCATTGATCCCTGACACCCGTCGCCGGTCTCCATCTCAGGTACGGCCAGCTCAGCGGGATGGTGGAGCCCATCGCCGGGATGCTGGGTGCCGTCGCCGTGGTGTTGGCCGAACCGCTGTTGCCATACGCGTTGGCGTTCGCCGCCGGGGCGATGGTTTACGTGGTGGTGGATGACATCATACCCGAGGCTCAAGTCAGGTGAGAGAGGAGGATGCTGGTTTCAGGAGAAAACCAGGATCCGACTATACTTTGATGAAATGGAAACATCCATATTTCAAAATTTGTTTCGTACAAGATGAAAAGGGGTACAAAACATGTTCAACTTGACGCTCTTGTTATCTGTAGTGGGAACGGAAAACTGGCCTCCTGGACTTCTATCTTGGGCTTTATCGTAATGATGTCACTAGACGTGGGGCTGGGCTGAATCGCCGTGGCAACAAACAGCCTCCATAACCATCATTACCACAACATGCCTGACCTCGGTGTCAAAGAAGCGGACCAAGTCACATATTTTGTTGAAATGTCAATAATTAGCAGGCCCCTTTTCACACAGTGCAGCTCGTTGCCATAGCGATAAAAAATATGACATCATCCTTGAGGTTGTGTTTATATTATACGAAGGATTGGTTCCGTTTTCTTTTCAAAGCAAGCTAATTGACTTCACTGTGATTACATTGTTCAGTTTGAACAATGTTATGCAATGATGATGTACACACATGGACAAAATTGACAGATTTTTATTTTTATTTTTTTATCCGAGGAGGACACCGCTGTTGATATCATAAAAACACGCAAGAATGCAAAACAACAAAACATTGTCCGAAGTCAACAGACATCTCATTGAAAGTTATTAAATTTAAAACATAAAATAAAAACGCTTGGTGACAGTGATTGCCTCAAAAGTTTTTTTTTAAATAAATAATTCTGCTGAAGCATATTCAAAAGCAGTCTGATTTTCAACGGCTAATTTTATTATTACTGTAGTTTTTTTTTTTTAATGATGACTTAAATGAGAAAAGTCATTTCAGTGCTCATTATGTTTTTTCCTTTCATTAACAATGTAACAATTTGTCCATGTGTGTACAGCATTGACGTTGTGATAATTCCCTTTATCACAACCGTATTTTAGAACAGTTCGATCCACAAGTATTTTTTTTTTCAATAATAATAATTGTTGCCTTTATATACGATCACATTAGCTTCCAGACATTAATTTGCCTTCAAAGATCCCAAGTTGCTTTCTCAGTGTTTTTTTTTTAAGCGGAAATTAAAGAATGCCCAATGGTTAGATAAGTCACCCGATCTCAACCCAATAGAGCTTACTGAAGACAAAAACACTCAGCAAGTGACGGTTGCTCGCAAAAGATCTCCAGGTAGTAGTCAATTGACTGAAAAAGCTTTTCATCTCAGTTTTATGGATGTACAAGTATTTACAAGAAATTGGAGTAAGATGGTGATCATTTCTCTTTCTATATAGTAAATGCCATGTGTTTGTATATAAAGGCAACATCATAAACCCCTGTCACTGGCCAAATGGACCTAACTGTATTTTCAGTCCTATTTTAAAAGTTCTGCTTTTTAACAGCTTGCAAATGCAATTTACTTCTAAGTCATCCAGTCTTAAAAAATTAAATAATTGTCAACTTTGGTTTTAGTTTAAACTTCCAGTTTTGTTTTAATTACCTCATGGTGGCAATACTTGAACTCTGATATGTTGGATTTTATTTTTAACGATTTGATATTTGTTCTGATATTTTGAAGGTAACAGGTCTGAAGTACTGAGGAGATGCAGCTGATTATTTCTTTTAAAAGCACACTGTAAATATGCCGTTTCATGGTATGCTGCAATATGCAAATTTAAATATGAGATGTTTGGACACCCTGGGCATTTTTTTTTTATGATAAGGGAATTTACAGTTTTTGTTTATGCTCTTATTTATTATGATGCTGATGAAAACAATAAGTCCAATAGTCGTGCCTTCTTTCTTTTTACGCTGTCTACTGCCATCTGCTGGCCAAAAAAGCCAGTTTGGGCCCAAAAAAAAAGAGTTGATGCTGATTTAGATGTGAATTGTTTATTTAAATAAACAGCTCTGTTAACGTAACCAGTCTCAAGATGTATTACATTTCATTTCCGAGAATCATGTATTGTGTCATATTATAGACAGGTTGTGATTATGATGAATGAGTCACTGTTCTACATTTAAGGAAACACATTTTGTGTGTGTATTGTCGGTAATTCTAGCCCACATACAATTATCTAACTTTTTTTCTTGTTTTAAACATAAAATACTGAAGTCCAATAGTTTAAATTATTTCTGGGAAAAGCATTCTAATGAACATTTGCTTAGTGGTTTTGTATGTAGCAGGTTAGCAAAAAATTTGACCACTACACGTAAAGTATATGTCAATTTCGGTTGTATTGTTTTCTCTTTTTTTTAAATATAAAGTTAAATAGTTTCAATAATTATTTCCCATCCATTTTTGCCATTATAATGGTTTTTTGTTGAGTGGTTTTGCATGCTAGCGCATTAACATGCTAAAACAGTAGTTAGCAGGTTAGCATATAATTTGAGCACAACACGTATTTATCAATTTACGTTATGTTGATTTTCATTTTACAGAAATATGTGGCAGCTTAAATAATTATTTCTGTGTAATACTTTAACTTTTTTTTTTACTTGCCACTATGACGGATGTTTTAGTTTGTTCGTATGCTAACAATTTTGGCAATTAGGTTAGCTTGCTAGAGATTTTTTTTTTTTTTAGTCTTCTATGTACTAAATTCATTGTTAGAAAAACAAAAAAATGTTAAGATTACAAGAACATTAGGACTACAGTTTTGAAAACACCTTTCATCATGAAAATATACAGCCTTTTAAAAAAATAGACTATTCTTGTGAGACTTTATCGTGTAAATGTCTTGTCAGTGTAGCTCTTAATACCAATACCTTGTATCTGAGATGGCTAACTAAAATAAAGCGCAAAGCCACACATACATATGTTTAATATATTACATTCTAGATCACAAAGCTTGAATAGAATGAGGTCAATTAAAAAAGAACATTTAAATTAATTCACAAATCTTTTTTTCTTTACATTATTTAACATATAGCTAGAGAATCATAACTGGGAGCGGCTTGTACTGCAAGAAGCTAATAAGACTTGTTGGCATGTCCAGCTGCTCGATACAGTGGATCTTGTTGATCTTTTTGAGGTATCTCCGCACCGCCAGTCGGCACAGTGAAGTCAAGGCCTTGGGATTTCCTGACGAGAAACAGAAGAGGAAACAACATATTAATTACTCGAAGTATCACTAACATACTTTTAATGACCCATAGGCATACTGCAATACGGCAATTCCCACAGGAATTGCCATTAGTGTTTGAAAAATCATTTTACTAAAATTTTAGTTTGCTAAATATGATATTTGAGACACCTCTCTCTTGCAGGAGCAACTCCACGGCTTCGTTCTGCTTGGTGGACTTCTCGATGATGAGCGTGGGCAAGTAGACGTTTGCGCCGAAGTCAATAAGGAGCTGGATATACTCCACTCCGCAGCCGTGCCTCAGACACATCTCCAGGACGGTTTTAGGCTGTTTGATGGAGCTCAGCAGTCTAGCGTAAGCGCAGTTGTAATCCGGATCAGCGCCGTAGAGAAGCAGCAGTTTGAAGCACTCCATGTGTCCGTACACGGCCGCCAGGTAGAGCGGACCGCTCGACACCCTGGCGCCCGAGGTCCACAGCAGGACTCTGGAGCGCGAGTTGGCCTCGGCGCCGTGTTTGAGCAGTTCCTGTAATATTTCGACGTCGCCCTCACGAGCAGCAGTCAGGACGGGAGAGCAGAGGTTGTAGGAGTTCCCGTTGGGGTCGGCGCCGGACCGGAGGAGCGCTATCACACAGCCCAGGTACTTCCCGCGTACTGCGGCGAAAAGCGGCGTCTGGGCTTTGACGTCCACGCAGTCCACCAGGGCGCCGTGGGTCAGCAGGACCTGCAGGCAGCTGAGGTGGCCCTTGGACACGGCGGCGTGCAGAGGGGTGCCCGCGATGCCCCAGCCGCCTCGATAGTTGATGACCTTCTTGTAGATTTCCTGGCACAGCATCTCATCCAGGAGTCTTTCATTGTTTTGCAATGCTGCTTGTCGGAGCTGGGAGACCTCGCAACTACTTTCTTCTTCTGTGGTCCTGAACTGCATTCAACCTACTGGGAAAGGCACACAAACGCAGATGATGTCAACTGGAACACAAAAAGGTATTTACCTAGCTACACCTTTTTGTGAGTAATGTGCAATAATCCAAAATTCTGAAGTGAGGGAGGTATTAATTTAACAATGATTTATATTGCAGTATGTAACGTTTTAAATGTGAAACAGGTCAATATAAGAAAATATGACTAAACAATGTCTACGTTAAATATTAAATTATTAAAACACGTCCATGTGTACGTCCAGGAAATTATACGATTAAATAACAATACTTACATGAATGCCATTCGGTGTATAGGCAAACAAAGCTAACGTAAGCAGCTAATTGAAACCTTAGTCAAACGTCATTTATTCATATCAATATCGACTTCAATCATTGCTGTTGCGTTTACGACCACGGAAACGATGACTAAGATAAAGCTAACATTAGCAGCTAAATGTAAACATACAGTTAAAACCCACTCAGCATCATGCTAATCCGCCTCGATTCCTTTCATTTTCTGCAAAAACACAAGAACCGCAGCTGTCCTAAAACAAATACGTCTTATTGAGTGAAAACTTCTCATGTGGCCATTGAACAGGGGGGTGGGAGAAACTGTTTTTAGAGGTTTTACCTGCGATGTGTCACCATAGGCCGTCTGCTTTTCCTGGTTTATTCTTCGTCGTAATTGCTTTGACGTTCAAATTCAGTTAAGAATGCACATTACTGCCCCCACTGTCTCATAGTAGCATAACATCATTGTTTGTGTTGATAAAATGCATACTATAATTTTTTTTACTATACTAACAATATGCATACAATATATTACTCTGTTTTATGAATAATTATTAGTTAATATTAACATATTATTAACCAATACTATAGGCTGATCAATATTTTCACCAGCGATTGACAGTAAGGAGGTGTTTGCATATGAAGGACAATCTGACAGTGTTGTGGTTGTGTTTTTATTTTTATTTTCTAAAGTTCATCCATTAGGACTAAAGCACAATTGTTTCTATGGCGATGGACTGAAATTTCCCCGCTCAGGTTTGCTTTATCACCCCCTTCAACTTTATGCCTTCTCTCTCTCCAGGCAACAGCAATGGCATCCTGTCTTTTAAAACCAGGGTCATTTCTTTTGCGTGTGCGTCACAGTTTCTTTGTTCGGTGATGAGGTTGAAATATAGCACACCAACTGTGTTAAAATATATATATATTTTTTTTTTAAAAATATACTTTTTTTCCAATGCAATTTATCTTAGTATATAATTAAAATATGTATTGTTTTTTTCTCATTGTGCCCTGTGTTGCATTTGGTTTACAACTTGCTAATGAGCCGTGTGGGCCTCCTCTGTCCACTCCGCTTTTATAGTTGTTGCTGAGAGACAAAGTAAAAGTCACCCGGGCGCTCAAAGAGAGGGGTGGAGAGACCTTTTCGACAGAAGCTCCAAGACAACTTATCCTGGGATGGCTTGTGGTGGGACGCAGGACATTACTGTGAGGGCGTAAACAAACAACATCAGGTTTAAGATGACTTTTTTCCCTCTACAACTGCACTGAAGATGTAGAGAAAACCAAGCTGCTTTTTTGGGGGGGTTAGTACCTCATACTGAGTAAGATGAGACTAATACTGACTCCACAGGAGCAGCCTTGGAGCATTCTTTTCATTGTTTTGATCAGCACATCGGGAGGTGAGAAGTTTTGTTGCTTCTTTTTTTTTTGATCGGTTTTGGCAGCCGATCAATGACACTTTAATGATTGAATGTGATATTAGGAGGACGCTACAACAATAGTTTATTTTGCATGTGAATGTGAAGGCGCAGAAGTCAGCTCTTGTCCAGAAGGCGGTCGCGTGCACCTGCCCAGCCTGCGATGCTTCTGGCTGTCCGAGAAGACATCCACGTGGTCTGAGGCTTTGGCTTCCTGTCAGCGGACACGCGGAGGACGAGTGGCAGCTGCTGATACTTTGGAGCTGCAAAACTTCCTCCATTACTCCTTCCCAGTGTGAGTCTACAAAGAACTAGAAAATTTGTAACGTGCCAAAAATGCATGATGACATCTAATGGATAAAGTATGTTGTCTCAAAATATATCAGGTTGAAATTGGGAGTTAACACTGATAATATTTTTCATTGGTTTTCCTAATTTGTGTCATTTATTCATGAAAAAAGTTGTTTTTTTAATACTTTGGCTTTGGCCGTATCACAAACGCATTTTAGGAATTAGCTCAAAAAATATGACTTACAGTAGGAGTGGCATAGCTCAGGTGGTAGAGTGGCAGTCTTCCAAACTTGTGTAACTTAAAAAAAAGCTATTTTTTTTGTTGACCAATTTAATATAACTGCTTTATTTTTTTAGTTTAAAAATATAACCCCCCCCCCCCCCCCAGAAAAAAACAAACAAACAACAACCTAGTAATTTTTTGTCAAAATCTCTCCTTGCAAAATGTACTTTCTGAATGAAAAATCTTTAACTCATTCACTGCCATTGACGGTTATAAAGGTCAAAAATGTATTTGAACTATTTCTATTAGTTTAACATTTTTCCACTTTTGTTAACAAGAGTATGAAAACCTAGAAAAAAAATATTGTACATTTAGAACAGATATAAAATTTGTGATTAATCGTGAGTTAACTAGTTTTAATAATCTTTTATTTTTTTAAGAAAAGATTAAAAATTAGGGGCGTCAGGTGATTAAATTTTTTAATCGTAATTAATCGCATGACTTCACTAGTTAACTCACGATTAATCACAAATTTTATATCTGTTCTAATACAATTTAGAAAAATATATAAATTTTCTTACTCTTGTTAACAAAAGTGTGGGGAATGTTAAACTAATAGAAATAGTTCAAATGAATTTTTCACGTCTATAGCCGTCAATGGCAGTGAATGAGTTGATAGTTTTTTTCACGAGATAGGCAAATTCTCTCATCCACACTAAATATACTTTAAGTAAAATTTACTCTGAATATTTTACTCTCTTCCAAGTGTAAATTTTACTCTGTTTAGCGTGGGACCAAATAGACTCAATTTAAGAGTAAAATTTACTCAACAGAATTTACTGTACTTAAGTGGGTGACTGGAGACACATCTATTTACATGCAAACAATTTAAAAATTCTTCTCTAATATGCCCCATAGGAAAAGCACTGAGTGGGTTTGGATTCATGGAGTAAGTGAAGATGGACCAGATGAGGTTGGGCTTGTGGAGTCAGCAAGTCCTCCGTGGCGAGGTGGAGGCAACAAACAGGAAGTGTGCACTCAAATGGCTTTGGGGACACCTGGACAGTGGAGGACAACAACCTGTGTTACACAATACCATTTCTTCTGTCAAAATGACATGAATGGTAAGTGTGTCATTGGAACACTATTTTAGAATCTTTCTATATTGTACTTCCATATGCTGCAGAGTCGTTACCAGACCCGGACAGTTATGTGGTGGGAGTTGTTCTGATGACTGGCATCTATCAGCGGGTCCAGATCGATCCCTTAGCAAGTGTCCCTGATGTTGAGCAACCTGCGGTGGAGGTCAGTAAAATGTCCCGATGGAGTCTCTAAACTTTTTTGATTAAGAACATGGCGTCGTTTTACACTCTCCCCATCAGTGTTAGTGTTCAATCGTGAGAAGCCATGATTGTTTGTGGTCCACAGATGCAGTTGTTCCCTGGCTTGTGGTTCAGTCATGCGGGTCAAGTGACATCCCTGGAACTGGTAGTCCAGCCCAGTCCGACCTCCTCACTGGCCCGCATTCAAATCCTTCGACCCTACTGCAATCCCAATTCCCACCTAGTACCTCCAGGTACAAAACAGTTCATCCTTTCTGCATATATATCCTGTTAATATTCTCTTTGCTCCTTTAGGTTGCGGTTCTCTTTTGAATCCCTTCAGCTGCTGCTCACTGGTTCCACTGTGCAACACGACAGGGGGGTGCAACACGGGCCAGTACTGGTGTCATATTCTCGAAGCCTGCCTTCCCAACAGTCGTCCATGTTCTACTTACGCCTCCGCAGCAGCGGGACGCGGGTTTGCCTTACCGCCCAGATACGCAGCTATAGCACCTTTCTACCACTTGGTGGCGGACGTACCACTGAAAATAAGCCCTATGTCACAATTGCAAATGTTAAGTGTGAGTAGCCAAATGAGATATATTGCTAGTTAATGTTAAAGAGGAAGTCAACCTTAAACATTTCTCGACAATAATGTTATATGTGAACTCACTAGTCTAAACATGACATTCTGATTAATATTACATTTGTGAAATATGAGTTATGTAGCAAAATTCAGCTGCTTTTATACATCTCACTGGGCGGCCATTTTGCCACTTGCTGATGACATCACAGTTGCTCTGGGCTCTGGCAACGACCAACCACATCTCACCTGTTTTCTGAAGCTGAGCTGTGATTGGCCATTTTGCCACTTGCTGTCGAGTGAAAATGACATCACAGTTGCTCAGGCCTCAGGTAACAACCAATCACAGATCAGCTTCAAAAAACAGGTGAGCTGTGAATGGTCGTTGCCCAAGGCCTGAGCAACTGTGATGTCATTTTCACTTGACAGCAAGTGGCAAAATGGCCGCCTTCTGTTATTGATAAAAACTGCTGGATTTTGCTGCTTAATGCAAAAAGTCAACCTTAAACATTTCTCAACAATAATATGTTATATGTGACCTCACTAGTCTAAACATGACATTCGGATTAAGATTACATTTGTGGAATATGAGTTATGCAGCAAAATCCAGCTGTTTTCATCCATCTCAGGGCCGGGGCGGCCATTTTGCCACTTGCTGATGACATCACAGTTGCTCAGGAACTGACCAATCATATCTCACCTGTGATTGATTGTTACCTAAGACCTGTAAAACCTGAGCAACTGTTAAGTCATTTTCACTCTACAGCAAATGGCAAAATGGCCGCCTTCTGATATTGATAAAAGCTGCTGGATTTCGCTGCTTAATGCAAAAAGTCAACCATAAACATTTCTCAGCAATAATATGTTATATGTGACCTCTCTAGTCTAAATATGACATTCGGATTAAGATTACATTTGTGGAATACGAGTTAGGAAGGCAGCAAAATCCAGCCGTTTTTGTCCATTTCGAGGGGCGGCCATTTTGCCACTTACTGATGACATCACAGTTGCTCAGGCAATAACCAATCATATCTCACCTGTGATTGATTGTTACCTGTAACCTGAGCAACTGTGGTGTCATTTTCATTTGACAGCAAGTGGCAAAATGGCCGCCTTCTGTTATTGATAAAAACTGCTGGATTTTGCTGCTTAATGCAAAAAGTCAACCTCAAACATTTCTCAACAATAATATGTTATATGTGACCTCACTAGTCTAAACATGACATTCAAATTAATATTAGATTTGTGGAATACAGTATGAGTTATGCAGCAAAATACAGCTGTTTTTATCCATCTCAGGGCCGAGGTGGCCATTTTGCTACTTGCTGATGACATCACAGTTGCTCAGGAACTGACCAATCATATCTCACCTGTGATTGATGGTTACCTAAGACCTGAGCAACTGTAAAGTCATTGTCCTTCTACAGCAAATTGCAAAATGGCCGCCTTCTGATATTGATAAAAGCTGCTGGATTTTGCTGCTTAATGCAAAAAGTCATCCATAAACATTTCTCAACAATAATATGTTATATGTGACCTCTCTAGTCTAAAAATGACATTCTGATTAATATTACATTTTTGGAATACGAGTTAGGCAGGCAGCAAAATCCAGCCGTTTTTGTCCATTTCGAGGGGCGGCCATTTTGCCAGTTGCTGTCGAGTGACAATGACATCACAGTTGCTCAGGCCTTGGGCAACGACCAATCACAGCTCACCTGTTTTCCGAAACTGAGCTGTGTTTGGTTGTTGCCTTAGACCTGAGCAACTGTGATGTCATTTTCACTCGACAGCAAGTGGCAAAATGGCCGTCTGCTATTGATAGAACTGCTAGATTTTGCTTAATGCAAATGCAATGCTGACCTCACTAATAGTGAAATGTGTGATTTTTGCTTATTTCCTTTTACAAGCTAAAATAAATATGTCCTTGATTGTGAAATTTTTTGGTAAGTAGTGACACATTCTTACGCATACTTATGTATTTATTTCACTGTAGGTTGTTCTTCGCGAAGGAGCCATCGTTGTGTACCCTGACGATATTGTCGCCATTCAACACACTCGAGACCCAGGCAACTTTTTGCTCTGCCTCGCCAGTGAAGCCCCCCTAAATTCCCCCTGGCGACAGAGTTACCTGTCTCTTCAGAGGACAAAATGGGGGGGCTGGTGGGAGGGAGGCCTCACTGTCATGCCTCAAGATGAACACTGGCTGGATGGGGTGGTATGTGATCTGAGATTGCTTTATGTGGACTCTATTCATGGAGGGACGGAGCACGGGGGGATGTTGGAAACAACCACACCTTCCAAAATGAAGTCCCTGGCTCCTAATGTGAGATCTACATTTGGGTTGAAGATTATCCATCCTCCACCGGATGAAAAGAACCAGATCCACCTTCAACTTCATCTTGCAACCCTCGTGGTTGTCATGGTGATATCAGGAGAGAGTGCCATGTCTTCATGGTCGGCTCCCGTGCGCCGTACTGGACTCCGCTTCAGCCCAATTTGCCCTGAAGATCTGCTCGAATGCAAGGCATATTCTGAGGATGTGTGGTTCTCCTCTGCGACTGTAGTCTTACCTTCAGTGGGGGTCCAGATGCTGAATATCAGTGTGGTAGATGCTGTTAGGTCTCAGAGTTTGAATGTGACACTGTGTGGCTATGAGGCAGTTTCAGGACTCCGCGTGGAGCCACACAAACACCAGAGGATGCTTGTGGACATTCCTCAGGTTAGATTTTCAATGTAATTGTAAATTTTCAAGAATTGTTACATCCTTATTGTTTTGCATATTCTCGCACAGTTGTTTACAGCCCAAGTGGAAAGTGGCTCATCTGTGACATTCTCGTGGGTGATTGGCAACTTGGAGGCGTTTGCATATGAAGGAGAATCTTATAGTGTCGTGTTCAAGAAACCTGCTGAGTACAAACTAAAGGTATAAAACACTTTTTAACTCACTTCTCCCAAAAACTTATAAAATCGTTCTATTTTAAATATTGCCATGCCCCAAAATTTATATTTTTATGTTGTTGTTTTTTTATGCTAGAGCATACAGAAGCCTCTGACCTGAAGCGGTCGCTTAAAGCAGTGGTAGTTATTACATAATAACTTATACTTAATAAAATTATATAATGGCCAGCAGGTGGCAGCAGAGTATAAGAGATCAACCAAGGCCATGTTGCAAAAAAGCTCCTTTCCCCAGTGTTTTAAACAGATGTGTGAGCAATGATGACATTTAGCTATATTCTAATGCTAATTGCTGCAAAACGGAAACGGATACAAATATACTTTTTTTTCCTGATGAAAGAAGAGACTCTAATCTTTCTTTTAGTAGGTTCCATGTTTTTTATAGCAAAAGAACACAATATTGTTGGGCCTCGCAAAATCAGTCAAAATCCAGTAAAACAGCCGGGAGCGAAGGGGGTTGCTTCAGTGAAAATGTCTGGGAGTGAATGAGTTAAGGATTTAATTGTGCGGATTCAACATCATTGATTAAAATAACAGGTCACAGCATCCAACCCTGTGAGCTCCCAGAGCAAGCAGCTCCTCCTGACTGTGAATGAAATGAACCCACTGGGTGAGCCTGAGTTCGTGTTTGTCAGGAGGGTCGTAGCTGTGGGTGATGCACACCTCTTTACCCTCAGGGTCAAAGTGGACATTGCCCTGCCAGCTACCTTCAGGTAAACTATGCTTCTTATATGTTAATAAATAAATAAATTAATTAAAATTGTGTCACCAAAAAATTATCATTTATAACACCCCCTCTCATCTTTAAAAATTATTTTGCAGTTAATAATATCACTTGACGTGTGGGTTAATGTTTGTATTCAACTATTCATCATTATATAGATGGGATTTTGGCGATGGTCACGGTAGTGTTATTCACACTGTGCCTGCGCCATGTGACACCATGGAGGCGCTTGGCGGAGAGACGCAAGTGTTCGTGCAGCACTCTGTGAATGTTACCTATACTACACCAGGTAAACACTCACGCATATTAAGCTATAGTTGTTCTCCATTGTTTGTGAGCAACACTATGACTATGAGTTGATTTTCATTATTGCAGGTAACTTCAATCTTCAAGTAGAAGTTTCCAACCGATATGAAAAAGTAGACAAGTTTATCAAGATAAACGTCCGTCATCTGTTAACTCGCCTCTTCTTTAACGCCACCACTTTGGCGGCCATTGTTAATGAGACTCATCTCCTGGAAGCTTTCACCGATCCCGCCGCCGACAATGTCATCTACACTTGGAATTTTGGCGATAAATCCAAACCTGTCCAACGTACCGACAAAAAAGTTGAACACACCTTTACATCCACGGGAGATTACAACATCACATTGTGTGCCAACAACACTCTTTCCATGCTTAGCACTTGGCTCATGGTGGAAGTTCTGGAGAGAATAACTGGACTAAGTGTTAGTTGCACCGGAGCCGGTGAGTTGGGCTCTCTTACCGATTGCAGAGCTACTGTCGC
The DNA here is from genome assembly GCF_051991255.1 of Vanacampus margaritifer. Lineage (NCBI taxonomy): Eukaryota > Metazoa > Chordata > Actinopteri > Syngnathiformes > Syngnathidae > Vanacampus > Vanacampus margaritifer. Next base: position 11,949,018 of record NC_135449.1, read on the forward strand.
AACTGGTACGAGGCTTTTTTGGGACTTTGACTTTGGCGATGGATCCAAGCAGGGAAATCTGACAGATGGCTCAGTTTCACAAATCTATAAGTTTCAGGGGAACTACACAGTCGGGGTAAATGTCTCTAATTCTGTTAGCCGTGCTCACCAGTTCATCAGTGTGGTTGTGTATAGGTTAGCGGTTATAGGAGTGACGCCGACTGAGTGTGTCGTGACTGGTAGAAACGTGGAGTTTTCTGCTTTGGTGAATGGAAATGTATCCATGCTGGTTTTCCATTGGCTGTTTGGTGAGGGAACCCCCGTGACTTTGGTGCCAGGGCGAGCCACAGCTATGCATACATTTCCCAGCCCAGGTCATTTCAATGTTAGCCTAACTGTGAAAAGCTCTATTAGCACTGTGGTATACATTAGCACTGTCTGTGTTCAAACAGCAATAACTGATATGTCAGTGCAGTCATCTCAAAATGTAGCAGCCACAGGAGATGAAGTGTGTTTCAGGGTGTTATTTATTCCAGAACATTCAACTAGTTGCCAATTTAAGTGGTTCAGCAGCTCTTCGAGTGAATCTGCTGTGACAGAACGTAGCCAACAATGTTTTACCTTCACAGATGAAGGCCTTCAAGAAGTATTTGTAACAGCGAGTAACAAAGTCAGCAGCAAAACGGCCAACGCTAGCATCACCATTCAAAAACCTGTCAGCAATTTCTCTTTGGTGCAAGGAAGTCAGACTGTGACTGTCAATACATCAGCATCATTTTGGGTTGCTAGCTGCACTGGTAGCAACGTGTCTGTGCTTTGGGATTTTGGAGATGGTTCCCCGACAGAGCAGAAACAAAATGCGTCGCATGCGTTTACCGCAACGGGTGAATTCGCAGTCACCGCCACCGCATTTAACGCAATAAGTCGTGAGTCTGCGACCCTCCAGGTGAATGTCTTGCATCCTGTTTTGGACTTGAGCCTCCAAACCATTCAGCCATACAGTGTGGTCGGAGAAGAAACTTTTATCACAACAGTTAGCAGTGATAAGAGTAGCGCTACCTACTACTGGACAGTGGATGGTTTGGTTCCAACACAACAGGGAACTCCAAACTTTACATTTGTTTTTCCTAAAGCAGGACAGTATCAAGTAAGATGTATAACCCAGAATCTGGTGAGCAGAAGGGAGGCTCTGATTTCAGTTGAAGTCTTTGAGAGAATAGAGGGTCTTCGCATTGATTGTCCTAGACTGACAAATATGACATACTTACCGACCCGTGAGGATCTGGTGTTTGTCGCTTCAGTCACAAAAGGCTCTAATGTCACATATAAGTGGCTTGCTACGCAAAATAAAATGACAGCTGATGGAGAACGTTTTCAGCTTGTAGTTGAAAATCCTGGTAGGCTTACAGTTCAATTAAATGCCTCTAACAAGGTGGGTAATACCACCAGTATTGCTTCAGTTGTGGCTGTGGAACGTGTAACAAGCGCACACATAACAACGCGGACAGATATTGTGGCAGTTGGGAAGTTTGTAAACATTTCCGTATCAGTCCTTACTGGTTCTCACCTCAGGTACTTTTGGTACGGGGATACTGGTCTTGCACTCCTTGAGACAGATGCTCCTTTTCTTCTTCACAAGTTCACCAGTTCAGGAGATTACTTTGTTAAAGTTCTTGTTCAAAACGCCATCAGTCAATGTAATGACACTAAAATCTTTACAGTCCAAGAAGAAATAGAAGAAGCGAACTTTACAATCGGTGGCAAGATGTTACCGTTTCATATAAGCACAAATACTTCTGTGTCATTCCAAGGGGTTGTCCACAAAGGTAGTGATCTGCACTGGTTCTGGAAAGTTAGTGATGCCACAACCTCCCTTTTTTGGGAAACCAACCACAGCTTTACCTACACTTTTCTCAATGAAGGCATTTACAGAGTGTCTATGAATGTCTCCAATGCAATTAACTGTCAGGAAGTTACACACAGTGTGATCGTCCAGAATCGAATCCAAAGTCTCACTCTAAACATTACCAAGGATCCTCTCTGTACTGAAGAGGAAGTTACTTTCACGCCAAGCATCAAGAAAGGAAGCAATGCAAGCTTTGTTTTGATGTTTGAAACTAAAGACTGGATTCATCGTCAGGATGTGGTTGAGGGATCGTTCACCACATCAAACCTTCCGGCAGGTACACACGTTGTTAACCTGACAGCTCGGAATCTGGTGAGCAGTGCACAGATCTCAACCAAAGTTCAGGTCATGGGGAATATAAAACCTGTGCGACTCTTAACCCCTGCTCGTCGTGCCATAGAGGCTCTGAAGGAGGTTCGTTTTGAGGTGGATGATCAAAATGAGTTTTCAGTCAACTACACTTGGATATTTTACTTGGAAGATACGGAACCTTTGTGGCTCAAAGGGAAAGAAGTCGTCTTTACTCCACACACAAATGCTTCATTGTTCTTGACTGTGCTTGCAAGCAACGGCGTCTGCTCCAAGATGCTAAACAAGACTCTGACAGTTGAATGGCCTGTTAAGGAGGTCCAAATCGTTTGTCACTCACAACCAATATTTTCCGGACATGTTGTGGTATTTTCTGCTAAAATTAATGGAGGGAGCAACCTGAGATACATGTGGAAATTTGGGAACTCCATCAAAGAATGGCACACACATCTCAGTTCGGTCAGTCATACGTTTGGCAAGGCTGGCGTATACATTGTTATGGTCAACGTCTCCAACAGTGTCAGCCACACGTCTGGACGACTGCGCGTAGATGTGGCGGAGTTGGAGTGTTCCAACCCTCAAGCTTCACTTATCCAGAGCCAGCCAACTATTTTCCGATCCAGAGTGAATTTCTTTGAAGCAAGTGTGGATGTTAACTGCTCTGCCTACAAGACAACATACCAGTGGGAGATGTTCCGAGTGTCTGATTGTACTAATGACAATATGGACCTCAATGGGAACAGAGTCTTTCTCAATGGTACAACATCACCTTTTCTCCGGCTCCCAAAGCATTCCCTCAATGTGGGAGAGTATTGCCTTTTATTCACCGTTTCCCTCCAAGGAACTCCTCTGCTAGTGCAACGAAAAACCAAAGTCACTGTAGTCGGTTCCCCGTTGGTGGCAATTATCAATGGAGGTTCACATAGACTGTGGTCAAGCAACCGTGATCTTGTGCTGGACGGAAGTAGGTCTCAAGATCCTAATGCAGACCAAGAAGGAGATGTGGCACTGCAGTATCAGTGGAGCTTCACAATAGAGGTGCGTGCCCGCATATTTTCCATCATTTTAAGTGGGGAAAATAGATTTGAGTTGTCTTACTAATTTGCCTACCTATGTTTGAAGTCACAGGATTCAACGATTCCCATTGAGAGCAATAGCAGTATTGTGACAATAACCAGCAAACAGTTACACCCAGACACCATCTATACTTTTACCCTAATCATAAATAAAGCGGGAAGGACACCCGGATCCTTCATGCAGACAGTGAGTATTGACTATAACAGTATTTGACAAACATTTGAATCCATGTAGCCCCTTTCAATGCAACCCTGGAGAACCCACGGGGTCAAATTTGACCCCTATAAATTCTGTTACTCAAATAACAAAGACCTTCTCTTTTTTTTTACAAATTAAACTTCAAAAGTCCAGAGTGCCACTTCTGACCCCTGCATGGGGCCATCTAGTGGATGAATATTGTACTTACATGAGCCAGAGTGGTGGTGACAAGATGGCTGGCAACATGCTGTTTTGTTGAGCTGGAAATCAATCCAAACAAAACCATTTTCTCAGCAAACCATCAGATGGTAAAATTGTGTTTTTTTTGTTAATCTATTTCATATCATGTTGCAGAATGCCTAGGAGTATGTTTTATATATATATATTTTGATAAATTAGCAACTCTGAGCTAGTTAAAAAAAAGGGTTAAAATTGAAAAAAAAAACACATTTTGGTGTTCAGTGAACTTATAGCAGTCATTTAATGTATAATTCATAATTTTCCAAAGAAGAAAAGGGTTCTTGGGTTCTCCAGGGTTAAAGAGTTGCACACCCTAAAAAGCAAAACCGATGTGTGTATTTTTTTTTTTCAAACGGACAGTAACTTGACCTTTTAGCCATGTTAAAATGCTAATTACTCACCAAAAACATCACCAAAGTGGTGTTTTCCTCCATTCGCCGCCCTGAGAAATTCTAAGTCATTCTGCTCTCCAAGCACCAGCCCCTCCCAATCCGAGAAAACGAGCGGGTGCTCACTCTATGACGTCATCAGGTACGGACCCACCCCCGCACCCCCTATGCGGACTAAACACACGCCCACTTTCTCTGAGACCTCCATGCCTACAGGATAGTGATAAAAGTACTTTATCATTAAACTTGCTGTCCAAATGAATTCAAAACAATCCATTATCCTTCACATTTGCAATGCCAATTGACTGTCTTAAATTCCCAGAAAGGTTTCGTGGCTGACACTTGGTTAAACTACAAGTAAAATTTCTGCACTGTTGTACCTAACTGAATGAATAGTGTAGTGGCTAGTGCACTCACCCTGTAAGCAGAAGGTCCCGGGGTTTTTTCTTTTCCCCCTCCTCCACTACGATTTCTTGCGACAAAGGAGCCATTTTGTATCAAATGTTTATTGAAGAATTGAACATCCATCCAATTTTCATATTTAAAGAAGACACGGTTGTACTGCAAGGACTGGCTGGTCTTGTGTGCAGCTCTCTCCAAAGTTTTGTGGGCGGCAGCTGTTTTAGGACCGGAGGGGCGCGGCAACCACACGGGGAGATGCGGGGTTAAATTGAACCGGGCATTTACTTATGCGTTAGAAAAATAGCCAGCAAAATACCAAATGTTTTCAAAAAAATTACATCGCCATAGTGTCAAAGGTAAGATTTTATCATTATATGCCTATAGTTAACTGTGGAAGGGCTTAAAAAAACAAAACCGTTTTTAGATGTTACATTAGTTTACAGCTATCTATGAATTTTCAAATGCATTGTTTTAGGTAAAAAAAAAAAAAAAAAAATTATTTCTATATTTAGATGTCAAATTATCTTCATATGCATTATTCTTTCAAAGTTGAACTCTATTAGCACTTACCGTCTGTTTAGGTAAGTGTGTGTGAAGCACCACAACTTCCTGTGTTTGTGGAGTGTGGATCCTGTCCAGGCCACACCCCCATCATCCTGTCTGGACATTGTGGAGAGTGTGATGACCAAGCTCAAGTATGAGTTTATCAGTTGATAATATGCTAATGTGTTTTCAAACCAATTAAATACGCCGTGGCTTGCAACTGTCGTTACAGTATAGTTGGAGCGCCGAGGATGAGTCAGGCGTCACGTTTGACCTCGACAAGGCCGCCACCTCTACAGGAAGACATTCGTCTAGATTAGTGTTGCGTTCAGATGTTGTGTTTTCCGGGTACATGTATACCTTCACTCTCAATGTGACTGTGCCCGGCAGCGGGAGGTGGGGCAGTGCAAGTCAGACAGTTGTACCCAACAAGCCCCCTAATGGAGGTCTTTGTGACTTGAACACAGAGTCACACATTCATCCGCTGGGGACTGTCGTCACCTTCAACTGCTCGGGTAATCTTGCACTACAAAACACAAAACTGTCAAGCCTGCAGTTTTTATTCCGTTTCCATCACATGTATGTTTTTTTTTATGGCAGGGTGGAGTGATGAAGAAAGCACACTCTCTGAGCTCATCTATAGCTTTCAGGTTGCACCGTGCCATCCCATAATGTGCCCTGTTCTCACTCTGTACAAGTAAGTGGAACCACAGCATTAATAGAAAATTTCCCATCCATTTTATATATCGCTTATTACTTTTTTTTCCAGGCTCATACTGTGCTCCCATTTGAAGGCATGACTCGAGCCTTCTTTCTTTCTTTCTTTCTTTCTTTCTTTCTTTCTTTCTTTCTTTCTTTCTTTCTTTCTCCCTCCATAGCGTCTTCCCTTCTTATATAAGATCTTGGGGCGCTGAAAAGCGAGAATGGACTGTTCTGTCTCCCTTTGGTCGTCATTGTTTTTCAAGTTTCTTGGACTGGTTGTGTCTGTTAAGTCAATTTCAATGCTTATGTTGGAAAACGATCCTTAAGTTTTCTGCGTGTTCGTAATGTTGATTTTCAGAATCATACTGGAGATCGGTGAATCAGGTTCCTTCGAAGGATTTATTTCAGAAATTTCTGTGACACAGACAAGATGATACACTCAATCAGTGCAGTTCTCCTCGTGTGTGTGTGTGGCTCCTCCCACTTGCAGCATTCCAAAAAGCCCCTCCCCTTCCACAGGAAACAGCCCCCAAGCCCCCTCCCTTGCTCTTCCTCCCTCTGCTGCCCCCAAGCCCCCTCCCTCAGCTAAGACAAACATCATTCAATACAAATGGCCAGATGGTCGATTGATATGTAAAGAGCGCAAGCCAGACATCCTGTCTTCACCCCGACAGCTGTTTGAATTATGTGAGATAAGAGGCAGGAAGAATCTTCAAACGTTTGGTCACATTATTACACTCATCAATCTTTGCTGAGTAAGTTAAAACAGTTATAATTAAATTGAAACAACAAAATGTCAACACTTACAATGACAATAAAGTTACATTCATTCATTCATTTTAGCACTTATCCCATCTTGTCAAAATGTATGTCTTGTCTGTACAGCATGCAAAGGCTTATTATTTCTTTCCCAAGGGGCACTCGATCAACTTTTGGAAGCTTGGTTCCAGTGGGGAGACCCGTGCAAGGACAAAACAAGTCACTTATCACAGTCACTTTGCTTATAGAAGACAGCCATGGGTCAAGTGTCATCGCTCTAAACAGGTATTCTTCATGTTAATGTGTTCAATTCACATGCTCTTTGTATTTTCAAATTTCCCTTTACTTTCAGAACTCTGAGTGTGGAGAACCATTTAAATGCCAGTGAGTGGCTTCGAACAAAGAGCCAGAAAGACTTATGGGCCTTAGTCCAACATGGCAACCCTCAGGAAATCATCCCATATTCTATTTCTCTCACGAGTCAGCTCAATCAGGTAATATCCAAGATATTGGATATCTAGATAGATTTCAGTCATGGATGGACAGAGCATGTAGCTCTTTTTAGTGACCATCAATTCTTTTGAACATATAAACGTTTCTTTCTTCCTATTCTTGTTTTTCTTTTCTTTTTTACTTCAACTTGTATTTTAAACTTGTAATGTGTTTTGTGTTTTCTTTATGTTTATATGTTCAAATAAACCAAACCAAAAGTGGGGTGTAGTTGCGTACTTCATGTTGTATTTGAGATTTAAGTGTAATCAATCAATCAGTTAAACATTAAAATATATATATATATATATATATATATATATATATATATATATGGTTCTGATGCCACTGAGCATTTTAAGTGGTTGAAAGTTTAAAAAAAATATTCATAAATGACATTAATGATAGTTATCACACCTCAAAAGCATGTCCATTTTTTGGCTCAAATACTTCCAGGGTAGTTCAACAAAATAGCTTTTTCTGACTCAATTGGTCTGGTATAATAATGTCATATTTACATACCACAGATGGAGTCCAAACGAAGTACCAGAGAGCTCACAATCAAGAGGGAAATAAGAGAAAATGTCACCAAAGCTTTGGTGTCCCTCCCCATTTCTTCCATGATGGATGTTGATCCAATCAGCTCAGCTTTAGCACAGTCCACTGTAAGAATGTACTGCTCAGTCTCCATTCCATCATTTTTTCAAAAATCATTCACCAGCTACAGTTCAATACTACACCAGAGTATGTAACCTCTCTCTTTATTCTCCAGGCTGTTCCTGCTGACTTAATAATGTGTGTCGACTGTCAGGGAAAGGTTCTTGAAGCAGTTGAGAAGATGATTCATGTGATGGAGGAACACCAAAGACCTGGTGGTGGAGTTTCAGCATTTGAAACAGGGAAGAACATCCTTGGCATATTAGGTAGGGTTGCAAAGGCCGGAAGATTTCGTGTACATTTTTTATTATATATATTTTATACATTACTTTAGTTCATCAGATGTTGGAACGTTTCCACGAGAATTTAACATTTTATGTTGTCATCTCATTCAAATCCAAAAATGTATAAATATGTTTTTTTAATACTTTGTCCTTAACTCCCAACAACGTGTTTATGCATTTTTTTTAATGTTTTTTTTTTAATGCAAGCGCATGCAGAAAGCCTTTATGCAGCTTCTGACACGAAGAGGTGGCTTAAAGCAATGGTAGTTAATATAAAAAACGGCCAGCAGTTGGCAGCAGAGTATAAGAGATCAGCCAGGGCCATGTTGCAGCAAGCTCTTTTTTTTATGCTAATTGCTGCAAAACAGGAAGAAAAAAAATCCAAATAAAAGAAGAGACTCTAATCTTTCTTTTGGTAGGTTCCATGTTTTTATAGCAATAGAAAACATTATTCTGTGGGCCTTACAAAATCAGTCAAGATCCGGGAAAAACAGCTGGGAGCGAAGGGAGTTGCTTCAGTGAAAATGGCTGGGAGTGAATGAGTTAAGCAGACATGCATTAAAATTTATGTGATTATAAAAGTTACATTTACTTATGAGTATGCCTTACTTGAATCAAATCATTAAATGATGTTAGACAATATGAACATATATTCCTCAACTCACTAAATCATAGTTCCTTGTCACCAAAATGCCACTAAATGGTGTGAAAGAAGTACTTTTATACTACGCATGGTTTTGTCCTGTTTTTGGCCCTGAATGGTGGAGGTTTAAAAAAAAATCACATAAATCCTCACATAAACAATTTAGAGTCTTCATTTAACCTAACTATCATGTTCTTGTTTACAGGTAACTCTCTGGCTTCGACCTCGTTATCAGCAATTTCCTCAATTTCTCAACACAACTCCTCCAGAACTCTGCAGGCCACATCGGCCATCACCTAAACGGCAATTAGCCATGCAGGGGCCTTAATGCGCTCCCTGATGCATTCACCCCATCCCGGCGAGGTGCCGCTTTCATTCGTTACACCTTACATCAGTACAGCTGGTTTCTATGGCGACCCCACCGACCTTCTCTGCACTAAGCAATCAAAGCAACCGCCCACAATCCCTTCCCAGTTATCAACTCCGCCATGTCCGTTTCAAATCCCAACCTCACTCACAACTCACCTAAAGAGTCGGCGCTCAGAGCTGGTGCAGGTGATTTTAGGAGTGGATGAGTCTCACTCTTTGCTGGCTGCAGCCGACCCTCCGATCTCCACCTCTCTGGTTGCCATGGAGATCACCACCCCTCAGGGTGAGCCCGTGCCCATCAAGGATCTTGAACCTGACCAGGCCATTCGAGTCACAATGCACAGGAAGCTTCCTGTGGAGATGAGTGACGCAAGTGAGGATGGGAAAGTGGATGGACATGCTAATGCTACATGTCCAACTGTTACGCTTCCACTTGAGGGACGTCTGAACTTTACAATAAAAACTGTGGGGGGCTTGGATGAAAATACTGGTTTATATATTTCCTTCAACTTCAGCCAGTTACCAGGTGATTTTATTGTATTTTTTTAAAAACATTTATTAACATGCACTGAAGCTAGCTACAAAGTCAGTATTTCATTCTAGGGATGTTATAATGTGTTAATTATGTATCTTTAGGAGTTACTTCAGAGACCGTGGGCCATGTTAAGATAAAAATGACAAGTGGATCTCAGGATACCTTCACAAAAGCGTGGCTCATCAATCTTTCGGCTTTGAACACCTTCACAGAGAAAACTATATTCCTTTCTCCACTGTGAGTACACTTTTATATTCACATCATTCATTATTATAATTAATTCAATTCATTCAAACAGTTTTCTCCGTCCTAGTTTAAATCAGACAGCAAAGACCGTGTCTGTCAGCCTGACGTCATCCGAGATGGAGGGTGGTCCTGTTGCCGTGTCATTATGTGTGTTCAGCTCTCTGTGCCAGTACTATAGCCTCAAGGAGATGACTTGGCGTAGTGAGGGTCTCAAGCCACTAGAGGGCACCACACTCCAAACAGTACACTGCCTGACGCGCCACCTCACCATGTTTGGGGCCAGTTTGTTTCTTCATCCTGGGGCCGTTGTGCTCCTGCCGCCTGTATGTTGTCTCATTCACACACGAAGAGTAAGTGATTGAGTAAATCTAGCTCTTTGGAATTGTTCTCCATGTCTATCCAGGCAGGTGGTCCCAATTTGAATGTGGTGGTGGGGATTGTGTGTGCTGTTCTGATCCTGATTCACTTGCTGGTGGGACTCATTGCCCATAAAATGGACCACCTGGACAGCCTGAGACTGAGCCAAGTGCCCCATTGTGGTCGAGCAGGACTGTACCACTACAGAGTGTTGGTCAAGACTGGTTGGAGGCATGGAGCAGGTCAGCAAAAGGATCTGGATTCTGCACAGCAAATTCTAATGCAAAACCTGAACCCATCAGTAGTGATGGGGAAAATGAAGCATCATGAAGCTTCATGAAACACTTGTGATTTTTTTTTTTTACTCCTCCAGATGGTGCTCTTGGTTTAACTATAAAGGCTAGTGCAATGGAAACTGATTACATTCCCACTGCATCTTTAACCCAAGACTGCCATCTAGAGGAGTCAAAAAATATCACAAGTGCTTCATGAAATTTCGTCTATTGCTACCCATCAGGCACCACAGCACATGTTGGCATCAGTCTGTATGGTGTAAACAAGAGCGGCTCTCGGCATCTGCAAAGAGATGGAGCTTTTCAACGTTGCAGCCTCGACCAGTTTCACTTAGAAACAGACGTCAGCTTGGGGGAAGTTTGGAAAATTCGGATGTGGCATGACAATACAGGTACGTGATGAGATTAGAAATACAGTGGAACATTTTTGTTCCTGAATGCTAGCCTGTTCTGATTTTAAAGCAATTCTGGACAGTTATGGACCTTTTTGGTTTTTTTTTACGTTAAAATTGAATGTAGGTTTGGACCCGTCCTGGTATGTTCAGCATGTGGTGGTCTGGGACCCTGTGACAGACCACATGTTCTTCTTCCTTGTGGATGACTGGCTCTCTGTGGAAAATCCAAAGAATGGTACAGTGGAGAAAGAAATCCTGGCCTCATGTAAGATTACTTAACTCTCACCTAGTATAAAAAAAATGACATCAAGTCAACTAAGAAAATATTACAATAATTCTTCACAGGTCCTGAAGAGCTTTTCCAATTTCAACGAATCCTGTCATCGCAGTTGATTTTTGGAATGGCAGAGCGCCACCTGTGGCTGTCGCTATGGGAACGCCCCATCCACAGTGTATTTACCAGAGCTCAAAGAGTTACCTGTAGTGCTCTCATTCTGCATTTCTACCTGGCATTGGGTGCCCTGTGGTACGGGGCCGTGGGCACCCAGGGACACGGGTAAGAACCGAAAAAGACCATCAGGGTGTTTAAATGGATGTGATGACAACATTAAAACAATTAGCATTTGATGTGTTTCCGTAAGTGGGCCAGTGTCAGCCAAACTGCTGGTCAGTATGGAAACTGTTGCTGTGGGGATGGTTGTTGCAGTTCTGCTGTTTCCTCTTCAGTGTTTGATCTGCTTTTTGTTCAGAAATGCCCACAGTCAGGTAACGTAGCATTGTTAAAATCTTCTTATGCGACTTTAGTTTGTTTTATATGTTGATAAACGAACCTAAACCAACAAATAACCCAAAAAGTTGGGTCAGAAATAAGATAAATCAGGTCAAAAAGGAATCTACCCAAATTTTTGGGTTATTTATTTAATACAAAAAAATTGGGTTACATTATCAATAAAACAACTCAACTTTAATTATTATTTAATTTAATTTAATCATTTAACCCAAAAAATTAGGTCCATCCCTTTTTGACTCAATTTGGGTGATTTCTGACCCAACATTTTTGGGTTATTTAATCCAAAAACTATTTGGGTTATTTATTTAATCCCAAAAGTGAGTTCAAATAAGCAAACCAACCAATTTTTTTGATTGATTTGTACAAAACAACCTATAACCTATTTTTTTTGGTGGGGGGGGGGGGGGGGTCAAGGAAGCAAGAGTTGTAGGTTATTCATTCAATGTAACCTTTTTGCCCCAGAAATTTGCATTAAATGAATAACCCATAGCATGCTCAGTATCTTTTTGGCTAATTTGGGTTATTTTAACACAACTATTTGTAGAGTGTATTTTTGTATGCGTCAACTGTAAAAAGAACGCCCCCCCCCCTCCCCCAAACTAACCCAGTTTTTTTTTTTTGTTTTGTTACAAAACGATCCAATTTTTTGGGGGTTGTTTTGCACAAGAACGTTAACGCAAGTGGTGGATCAGTCCTTTTTTCTTTCTTTTTTTTACCCGAATTGGGTTATTTTTGACCCAACTGTTTTTTAGAGTGCTTACTGACCGCCCCCCCAATAAAAAAAAACATGCACACTCACGTTCACATCCTAACTCTAACTTGTTTTCATTAGCCTAACATGCATGTGTTAGGAATGTAGGTGGAAGCTGCAGTGCTTAGAGAAAACTCACACAAGCTTTAGGAGAACATGCAAATTCTACAAAAGAAATCCTTAGTTGTGATTAGAAACAAGAACCTCTGAGCAGCGATGCAACTAGGTCACTGCGATGCCAAATTCAGAACGTGCAAAATCAACAAACAGCATTCACAAGTTGAAACAGTTTCAATTTTCCCGACCTTCAAACCCGAGCCTGGTTCTTCGGTTGAAAAAACTTTTTTACGTAACTACAGCATATGGTTTTCTACTATTTATTCTTACCATGTAATATGGCATGTTTGATTGGCTGGCAATCGGAGCACTATACACCATGTCTTGCCTGAAGTCAGAAAATGGATAGAATTGGTGATTAAAGGTCACAATTAATGCATGTTTGTAACACAGGTAATGATGGACGTGTCAGTTCCTTCTTCACCAGTTTGTTATTCTGTGGAGATGGACGTCTACCTCGGCCAATCAGACCTATCAGGACCATCTTTCTTATCTCTGTCTGGACCCTCTAGCCGACTCCAAGATAGTCCCTCATCCGTGAGAATACACACACACACACACTTTTCCTGCTACTCAAGTTTTAATAACTCTTTGACTGCCAAAAACGTTTAATAACGTTTAGTAAAATCCTAAGGAGGGCTGCCAAAGACGTTAAAAGTCGTTAACTATGTTTTTTTTTTTTTTTTTTTGGAAACGGGTGGAGGAAAGCCTTGGTAGTATGTGTGTTTCCATAGTCCAAACACAAAATTTTCTGTGGACCTTGAAAGATCAGTGAAAATGCTTAAATCAGTTGGCACCCACAGCATCCCTTTTCTGAAAATGCTTGGCAGTCAAAGAGTTAATAATCACAAATTCTTGGATGATTTTGTTTTAGTTATTGGAGAGCAAAGCTTTTGACTCCAGCATCCTGGACTTCTGGGCTGCTTCGGGTTTGGTGCCCCAGCCCCATGACATGTGTCAGGAAGGGACTGATGCGCCTTCCTGGGCTTCGTGCGACAGCCTGCTCAAAGAGTCTGAAGACCTCAACCCCTGCGAGGACTCGCTTGCGTTGTGCGCAACACGCCAACTAAGGAGGAAAAAAGCTCACATGCAACTGCACCTGACCCAATGCTCATCCTCGGACCCACCCGATGCCCGTCTCCATCCCCTCCAAAATGACACTATGGATTCTGCACAGGATCAAGATACTGCCAAGCCACCGCAGGCTCACAACCACAATATGAAAACCTTTTTGACCCTGTCAGGTAAGAACATATTTGTCCTAGTAGTGCACAAAACCTATATTTCATAAATGGTTTTCAGAGGAGAATCTTCTGACGTCAATAGAAGAAGGAACAGAGGACACTTTTCATTTCAGCAAAAACAACTCAGACAGCGGTCGGGACTCGCCTACAACGACCTCATCATTCTCAAACACGTAAGGCCGACATCTCACTGCTGACTGAAATTTAAGACTTGATAGAAGATTATTTTCATGATCTCGTATTATTCTTGTCTTTTCTCAGTCAGAGCACTTCGTGCGGCAGTTGGTCGGATCACGCTGATGATAAATATCTCCATGAGCCGGAGTTCCTTAAATTCGAGACATATTCGGGTCCGACCCAATGCGAGACGAAACTCTACAGATGTCCATCTGTATTATCGGTGGACTCGGTGGCCAGCACCTTCCTGCCAAGTCCTTCTCCTGACTCGACAAGATGCTCCTCCACCACACGCATTGGTACAGAAGTTTGGGTGGGAAAGAATGTTTTATTATACAGACCATCCTTCAAGTTCAGACAGTTTTCCGCTTGCATTATACTGGGGAACAATAATTTGAGAAAAAAATCTGTTGAGTTGGATTTTTATGTTTTTTCTCCATAGTTTACCCTCCAGATAAGCAAAATTCCACTGATTAGCTGTAGAAAGACTGTAGTAAGAAGAGCTGATTATACAATTTCATTTGCAGTTTATGAGGCAAATTGTTTGTGCAATAGCAACTGAAGTCAGTACTTAGTTTTAATATATGTAAACAAAAAGCTAGCATAGTAAAAATTATGAGGATGAAAGCTGTTTTTTTTCTCAACCTTGTTCTATTTCCTTTTAAACAGTTTTTTTGTTTTTATTTTCAAAGCTTGTAACTGTTGCATCTTAGTATTTTAGTTACATACATTAGTGTTGTCAAACAAGAATAAAAAAAAAACTAATTAATCTCAAAATTTTCCAGAATTAATCGCAATTACTTGAGTAAAATCTTGGAATTAATGTAAAATCATCAAATATAAAGTATATTTAGATTCTTCTGAACCTTGAATAGAATAGTTCAACTACCTATAGTCGATGTGACTCCACCAAGTCAAGAGTTAACTGAGTGGTTTTTTTTACACGTTTAATGAATTTAAATTAATCTCCAACGTTAACGCTTTAATTTGTACAGCGCTAACATCCAAACACATTTCTTTCTTTAAAAAATAAATATAGAAAGAAAGAAAACGGTCCTATGGCTCAAAAACTTGATGAGATAAAGAAAAACAAATCAGTTTTGGATTCCACACCCAATAATTAATTAAAAACAGCTGTCACACCTAACTCAACAAAAATTGTCCTACAAAAATTAGTAGGGTACTTGCTCTGACTTTCTGTGGTGATTTTGTAGATGCCATTGTAATGAAATTGTGACCAGTAAAAAAGAGGACAAAAAAGTAATGTCTTATCATTCAGGCATCCTACAGGTGCAGACAAGTTTTTCTTACATAATACAAAATGGTACTTACATGTTTGAAATTGGTTAATTATTGTGCCAAATAGAATGCCGAAAATGACCTTGCTTTAACATTTACAAATAACCCCATGGATTGATAAAACACATTCTTAAATATAATACACACATATCGACAATCTGGCCAAATTTTGGGATTTTCTTTCCCTTAACTCATTCACTACCAGCCATTTTCACTGAAGCAACCCCCTTTGCTCCCGGCTGTTTTACTAGATTTTTACTGATTTTGCAAGGCTCACAGAATATTGTCTTCTATTGCTATAAAAACCTTCCAAAAGAAAGATTAGAGTCTCTTCTTTCATCAGGAAAACAAATGTACATTTCTATCTGTTTCCGTTTTGCTGCAATTAGCATTAGAATATAGCTAAGTGTCATCAACATTCACAAATCTGTTTAAATCTGTGTAGAAAAGAGCTTTTTGCAGCATGGCCCTGGTTGATCTCTTATACTCTGCTGTCAACTGCTGGCTGTTTTTGTCATAACTACCATTGCTTGAAGCGTTTCTCTTGAGTTCAGAGGCTGCATCTGCATATGCTCTAGCATACCCACCCCCCACCCACCCCAATAAAAAAAACGTAGAAATACGTCTTTGGGACCATTGCAATATTTAAAATAGAATGTATTTATACGTTTTTGGGAACAATTCTCGGATATCTCTGGAAGATTATCCTGCCCAATGATCCTCTGTTTCGGTGATTTCAAAGTCATACTTGGGCCCTTCCCGCTCTTCTTCAAAAAATGGTTTGGCCGCCAAATGGAAATGTTGAATGCATTCAATATTTACAATCACAGGTCCTTAAGGGAGCCAAGGAATCAGTGATTGTGACGACAAACAAAATGATAGCCAATTAGGAAGCAACCAGAGTTGACTGACACAAATACAAGAGCGACGACAGTTAACCTAGTTTCTTCTATTTTTTCCTACTCTTATCCTTTCTAATTTCCATCAATCTGGATGCAAATTGGTCAAATGTTAAAAATCGGCATACGTGTTCCTCACTTTAGGCATCGCCCGAGGACGGCCCATCCGTCTGTTTCCTCCCTGGGTGTTGCGTGTGATTTACCCCCTACTGGCTATGCTGATCGGAGCATGCCTCGCTCTTGTCGGAATCTACGGCAGCCTCTTCTCCAAAAAAGTTGTTCTCATGTGGCTCATATCTGCGCTGTCCGCCTTCCTCACTTCTGCTCTCTTGCTGGAACCTCTCAAGGTCAGTGTCATCACCTGCAGGCTGGTCATGCTTTTGAAAACTTTAGCGGATATTCTACCTCTCTTAGGTTTGCATTCAGGCTTTGATCTACACTGTCGTATGGCGGCCTGTGGATCCGGAGGTGGAGGACCAACTAGCCCAGGAGACCACAGTGGTGAGAGCATTTGGAGAACATGGTGGGAAGGTTCGACCGCCTTGCGGCTACGGACTGCTGCAGGCTAAGGAGGAGGCTCGGAAAGTGCGTGCACTGAGGTCACTCATGAGGGTGAGAAAACAAAAAAGAAAATTTTTTATTTTATTTTTTTGCAATTCATGTTTGTATTAACACTCCCAGTTATTTTCACTGAAGCAACCCCCTTCACTCCTGGATTTTATATTAGAATATTGCTAAGTTTCACCATAAGTCACAAATCTCTTTAAATCAGTGGGGAAAAGAGCTTTTTGCAGCATGGGCCTGGTTGATCTCTTATACTCTGCTGCCACCTGCTGGCCGTTTTTTGTTGTTGTAATAACTACTATTGCTTTAGGCGTCCTCCACATGTCAGAGGCTGCATCAAAGCTTTCTATATGCTCTAGCATAAACAAACATAAAAAAAAAATGTTTTTAGTACTATGGCAATAGTTAAAATAGAACGTTTTCATACGTTGTTGTTTTTTTGTTAATTGTCTTTTTCATCTCTTTTGAAGCATTGTGTGTTCCAGCTGCTATTTCTGTTACTGGTACTGATGGTGAACTACCAGGACAGTGTAGAAAGAAGGCAAGGAAGGCTGCTGCACTTTGCTGTTAGACGCCAACTTCACTCCGCTCCAATGGGTGTCCCAAACCTGGCATCTATCAGAAAGTGAGCACAATGCATTATAGACCGATTCTGAACTGGGAAGTCAAAGCACAATTGTCAGGAATGGAGTGGTTGGTATCATTTCTGCCATTTACAGCTGCTTAGATGTCGAGCAGTGGATGAACAGCACATTGGTGACACACCTGCACCAAAACCGCCTACTCCACCTTGTGGGGTTGCCACGGCTCATGTACGCACACACACTGGGCCGGGCGCAGGTCACTCTGGGAAACAGCAGCGTGGCGACACACCGAGTCCTGGCTGAACTTCACTTGGGAGCCTTTTGCATTAAGCAGTAAGTCGATTTACTGTCTAATTTCCCAAAATGTTTAGCATTTTATGCTAATTCCGCTTTTTATTTATTTATTTTTGATCTCTTTAGGCTCAAAACCCTCTCTTTGGATTTTACACAGTACCACAGAGAGTCTGGTTTATTTCTCTGTCTGTCCATCCAACTGGATTGGACACAAAGATTCACTTCCTCCCTCTCCATCTATCCGCTCCACATCCCATCTTCGCATGAAGGCTTAGACCTCCATCTGGTCCTAATGGTAAAACCAACCCAGGGGTTATTATTCCTCTCCCACAAATTAAAACTCATTTTACTTCAATTGACAGGTTTTCCTTCTCACTTCTGCTCTCCTGATATCGATTGGGGAATTGTGGTCGATGGCTAGTGAGCGGGCTCGGTATCTGTGTCAAGGCAAACACTGGCTACAGCTCCTGTTGGCTGCACTGTCTTTAGCGACAAGCGGGCTTCACCTCTGTTTTCTCTCGCAGGCTACTTCATGTGTTTCCCAGGTAAATGTACAATCAAACTATATGGTCAAAAATACTGAGGCATAACTTCAAACATACCAATAAGTCTGCCAAAGAAGCTAACAGTTAGCTTAGCTTTTGCTTTTCCCTCCTTCGGTGACTTCTGTCTCTTCCTTCAAAGTGAGGACCACTAAATTATTAACTAAGTGTTGACTGAAAAAATAAATAATATGTATATATATATATATATATACATATATATATATATATACACATATATATATATATATATATATATATATATATATATATATATATATATATATATATATATATATATATATATATATATATATCATTTACTGTAGATGTTATTGACAGATGTCCAAATTCTTTTCAATTTCTTTTAGGTTCAGCAAAACATTTTTCTGATCTTAAAACAGGAAGTCAACCCTAAAATTTGCTTTACAATAATATGTTTTATGCACAGCTTTCTGATGAATATTGCATTTGCGGAATATGAATTAAGTGGCAAAATCCAGCCGTTTTTCCTCCATCTCAGAGGGCGGCCATTTTATTACTTGTTGTCCACTGAAATTGACATCATATTTGCTCGGGGCTCAGGTAACGACCAATCACAGCTCACCTGTTTTCTGAAGCTGCGCTGTGAATGGTTGACAAACATGTGATTTTTGCTGCTTAGTTCATGTTCCACAAATGTATTAATTAGCATAGAACATATTAATGTAAAAAAACATTTTTGTGTTGACTTTAATGGGTACAACAATGTGGACTTCTACTGCTTTTATTAAAAAAACAAAAAAACACTTTAAATAGATAAAATAGAGTAAATCCATTCAATCAAATCCAATATATCTGGAGGTTCTTTCTTCACTACAGAAGCATGATTAGGCTACTAAGGATATGCGAGCACCAATACCAGGTTAAGGTATCGGATCTATACGTGCCTTATTTCAAGGTATCGGGTCTCATGACGGAGGCCGATACCAGTATCAGTTGAAATAATTTGTACAACAACATAGTTTGATTGGGATTTTTTTTCTGGCCACTTGATTATTTTATTTATGTATGTATTTATTTATATTGGTTTTATTGTGCGTTTTATACAAAATATGTATTTTAAGAATAAGTGGAAAAAAATGTGATCTAGTAGAATTTTAAAGAAAAATGCATTGGTCTTTCTTGAAAATGATCTGTCATTGTTTGATTAGAAATTGTATGTATTAAAAGCACTGGTTGTAACTTTACTTGGTATTGGTGACCTCTTAAGAGTTAAGTACTCATAATGTTGTCTGTCTGAAAGATAAAGTGGCAGGCTATCAAACGTCCTTAATAAAATCCAATTAGGGCTGTTCGATTAAAATATTTATCGCAATTTTTTTTTTTTATAATTGAAATCATAATTAGGGCGATCATTTATTATTTGGTACAAAACAAAAAAATGTTTAAACGTAAAAAAATATTAAGGCAATCACAAATTTTTAAAATACTATAATTATGCAAGTTATTTTTGGACAAAACAAAATTTATGTTTTTAAATTTAAAAAATGTGCAAATGTATCAATTTCAGCAACTCAAAATTAGTATTAATAATCTTTTTTTTATGATCATGTTGATTTTGTAATTGTGGAGTGTAATAATTGAAATTGTAATTGATTAATTGCACAGCCCTAAGTCCAATACTACTTATTACACAGTACTTGAATAATCAATCCTGTTTATAGCACCATACAATTGTTGTTGTTGTTGTCGTTTTCTTCACTACACACATTTCACATATTCCATTTTTGGTCCTTTAATGTGCATCTGATTCTCTCCTGCGATTTAGCTGCGTTCACAACCTGACAGCTTCATCAACTTCCATGGTCCTGCTCAACTGACTACAAAGTCATCTCAATGTGCGGCGGTCTTACTCACTCTTCTGGTCCTAAAGGTAACTGGAAGCTGCACGTCCTCCGTATTGGCCTCATCTGTGTTTTTTTACGTTATATTTGTTACACTCTCATCATTTTTGTTTTCCAGCTCTTGGGAACATTAAGATTTGTGCGGAGGTGGGTTGTGATCATCAGAGTCTTGAGCAGAGCTTGGAAGGAGTTGTGGACTTTAAGTTTCCTCTTAATGCTACTGCTTTTCTTCTGTACTCACCTCGGGAACACGGTAAAAAAAAAAAAATGGAAAAAAGAATTGATTACCAAAAAGAACTAGACTTGACTCTCTGCTCTGGTTTCAGCTCTTCTCACGGTCAGTGGAAGGCTTTTTGTCCATGAATCAGGTTTTTGTGTCATTGATGTCCATTCTGCGTGGCCGGCTCAGCCTCCAAAGATTATGCAGGGTCCACCCGGTCCTCGGCCCACTGTATGGACTACTGCTGACGGGGGCAGGATTCTGGCTTTTAGCGAAACTCTTTGGGGCCGTTCTTATTCGTGCATACAGGTACAAATCTTTTGTGTTTGTCTTTGCTTTAGCTCGTTACAATATTCATAACCTAAATACGATTGATATGCTTCTCACGTTACAAAACAAATCAAAAATACATTTGAATGACTGCTAGATCATTATTATTGTGGGAATGTCTTATGTTGTTTCTAACCTTTATTATTATTATTATTATTTCAGACACTTTTTATTCTCCACA
The DNA here is from genome assembly GCF_051991255.1 of Vanacampus margaritifer. Taxonomy (NCBI): domain Eukaryota; kingdom Metazoa; phylum Chordata; class Actinopteri; order Syngnathiformes; family Syngnathidae; genus Vanacampus; species Vanacampus margaritifer. Next base: position 11,969,668 of record NC_135449.1, read on the forward strand.
CAACTCCCACATAATTCATCCAATTTAAACCGTTCAAATTTCAATTGCTTCAAAATTTCACGCCTTCCTGGTTATATATGATCTAATTCCACATTACTTACAGTTTTTGCACAATTCAACGTTAAATATCAAATTTTCCCCATTCATTTTTAATGGCAGACTGAAATTTTACAACTTTCCACACCCTCTTCCATACATATAACTGATCATCATTACCAGTTGGTAAAGTGCACTCTCCAGTAACCAGGAGGTCACGGGTTTGAATCCCACTGCAGACTGTACATTGCAAATATATCCATGGCCATTATGCTAACTGATATACATGTATACCAACTGACTATCATATCAGGAAATGCATTATAATTTCCCTGAAATTACTCAATGCATGCGATACAGGATGACCATCTTCAATATAAATACGTCATTGCATTCGGCTTTTCAGCATTCCTGGGGAATTTCTGCCAAATTATTATCATTCCAAAATGCTCTTTTATTTACTAGATTTGTTGTTACTTTGATTTCATCTGTGTTTTGTTGTTTAAGGGCCGAGAAAGCAGACATTTACCGTCCAACAGCAGAACCTCAAGACTATGAGATGGTGGAGTTCTTCATCAAGAGACTCAAGCTCTGGATTGGACTCACCAAGGCTAAGGAAGTAAGTATAGAAAATATAGGACGTAATATAGAAAATGGATGGACGTATCCCCCCCAATATTAAGTAGCGACTTCATTTAACAAACTGATGCTGGCTGTTTGCTTTCTGTTGTAGTTCAGGCACAGGGTGAAGTTTGAAGGCATGGACGTTCCTCCTTCCAGAGCCTCCCAGGAATCCCGTCTTTCCACTCTCTTTTCCCCCCTTCCATCTTCTCACTCGCCATCCTCATCAACTTCCTTTTCGTCCCCACGCCCTTTGTCGTCGTCCCTCTCCGTCCTGTCTGAGGACTCTTCGTTTTCCGAGCAAGGGTTTGACGTCCAGCACTTCCTGGACAACCTGCTGCCGTGCGTCAGCGCTTTGCTCAGTCAGTTTGATCGGGTCACTCGGGTAACCGAGGAGTTCAACCGCCTGGAGATTGAATTTGAAGACGCTTTGTCCAGGAGAAAGAAAATTAAGCTCAGTAACAAGGAGAACTGTGAGGACAGATTCCAAAAAGCAGCAAATCTAAAAGATCAGGAGGGTGACGGGAGGACGAAAAGTGAAGTAAGACGCAGGAGGACGGGTCTGCTCTATACCAATCCACCAAAATCAATTTCGGCCATGTTTCCGTTCACTCCTTCCATTATCCAACCACCAGCTGCACCAGTCCACCCCTCACCACGTACACGGAGCTCGCACTCAGAACCGGAATCACTACATCTACAGAATCACATGTCTAGTGACACAAATGAAGCAGCAAAGCCAACGATAGCAAGCTCCAGTTTACATCCTGTAAGTTCACCTGGTTTTATACGTTTTCCGAAGAGGAGAGCGTGGCATTCTGGGAGTTCGCACTCAGCCGATGCAGCTCAAAGGTTGTGGTTAAAACAAGGCGGAGTTGCCCCATGTGGCAGTTTTGCGCTCACCTTCATCAGACCAAATAGCGAAGAGGGCGTAAGGAGACGTATCAGTGATGGGGCGCCGAAAAAGAGGAAGGCTTGGATCTCTGAGGGACCTTCCTAAACATTTATACATTAAAATGACCCTAAATTTGGAATCTGGGTGTTGAAACAATGCTAATGCCTAATAGTGCATTTCATGTTTGGATACGTCCAACACGTAATAGTCCATGCTAGAAATTTCCCAGCAGAATAAAGACGCGAGACAACAGGGTCTGAAATTGTTATTTTATAATTTTGTAGGACTTTTTTCCCTCTTAGTAGCTTGCTAAACACATGTAGAATTTTTTTGCAAGCATTCAGTTTTAAGTGAGTAAATTTTAAATTGTATATATAATCCACGCTACATATGCACACTAAAAAAGATGGTGAAAAAAATTCTAATTACTGATTTAAAACAATAAATTAATATAATATATATTTTTTTGTATTGTAGGTCAAAACTTTTTTTTTTTAACTTTATCTTAGTTTGTGACATTCAGTGTTTTTTTTTTAAACATTTTTTATTTGTTTCAAATTTTAAAATACTTAGTTTAGTAATTTATTTTTTAAACGTTTTAAAAAATATATATTTTCCCTTTCTCTACACAAAATGTTGATAAAAAAAAGCCTTTTTTGTTAAGCGATTAATCAGATTAATCCAAATTCTAATGTGATTAATCTGATCAAAAAAAATTACCTTTTGACAGCTCTAATATATATATATATATATATATATATATATATATGTATAATGCGTGATAGCTTGTAACATTCAACTTTTAATATTTAATATATTTTATTAAATAAATAGTGTGATACCTTTTAACAATAGTGTATATTTTTGTATTATTATAATTTTATAACTAGTCACATGATATCCTGTAACACCAGGGTCCTGTAGATATACTGTAAGAACAGGTTTAAATAAATAAATAAATACATACATTAAAAAACTGTACATGTTTACTCAACTTTTTTATTTCCTTTTCTTTTATTTTTTTTAACATTTTGTATACATTTTATTTATACTTAGAAAAACTGTTATAATATTTATTTCAAATAAAATTAAATATTTTTAAACAAGTCAAAAAGTGTGATATTTGTATCATTAAACTTTGTTTGAATTTGCACTCAGTATTATGGTTGGATGTCTTGTGACATTAAAAAAATGATACCCTGTGTAACAAGAAATATAATAAAAATATAGCAGAGTCTTGTAACATTTAACATTGGGTTATTGTTTATGTATTTCATTTATAAACCAGTTCAAGACACGTGTACAAGATTGATATTTTTACAATAAAATTGAAAAAGTGGGTTGTAATTGTTTAATTTGTATTTTTTTAAAGTTAAAAACAAAATGTAGAACTTTACTGAATATTATTATTTATTTATTTTTTTTTAAATATGTACAGTATAAAATTGTCAATTTGTCATGGTCATGGACGGTCATTCTCACGTATTGTGCTCGAGCGCTATTGTGCGACATCGCGTGTCCGTTTACGGTAATACAACAACGCCTCCTCGTGCCGAGCTGTTACAAGTTTGGCCAGCTTTTATGTAAACAGTCAACGCTAGTTTGCCGCACATTAGCCACACTGTGGATTAGGATGCTCAGACTGATATGGCGTCGTCTGGCGTCCAAATTTAGCCGCGTGGAGCCCGCTTGTCTTGTCACTGCAGCCCTCAGACACACGACCCATTCTCAAAAGAACTCGGGGACTAGCACGTTCCTCCGACAGTGTTGTTTCCACCACCCACCAAACTTCAGGTCAACAACGTTCCACTTCCTCAGGTAAAAGAGGCACGGCTAATAAGCTAATGCTAACTGCACAAGTGCACATAGGATATTTTAGAATTTCCTGCAGCTTACGCTGCGCGAGACTACAATATAATCATAGACATTATAACGCGCCAGAGATTCCTGACAGCACGTGTAAAAAGTACTTCGATTAACACTTTCAGCTATTATCTCAATGCCTTATAGTTTGATTCGGAATGATTGCATTGTCACGAAAAACGAATTTAAATCGAGTGCATTGTATAATTGTTTGGCCAAGACATGTCAAGTCATGGTGACAGGGCACCTCTTGCAAAGTGAAATTTAGTTAGCCAACACAATAACAACAAGCTTAGCGATGGGATACATTTGTTTAAAGTTCGCCGAATTTAGGGGAATTACCTGATAATTTGTCATCTCCGCTGAGAGACACTTTTGGTTGCTTTAATTGTTGTCTGAAGGAGCAGGATTTATAAATGACAATTCCCTCAATGGAGTTCCGGACTTCGGGGTGCGTAGCTACGGAAGCCGAAAGGCGTATGTTTACTGAACATATTTTTTAACGCAGTGGTTAGTTCTGTTCCCCAAGCGCTATTATTTTTACTAGCATTTAGGCACACATTGTCTCATTTAACAGTAGGAAAATTTACACTACAATTAGAATATATTCTCTTAACATACTGTATCTAACATTGTGGCAATGTTTTGGTACCTAGATCATCTCCCTTCACTAGCATGGCATCAGGGGGAGAAGGGCCACCATCTACGCTTCCCAAACATACCAACAGGTTAGCCAAGGAGAGGTCACCATACCTGCTACAACATGCGCACAATCCCGTTGACTGGTAAGTGCTGCTTAGCCACACACAGGTCTGCATTTCTTAAATGTGTCTGCTATATATGGACTCTAATGTTAAGCTCATCTCAGGTATCCGTGGGGACAAGAAGCCTTCGACAAAGCACGGAATGAAGACAAGCCCATCTTTTTATCAGGTATTTTTTTTTCAACTTAAAATAAAAAGCTAATTAATTAAAAATACTTTTTTTCCCCCCTTATGCATTTGAAATTGTAAACATTCGGAACCTTTTGACCATCAGTAGGCTACTCAACATGCCACTGGTGCCATGTCATGGAGAGGGAGTCTTTTGAGAACGAGGAAACTGGCAAATTGCTCAGTGACAACTTTATCTGCATTAAAGTTGACCGAGAGGAGAGACCAGATGTGGATAAAGTTTACATGACATTCGTGCAGGTACTTTGGCACACTTTTCTTATAAACATTTGCATATTATTTTGCATGTTTTGAGGAGTTTCAATATCTCCAGGCAACAAGTGGCGGTGGTGGATGGCCAATGAGTGTGTGGTTAACTCCTGACCTCCGACCTTTCATTGGTGGCACCTACTTTCCACCCACAGACCACGGGAGAAGACCTGGCTTTAAGACAGTCCTTAACCGAATCATGCAACAGGTACAGGAATAAGTTTCTAATCCTGAACACGGGCTTCAATGTTGCCTGCTGTTCTCATTCCCTCAGTGGCAGAATAACCGCCGTAACTTGGAGTCCAACGGGGACAGGATCCTCGAGGCGCTGAAAAAAAACACGGCCGTGGCCGCCAACCCGGGCGAGAGTCCTCCTTTGGCTCCCGATGTGGCTCAACGCTGTTTCCAGCAGCTGGCGCACTCTTATGAGGAAGAGTACGGAGGCTTCAGGGAGGCTCCCAAGTTCCCCACACCGGGTTAGGCGACACCACAGACGCTCCAGTTGTCACCTCTCTGCGTTTGACCTCTCAACTTCTTTTGTCCCGCCCCCCTCCCAGTGAATCTGATGTTCCTCATGTCTTACTGGTCTGTGAATGGCTCCACCTCGGAAGGGCTCGAGGCTCTGCAGATGGCTTTGCACACACTCCGCATGATGTCGCTGGGAGGCATCCACGACCACGTTGCCCAGGTTTATTCATGGTCGCAAAAGCCCCCCCCCGCGTGAACGCCAAGCAGAATTCCTCATCTCTTTTTTCCGCAGGGCTTTCATCGTTACTCCACAGATCCTCATTGGCACGTTCCACATTTTGAAAAGATGTTGTATGACCAGGCCCAGCTTGCCATCGCCTACATAACCGCCTTCCAGGTGTGTGTGTGTAGTCTTTACTCGACTGTTTTAACCTGTTTTTTTTTTAGTCAATATGTCTCGAATAATTGTGGTGTTTGTCAGTAGTGGGACTCGATTAAAAAAAAATAGTTGGAGGCTTTTACAATTTATTACGTGGTAATCTAAAACCCGTATCTGGGTGTCTGCGCAGGTAGCGAATGTTTTTTTTTTTTTTTTTTCCCAGGGTTCGTCCCAAGTTTGCAAGACATTCGCAAACAGTTTTTCATGACGCAGATACATTTTGAACATGTTCAAAATTTCTTAGCAACCAGAAAAAAACGAGATTAAGATTTTGATTCAGATTCAGAATATGAATTGCGGTTATGTGATGTGGCCACGTCGCAAATTATCACGCAGATGGAAATACTTGACCATAAATTACAATGTCATATTTACAATGTGATCATATTTAGTTTCATATTTACAAAACCATATTTACAGTTTCACGTTTACAATGCGTAACCATATTTACAATGTTATATTTACAACAAGACTTAACCATATTTATAATTTCATACCCACCAGTGGATGAAACCATGTGTCTTATTTTTCTTTCTTTTTGTGGATTAAAAAAGTGATACAGTCCATCATATTGTATGGGGAACCTCAGGGCGTGATACACGCTGGCACGGTTCAAATCACAGGGAGTCCATACATTACGTCGCCCACTTTAGGTCAGCGGCCAACTGTCGTTTTTTTTTTTTTGTGATGGTTGGAGTCTTGTCGAGTTCATAAAAATTGCACAGTTTTGTTCAAAAAACTCGACCGCAACAAACCAATTTGTTCAAAAATTCTTAGCAACCAGAAAAAACGAGATTAAGATTTTGATGTGCCGGATTCAAAATATGAATTGCGGTTATGTGATATGGCCACGTCGCAAATGATCACGCAGATTTACAATTACAATGTCATATTTACAATATTATCATATTTATTTTCATATTTACAAAACCATATTTACAGTTTCACGTTTACAATGCATAACCATATTTACAGTGTTATACTTACAACAAGACTTAACCATATTTACAATTTCATATCTACCAGTGGATGAAATAGCGAAACCATGTGTCTTATCTTTTTGTGGATTAAAAAAGTGATACAGTCCATCATATTGTATGGGGAACCTCAGAGCGTGATACATGCTGGCACGGTTCAAATCCCAGGGAGTCCATACATTACATTGCCCACTTTAGGTAAAGCGGCCAACTGTCGTTTTTTTTTTTTTTTTTTTTGTCTTGTCGAGTTCATAAAAATTGCACAGTGTTCTAAGAGACTTAAGATCGTCTGTGAATGCTGCGAGATGCCCTCGGAAGAGCCGGATGAAGTGGTTGGAGAGAGGGAAGTCTGGGGGCGTGGCCTATTCCGGGTTACTGAGACAAACTAACCTTTCACGTACTACAACGGTGGTAGTGTCAGATTAAAATGTTCCTATGATAAGCAAAGTATTTGTTACACAATTTGCACACAGCTTTACTTTTTTTTTTTTAGATACCAGCCACTTCTATTTTGTTGTTCGTCTCACTCACGTTTAGGCGCATCTATCAGTGCATCTTGCGCAACAGTGTTCCCGTGTGTGTGTGTGCAAGGAATTAGAGCACTGAGAAAAAGTACGGCGTCGCCTGGGGAGAAGAAATACACAAGTGTGTTACTTTTTTAATGCAACATTGTTTTTGTCGTTCATCCATCCATTTTCTGTGACGGTTCGATTCTCCCCCACAGCTTTAGAAAGCTGAGTTCCATTTCACAGGCCGATCCTCCCAGGCCTGATTACCGCCAGATTTGTTGAGTCAAAAGGTTACTTAAATAGTATGTGTCAGACAATGTCACGTAACAACTAGATTTCAAACACTAAGAGTTTGCTTTTTATATTTTCTTAGCCTTTCTTTGTGGAATATTCTTGAATTGTTTTGATAATCTGACACATTTAATCAAAAATCTTGAAGAGGGCAAATATAATTTTCAAGGCATTGTACATCAAAGTGACTAACATTTTTATACATTTTCAAAATAAATGTATATATTTTTTCCAGCACTGTATTATTTCAATATATTTACAAATTCCTCGAAATGCCGACATTGCACAATAATATTTAGTTATTTATTTTGAACCATATTTACTTTTAATAGCCTTTGCCCTCATTTCCAGAGGGAGCAACCATTAAAAATAAAAAGTTAATTAGGGCACACGTATGCTGGCTTGCTCAAATGTGAATAACCTCATACATGCCTGTAGTGTGTATTTATAATGAGGCTGTAGCTACCACCTCAGCATTCATACTGCATATAAATCACCTGACAGCAGCTTGAAGGTTACGTTAATGTCAAATCATGACTAAGCATCTGTGTGCTGTTTGCATCCCCCCTTTAGGTATCAGGTGAGCAGATTTTTGCGGATGTGGCTAAGGACATACTGCTTTACGTCTCCAGAGACTTGAGTGACAAGGTGAATCATGGATAGTTTTACCCAATGTAACTACAAATACTTACAGTTATTCAGTACTTGAGTAGTTTGTTCATTGAATACTTACTCAAGTATGATAATTATCTAGAGCAGGGGGGTCAAATATGCGGTCAGAACTGGCTTGTCAGTGGGTCCAATCTGACCACCTTTTTTTTTCTCCACTAAAGTTAACTGTTGTTGCTAATTTTGTCCACTGGAGAGCGAACTGACGACTACTTAAATGCCTTTCTGAAATTTGGCTGTTACTCAGGAGTTGATGCAAAAAATGTGTCCTCATTTGAGTTAACACATTTTAGATTACTCTGCAATAAGAAAATAATTGGGAATATTTTCAGAATGTACTTGCAATTAATTGCAAAAAAAAGAGGAACATTTTGACCTGTTGTTATTTATATAGATTATTAGGCCGCCCACTTGAGATCAAATTCAGGTGAAAGTGGCTGATGAATTAAAATGAGTTTTTTACACCCCTGATCTAACACATCCATCAAATTCCATGTTAGAAATAAGGATTTTTAGCAGTACATTTATTTGTATTTAAATATATTAGGGGTGTGAATTGCCTAGTGATTCGTATCACGATTCATAGGTCATGATTCGATTTGATACGGATTAATCCGATACGAATCTATAAATTGACTATTGCGATTTTTTTTTATTTATTCAAATTTAGAAAATACTTATCAGTAAACTTATACATGTAAACTGTAAGATTTGTATGAAAATGTATTTATTTATCAGAAAATTCAGGCTTATAACTGAGCCACTGCATTTAACAAACAGGTTGCAGTCTGTTTCATGTTTGAACAGCACTGAAATAAAATATTAAGGCTTAATGTTCCATTAATATAACATTCTTCCATGCTTAATGTGTGAATCCTAACCCTAAGCAAGACGTTTTGTTGAATATTTCCATAAAAAAATGGATGTTTAAAAATCGATTCGGCCGCGTATCGAAACGATTCGAGAATTGCGCGCTGTAATATCGCGATATATCGCCGATTTTTTCTAACAGCCCCAATATATATCGTTTGTTGCCTGCACGAGCGTTTAGCCAAAGTAGAGCAATGCAATTTGCTGACAGAGCTAACAAACGAGCTGTTAATTCCACAAGGAGTTGCATAGGAAATATGTGACCTTACATATTTCCTCTTAAACCTTTCCTCGAAGGGTCAACCTTTTTTCCTCTTGATGAATGAGTTTACAACAAATAGGCCATGAAATGAACCCCACACCTGCTGCAATGATTAGACTCTGTAATATTAATGATGTCATTATATCGTAATGATGAAATGCACAACAAGTAGATTGCTTTTTGCTTGCATTTATGTTCTATGACGTAATGACTTGCTATTAGTTAAGTGGGTGTTGGTATTTTTACTATAAGTGAACATGAATGGCACAATATTGAGTTTTTTTTAAAAGTGATTGAGTGGGATATATTGATTTCAGATGAGCTTGTCGTTAAATAGCCGCCTGCCTCCCTGGCTGACTTCTTTCAACAGTCTGGGGGCTTTTACAGCGCAGAGGACGCAGACTCTGTCCCGGCTTCAGGGGGCTCCGAAAAGCGCGAAGGGGCTTTCTGTGTCTGGACAGCCTCGGAGGTTCGACAGCTGCTGGCCGATGTGGCAGTGGGTTCCAGTGGGTCCGCCACCTTAGCAGATCTCTTCATGCACTACTATGGCGTGAAAGAGCAAGGCAATGTTGCGCCTGAGCAGGTGGGAAAAATGGTACAGTTTGGACATTTTTCAATCACAATTTGCCGCAAGCGTTGCATGTGTTGCAGGTAAACATGACGGGGGGAAGTCAGGATTGATGCCAATTGGAATAAAGACGACAGCTGCAGTCCGTATGACTTCATATCTGTTCTGTATTCTGCCAGGACCCTCACAGGGAGCTGCAGGGACAGAATGTGCTGATCGTGCGCTATTCCGCTGAGTTAACAGCTGCGCGCTTTGGCATTAGCGTGGAGACGGTCAATGAGCTTTTGGCTTCGGCGCGGGCCAAAATGGCAGAAGTGAGGAAGGGGCGGCCACGCCCACATCTGGACACCAAGATGCTGGCCTCCTGGAATGGTAATGATAGAACAGTTTGTGGATTTTTCATAATAGTTAGTTTTTATTTCATTTTGACTCTTTTATTTTTTTAATTTTTTAATTCAGTTAGATTTAATTGATTTTTGAGCAGTGTTGTTGAAAAGGCTTTGTTTTCGTTGAGTTTTTATTAGTTTTAGCATTAGTTTTATCCATCCATCCATTAATCTGAACCACTCATCCTCACAACCTTTTAGGTTATTTATTTATTTATTCATTTATCTATTTACAAACCCAATTTCCAAAAAGTTGGGACACTATGCAAATTGTGAATAAAAACTGAATGCAATTAAGTGGAAGTGCCAAATTGTAATATTCTATTCAGAATAGAATGTAGAGAACAGGTCAAAAGTTTAAACTGAACTTGGAATTGTGATTGGTCTGACCACAAAACGTGTTTCCACTTTGCCACACTCCATTTTAAAGAACCCCTGGCCCAGAGAAACACCAAACAACAACAAAATATTGAAATCTGGCACTTCCACATAATTGCATTCAGTTTTCATTCACAATTTGTAAAGTGTCCCAACTTTTGGGGAATTGGGTTTGTATTTATTATTTGGAGTATTTGTTGATGACAAGATAAAAAAATAAATAAAAAATAAGGTCACTAAGGGGCGATGGTTAGCTCAATGTGTTAAGCGCCCGAACCTTGCAACCCCGGTTCGATTCCCGGGCTGTGCGGTTCTTTCCTGCAGGTCATCACCCATCTTCAGTTTTGTCCACATTTGAAGAGGCCTGATTCTGACCTTTTGCATGTCCGCAAATATGTCATTTGAGAACAAAACATCTGGATTTTGGTTTCATTCATTTGTGGGTTATAGTGTGTCTTTGACTGTGTCAAACCAAATCAGCGTGAACTATTCCAAACCTTACAATACAGAATTAAAAATCCACCGACTTCTTGGTGGAGAGACCGAGTTGCATGAAAGACTCATTTATATTTGGGGGGGGGAAAGGTTTCCTCATTTGCCTCCCACTCAGTATCCATCACAGGACAGATTGTATTAGTGAGCTAATGAGGCCCTGTATTCCTCTGAACTTTCCAATTAGACAGAATACTTCCCCCATCTTCTCTAATGAAGAAAACCTCCCCATTAGTCACCTGTCCTCGACTGCAGCACTTTGAAGACCAGACTGCCCCCCCCCCCTCAGGCTTTGATATAAAAACATGAAGTAAATGAGTGCGTAAGTGAAAGAGCGCGACGATAAGACTTCAAAGAGTGCGGAAAATACCTATGCTAGTGTTGAGTGGTTATAAGAGGTGGTATTTTTAGCAGCCATATTATATAGCAAAGTACCATGTTCATCATCATCATCATCATCGCATACCAACAGGTCTGATGCTGTCAGCCTACGCCCGTGTCGGAGCCGTCCTCGGGGACGAGGCCCTGCTGGAGAGGGCGGTGCAAGCTGGCCACTTCCTTGAGGAACACCTGTGGGATACGGAGAGGCAGACCATTCTGCGATCTTGTTACCGTGGAGACCAGATGGAGGTGCAGCAGATGTAAGAGTTTGTGTGTATATCAAAAGGTGTCAGAAGGGGAGGGGTGGGGGGTGGTTACAGCACCAAAGCATACCAGAAGATGGTAGAAGAGTGTAGGACAATAACATGTCTCAGAGGAGGAAAGACAGCATGTTGGAATACAAAGGTAGCAAAGAAAACACTGTATTTAAATTGTATTGCTACTTTTAAATTGATCTAATTATTTAGAATAATAATATGACAGCTCTGGTTCACGTCATATTACTCAACTCTCTGTCGGAAAAATCGACATGCATTTTTTTCATGCCCCGAAGTACAAGTGATGCTTTCTGCAAAATTCTAGAATATAAACAAGTGTACATTATTTTAGAAGTGGGGTACAAAAGTAGGTATACAATAATATCATATCCACAAAACTAGAACATTCATGCAGAACGGGAGAGAATGGGACTGCTGACTCTTGCGAGGTGGAAAGCCTCGTCGGGGACGTCTACAGACAAGAATCTGGGGTGTACCTAATGTTTTGTACAACATGGCCGTCCCATTGGGCAGGCCTACAAACTAGAATCTGAATGTACATAATGTTTTGTCCAAGATGGCCGCCTTATTGGGTGCCCTACCGACAAGAATCTAGGCTGTACCTAAAGTTTTGTCCAACATGACTGTCACATTGGGGGCAGGCCTAATGTTTTGTACAACATGGCCGCGCCATTGGTGATGCCTACAGACAAGAATCCGGGGTGTACCTAATGTTTTGTCCAACATGGACACTACATCGAGAGTGCATACGGAAAATAATCCGTGGTGTACCTAATGTTTTGTCCAAGATGTCCGCCTTATTGGGGGGCCTACAGACAACAATCTAGGCTGTACCTAAAGTTTTGTCCAACATGACTGTCACATTTGGGGCGGGCCTAATGTTTTGTACAACATGGCCGCCCCATTGGTGATGCCTACAGACAAGAATCCGGGGTGTACCTGTTTTGTCCAACATGGACACTAAATCGAGAGTGCATACGGAAAATAATCCGTGGAGTACCTAATGTTTTGTCCAAGATGTCCGCCTTATTGGGGGGCCTACAGACAAGAATCCAGGGTGTACCTAATGTTTTGTACAACATGGCTGCCTCATTTGGGGGGCGGGGCTAATGTTTTGTCCTACATGGACATTACATCGAGAGTGCATACGGAAAATAATCCGTGGTGTACTTAATGTTTTGTCCAAGATGCCCGCCTTATTGGGGGGCCTACAGACAAGAATCCAGGGTGTACCTAATGTTTTGTACAACATGGCTGCCTCATTTGGGGGGCGGGGCTAATGTTTTGTCCAACATGGACACTACATCGAGAGTGCATACGGAAAATAATCCGTGGTGTACCTAATGTTTTGTCCAAGATGTCCGCCTTATTGGGGGGCCTACAGACAAGAATCCAGGGTGTACCTAATGTTTTGTACAACATGGCTGCCTCATTTGGGGGGTGGGGCTAATGTTTTGTCCAACATGGCTGTCCCATTGGGCAGGCCTACAGACTAGAATCTGGGGTGTACCTAATGGTTTGTCCAACATGGCTGCTTTATTAGGGGACCTACAGACAATAATCCAAGGTGTACCTAATGTTTTGTACAACATGGCTGCCTCATTCGGGGGGTGGGGCTAATGTTTTGTCCAATATGGCGGTCCCATTGGGCAGGCCTTCAGACTAGAATCTGGGGTGTACCTAATGTTTTGTCCAACATGGCTGCCCCATTAGGGTGGGGAGGACCTAATGTTTTGTCCAACATGGCCGTCCAATTGTGGGTGAGGGGGTGGGGGCTACAGACAAGAAACCCAGGTGTACCTTATATTTTATTCAACATGGCCGCCTTATTGGGGGGCCTACAGACAAGAATCTCACATTTTAAATGTCAAAACCTAGTATATGTGTGGATCGCCTCACTGCCTAACTCATCCTATATTTTTACCTGTATCACGAAAGGAAATAGGCCAATGCGTATATAGGCACAAGAACCAATACTATTGGGAGAAATTGGATCAGTAATGGGAAGTCCAAAAACATGACACAATAATCTCATTATAGTCAACTCTGCATTTGCATGAACCGGCCCGTAATTAAATTACCTCTCGACGGTCTGATCACACGGCAAGATTGAAACAAGGTTGGCCACATTTTAAACTGATTATGTAAGCCTGTTGCACGAGTAAGATTGAAGACGTTTTCAGGTCGGAACCTTTTTGGACTGAGAACCCAAGCAAATACAATGCATTGAGTTTTTTGAAAGCAAGCAACAGAAACCTGTGTGCTTGTGTATTCACTTTTTCACACACAGCACCGCTGCAGGTGTCCTGGTTCTGTTGGCCAGCGCTGTGCCCTAGTTAATGTCAATGAGTGAGTGTATAAAGCCCTCCGCATCAGCAGAAAACAAATATGCCAAGAGTCCCACAACGCCCAAGATAAAACGCATTCATTTTTAAACACACATGAAGAGCCGCACACTTGTGCTTGAACAACCTGGCCTTGATCCGCAGCTCTCGTCTCATTCATAATTGTCATGTTCGCTTGTGTGTCAGCATGGAGACTGCTTATCACGGCGATTTTTCTCACGCTCGATGCAGCTTTTATGTATGTCATATGAGGCACGTATGGTGTGTGGACTCATTTAGCAGGAGCAATGGTTGCTACCTTGGCAATTTGGGTTAATGGTTTGTGGATGTGTTGATGAGCTAATGCTATCTATTTTCTAAGGACTTCTCCTTTCCTGGCTCTGGATGTTTGATATTTTTATTGCCTTCACCAACAAGATGAGGAGTTATTACTGATGACTCTATTTGGATTAATCACTAAATAGAAAATGTCAATGACTAACATGTATTGTTGCAAACCTACAACATAAACAATACTGTATAACTAAGACCACATCCTCTAATTGTGGCAGTGCTCAAGCACTTATGTTGTTTCTAACCTTTATTAATTATTAGTATAATAATTATTATTATAGCGTTTTATTCTCCTCACTTTTTCACAGAGAAACAACTCCCACATGGATTTACACTTGCTTAAAAAATTCACGCCTTCCTGGGTATTTATTGTCTGATTCCACATTACTTTTTTTTTTTTTCTTCTTCTTTTTTTCTGGAGAGCTCAGTATTGTTCATTTGACATGTCATCATCATTGCTCTCCCTTTTTTTTTTGTATGTATTTATGTGTGTGTGCGTGCGTGCGTGTATTCATTAGTGCACCTAAAACCTATTAAAAAATCCCATACCATTCACCTAAACCGAACACTTCAGAATCCAGCCCGAGTCGTGGGGCCGTCAGGAGACCCGAAGAAGGACCAAAGAAAAGAAAGGAAAGTGAAGTCCAGCACCGACCAGACATCACCCACCAGGCCACCAACCAGAGTCCTTCACCAACCCCAGAGACATCTAAATTCCAACAAATCAGGGAGACCTCAAGGGCCCAAAGGAGAGACTGAGGAAAGGTAGGAAGGACAGACGAAGCAGAGTGAGATCCACAGACACCAGCCTCCACCGATTCAATAACCTGAGGAAGAAGCAGATTGTGTCTGAGTTTCGGTAGATGCTGGTGTGGTGGATCTGGCATGCATGAAAATCTCCACCAAAGAGGGGAGCCGTCGACCCCCGCCAGGACAGAGCAAGCGCAACACCTCAGGGCCCCCCAGGCCGCGGCAGCGCCAAAGAACGACCCCTGGGCCCCGCAGGGGCCACCGTTCGGAGAGCAAACCCAGGAGCAGGAGCGCCCCCCACCCCAACGCGGCCCGCGCCCCCAACCCAACGCAGCAGGACGGGGCACTGCAGGCCCGCCAGGCACCCCACCGGTCCACAGCCCCCGCGACCCCCCCCCGCCCCCCATCCACCCCCGCCATACACCCCCCACCCAGCCGCCCCCACCCCCACCAACCGGCAGCCCCCGATCCCCAGACCCCGAAGACACCCCGCACCCAGGCACCGGCGCCGAAGAGAGGCCGGGCAGCGGAACGGAGAGGGCATCCGCGCCCACCCCACCCCCCACCACGTGGAGGGACGGAACACCGGGGGCAGAAGGGGAGATGGGGGCACCGGAGGACGGGCAGCACCCCCGAACCCCAGGCCCAGCAGGGAGAGGCCCTGGTCGTCACCCCAACGTTCTAAGTGAAAACTAACCCTGTTACTGAGTTTGCCAGCTCGCCGACTGGCAAACTCTATACCCCTAAACCTTGAGTGTGACCCCAGCCGGCACCGGCGCCGAAGAGAGGCCGGGCAGCGGAGCGGAGAGGGCATCCGCGCCCACCCCACCCCCCACCACGTGGAGGGACAGAACACCGGGGGCAGAAGGGGAGATGGGGGCACCGGAGGACGGGCGGCACCCCCGAACTCCAGGCCCAGCAGGGAGAGGCCCCGGTCGTCACCCCAACGTTCTAAGTGAAAACTAACCCTGTTACTGAGTTTGCCAGCTCGCCGACTGGCGAACTCTATACCCCTAAACCTTGAGTGTGACCCCACCCAGTGTATATACATAAGTGTGTGTGTGTGGTGCATTAAAATTGGGAGCAGGTGAACCGGAGCAGAGGGAAATGATATCCCCATGCTCCGATCCACCCGCCTCCCAGGCATGTCAATGAGCGTATGTGGTGCATTAAAAGAAATTAATGGGGGGGGGGGGAGACACACGGACAGGGGACCGCAGCACTGCTCCATACTGCGGTCTGCCCCAACCGATGGCGCCCCCCTAGTTGTGTGGTGCATTAAAATTGGAGGGGAGTTGTAGGGCGAAGACGGTGTTTCCACCGTACCCCACTCCCCCCCAAAGTGTGTTATGTGCCCTATATGTCTAAAAAAGTGTGAATACATGTATTGTCACAAAAAGTATTGTGCAAAACTAGTGCAGTGAGTTAAGAGGAGCGACCAGCTGCCCCCCCAACCGGGCGGGGGCGGGAGGTGCACTGATTCCACATTACTTACGTTCGATTCATTTTCAATGTGACTGACATGGAACTTTGAAAATTTCAACAAAATGTTTTTTCTTTTTTTTAAATAAAAAGTGTCCAAGTGTCAGCATCAACTTTTATAAAGTAAAATGGCAATTGAAATAAATATGTAAATGAAAAGTTACCTGTATTTCACTGAGCGACAAATGCATGCTAATGTAGCTAATTTTAGTTTTTTGTCAGGGTTCGTAAAAGATTTCACAAGGTCTTTGCAGACAGTGAAAAATGTCTTTGCGACAAATAAAAAATGCCTGAACATCTTACAAATCCTGATGAAAATGCACAATTTGCACGCATTCACCGCTCAGTGAGAAACCAGCCTTATCGGCCTTCGCAAAAAAAAGGCCGATGCCGATATTTGTCAAAATGGCAAATATCGGCATGGGCCGATAATCGGTCCATCCCTGGGAAAAAGGCTCAAACTTGGCGTGATTATTGGAATGTGTGTTCCCCACTTAAGTGTTTGCTAATGTACAGAGAGGATAGCGAACCAAAACAATACAGTAGGTCATTAATGACCTCTCTGACTGTTCCTGTCCATTTGCTTTCCAAATTTTGCTTCGCGGCTCGCATCTGTTAAAACATTTCAAGTACAAGAGGGCGAATAAAAAGGTCCTTGAACATTTCCAATGGGCTTTAATCTCTAAAGAGTTTTTCACTTGAGGGCCGCCGTCCTTTTAACTGGTCACCTCAACCAACTGACATGTCCTTGTGTGAAGGAGACTTTATTATCGGAGACAAACTTCCATTGTGATGTGGTTGCTGGGGAGATACTTTTATGTCGCTGTGATAATGGGGGTCATTTTCAGGATACGGTCATTTCTTCTTTGGTGTGGTGGCTTCATAATGTCTCTGCTTCTGATAAACATCCATCACACTTGCAGACCTACTCGCTGAACTCTCACCATGTAGCTTCCTTGGCTTAAAGGCTGATATTTACAGTATTGCAAAAGACAGGGAGCAATTTATTTGTTTTTCTAATGAAAATGAATAGCCATTGCTAATTACAGATGAATTGTTTTTGTATATTTTGTGACCTTTCTATACCCCATAGACTGCTTCAATATTGCTTAGTCTATTCTTTCCCCCCTAATATTTGCCAAAATGTCAAAAGGGATCTTTCAAACCTTGTTCTTACGCAACGCCAGTGCCTTCACTTTCCCCTTTGGCCCTTCCGATATGACACAGGCTGTCTGAGAGAATAACAGCTTTCCTCACCTCGACAAGACCACTAAAAGTTTCTCCATGCCCTCCAAAGTCCTGTTTTCAACCACTTGACCACTCTTCTCGCGGTCTCCATAAACCTGTCCCCCGGCCTTTCCTAACACAACGCTATCTGACCCCTTGTCACCGTCCGTCCACTTGCACTCACCCACGCAGGGTGTCACTTTGGGAACCTGAGGGGGAATGCAATTAGTGTGGGGAATCAGGACCCTGTTGAAGGTACTTTAAGGGATGCACGTTATGGGTTTAGGAAGGGAAATGAGAAAAGAAAATTGTATGGATAGAAAAGAGATGTTTGAGGTAGGGTTGCTCGATCATTAAGAAAATATTAATTCATTACTAGTATTTACTCATTTGCTCCCAACAACATATAAATACGTTCTATTTTGAAATATTACCATGCTTCCAAAATGTATTTAGATATATTTAATGCTAGAGCATACAGAAAGCTTTAATGCCACCTCTGAACTGAAGAGAATGCTTGAAGCAATAGTAGTTATTACAAAAACGGCCAGCAGGTGGCAGCAGGGTATAAGAGATCAACCAAGGCCATGTTGCAAAAAATCACTTTACCCACTGTTTTAAACAAATTTGTGGATAATGATGAAATTTAACTATATTATAATGCTAATTGCTACAAAATAGAAACATATAGAAATATACTTTTTTTTTTCCTGATGAAAGAAGAGACTAATCTTTCTTTTGGTAAGTTCCATGTTTTTATAGCAATATAACACAATATTTTGTTGGCCTTGCAAAATCTGTCAAAATCCAGTAAAACAGCCGGTAGCAAAAGGGGTTGCTTCAGTGAAAATGGCTGGGAGTGAATGAGGTAATTATTTTGGTAATGAAATCATGATTATTTTTTGGTACAAAGCAAAAAAATGTTTAAACGTAAAAAAAATATTGAGACAAATAAAGTTCTTTAAAACACAATTATGCAAGTTCCTTTTGGATGAAACACAATTTATTTTTAATTAGTTATTTTGAAATTTGAAAAAGGTGCAAATGTATTAATTTAAACAACTCAACTGAAAATGAGTATTAATAATCTTTCTTTTTTTCTTTTTTAAACTATTATGCTGATTTTGTAATTGCGGAGTGCAATTAAAATTGTAATTGAATTTCAGCCCTATTTTGAGGAATTTGATTGGCTGAAAAATTACAATTTGGATTGGCACCTGATTGTACACCTTTAAGGCTGCATTTTGAAGTGCTTACAAAATCCACATCTAGAACCTTGAAATTCCTTGATTGATGATCTATAGGCCACTTTTCATATGGCAGCATTTCTGACATTCATTCCTTTAACGTGCTTTTTTACATCTAGATCGTCGCCTATTTCTGGCTTCCTGGATGATTACGCATTCATCATTTGCGGCTTGCTGGATCTCTATGAGGCCACCCTGCAGACTGAGTGGCTGCAGTGGGCCGAAGAGCTGCAGCTCAGACAGGATGCGCTGTTCTGGGATTCAGCGGGTGGAGGCTACTTTTGCTGTGATCCCAGTGACAGCACTGTTCTACTGAAACTCAAAGAAGGTGCGAGAGATTCACAGTAAAGTCATTGGCACCTTCACCATATCAGTAGTAATGAGATATTCAGACACTCAGGTCAGATGCATGGTTAAAAGTAAGTAAAATAATAAGGCTATCATCATATAGTTCAAAGATCTGTTAAAATCTTTTCTGCATTACCAGTTGTATGTGATCACATAGCAATCATTATGTGGCAAGGGTAGAGTTAGACTTTATGAAAACTTATGTTATTTTTCAATTGGCAAACAAAATGTTTCAGGTCATTAATAAACAGGGGCCGCCTTTATGTGCTGCACATCGATTTGTCATGAAATATAAATAAAGGGTGTTAGTAAGCAGAGTAGGGGTTAGCACATCTGCCTCACAGTCAAACAAACAGGTTCACCACAGAGGATTATTCCAACATAATCTAATGTCTGGCCTTAAAGTGCACTGCAGCCAGCCTGTTGTCAGCTGGCATTCGTCTTATCTCTTCAGACTGATCCTTAAAAAAAAAATATATATATATATATATATATATATATATATATATATATATATATGTTATCCTTGTTGCTCACTGAACTGAAGTATTTTGAGATTCTAAAATCATATTGACTTACCCAGTACAGTATAGACTTTCACTATCATATTTTACGTTTCTATTTTAAAATATTGCCCAGAATTTACTATGGTTTTAAAGCATTTGACATACATGCCAATTTATCAGTAATTTTGAAATTATCAGTTTTTTTTCACATAAAAAAAACAAATCAAACAATCAATTTTTATTTTTTCAAACCAAATAAATTAATTAATTGTGTATGGACAAATAAATGTAAACATACTGTTGATGGTTCCCTTAATTATTTTGCTGATTCCATACACTTAATGGCCGCTCCCAAAATTCACAAATTTTAATGATGCTGTCAGAGATTCTCATGTAATGGCCAATCTATTTTTCATACTGCTTAAGAGCTGAGGCTACTGAAGACTATCCCTAATTGCATCACAAGTCAATCATATAGGGCAGACGCGGAGAGATGTGCACTGCACATCCAACAAATGTGGGAGGAAAAACCACACGGAATTGTGATTACAGAACGTTTAGGCTGAATTTACGCTGCCGTGCCAAATTTAATCCGTTTACACAAATACAGTATTTCAAATGACACATATCCAATATATGCTTGCATTCACTGAACATATTAAACAACCATGGGGGTGCTTTTAAAAATATAGTTAAGATGATAATAAAAATTATAATATTAATAATGAATGAAATTACTTTATCTCTACTAAATATGATGGCATCCACCACTCGTCCGCAGAGCTCAGAATCTCTGCCTGTGCCTCAATTTGACCAAAAATATGAATAACACCACCTGCGCCACAAATTAGACCTGCTTTTACCTGGTCTAAAGTCTGCTCTACTTTTGGTCACCAAATTGTCAGGTGTGGCGGTGGGACGAGTATTAGAAAGCACACCCGGCATAGCCTACCGCGGCCTTCCAAATGCCCCACGTGATGACTGGAGTATCATTTTGTACTGAAAGATGGTGAAAAGCTTGTAGTCATAAAGGTTGTGAACTGTTGACAGATCAGTGATGAGATTGCGAGTGAGAGAGCTTGCATGAGTGTCGGCGTTCTCATGCCTGTCACACCTGCATGCGTGTGTATTGATTGAAGTCGACGTTTGAGACCTTTCATGTGAAAGGATCGACTGTGACATTATGGTGGCGGCACTGGAATGGGTTGAAGTCCATTAGTGATGCTACGGCAGCACACACGTCCGTCCCAATAGCGGAGTCTGCCTCTACAAGACGGATTACCCCTCTGCCACACATTTACACCACTGCCTTTCTCAGCTTCTTGTGTTTGTCTTCTACATTGAACTCTTGAGAGAGGCTTTCTATTTTAAATAGCTCTGTTTTAAAAACAAAAAAAATGTTTTGTTGCCACGCCTTCTAAAAGACAGCATATGTTAACTTGAAAGAATGCATTGTTATTTACACATATGCGTTGTTTTGTGACACATAGGTTTTGTTGAGATGCAGACATTTTGTGAGGTCATAGGTTATGAGAAGAAGCCCCACAGGCTCTTATTAGACACCGATAAAAGATAAGAACCAATCTCTTAACGGGCCTATGCCAGGTCCCAGATTAGGCCTTTTTGAGGGGTGGTCCTGTTAGAACTGGGACTGGCCCTTATATATAGCTTTACAAGTTTAAATGATCATTTTGCGACTTTATACTGTATTATTTAAGCCTTGAAGAAAATATTACTCATGTTGATTTATTTTTTTATTATTTGACAGTACAACATCTAACTGAATACTTAACATCTTACATTTTCCGGCCTTTATATGTTGTATAAATATTGTTCAAGCCGTTCCTTTATTTTTTTTTTCTTATGGAGAGCTCAGTATTGTTCATTCGATTTGACATGTCATCATTTATTTAAAATTTTTTTTCATATATATATATATATATATATATTTTTTTTTTCTTTTTTTTTTTGTGTGTGTGTGTGCGTGCGTGCATGCGAGCGTGTGTGTATTCATCAGTTCACCTAAAACCTATTAAAAAAAATCCCATACTAATAATATAATATAATAATAAATTGTCAAATGCAGAAACATCAATGTAAGTTATCACGATGTGGTGGCTCTCGCTAACAGGCAGAATTAAGTAACCAGAATTAGGTTAAAAAATTCTATATACGTAGACCATGTTTCTATAAATTTTGATAGTTGATTTTTATTTGAGGCAGATATTTTTTCCATTAAAATGTGATTTATGAGGAGGTTAGACCATTGGTCGATATTCAGAGTTTGTTTATTTTCCGTTCCTTATGAAAGGGTTTAACCTGATAGCTCACTGGTAACACCCAGAGGGTGCAGGTTCGATCCCAGCTTGCCCCATTTATAAAAAAAAATAAATAGTTATAATGTATAGCATCTTTGAGTAAACTTTGAGTAACATTTAAGTATCTCGAGGCCAGGCAGAGTGTCATCTTTTTTGGGAAATGAAAATATGCTCACCCTAGTTTCTATTTCTGATCATTTCCTTTTGTGTCTTTCAGATCAAGATGGAGCCGAGCCCAGTGCTAACTCGGTGTCAGCGTCCAATCTGTTGCGTCTGTCGCAGTACACTGGAAGGCAGGAATGGCTCCAGCGGTGCCAGCAGCTCCTGGCAGCATTCTCCGACCGTCTTACCAATATCCCCATCGCTCTACCCGAGATGGTCCGGGCCCTTATGGCACAGCACCACATGCTTACGCAGGTTAGCCTCTCAAAAACACTAATGAGAAAAATAATTATTGTTTGTCCATTCAGTTTCCTGCCACCAAGATTCTCTTGTAGACCTCTGAGGATGCAGGAGCTGTAACTTGGGGATCCTCAAAATATTTAGTAATAAATTGATGATTTTCAAGAAGTGTTTACCCACACATGGGAACTGGCACATAAGTAGTGTCATAGATGATGTGTGTGATTTGTGATATAGAGAGCATCAAAAAAAGTTGCTTGCACAGTCGGACTAGTCTTCCATTTAAGAGACCAAGTGTACTTGCTTCAAGTTGTTTATTTAATGCTCCCAGATTATAGTAAAACTGAAAAATAAGAACAAGAAATAATTAATTGATAATTAATCATTATATAATAAAACACTAAAATGTTCAGCCAAACCATATGAATGTGAAACAACATACATGGGTTACTGAAATTTACCACACGTTAGAATAATAAGCGAAGTTTACATTACGTGAAAATCAAGTTAAAAAAAAATTGCTAATAAACATAGCCATCTTTTAAATGACGGAGATTAGAGTGCTGAAGGTGTTTGCGTAACGGTACACCCTAAAGCTTGCAAGCATTGTTTAAACGGCTTTCAGCCTTAAGTGAAAAAACGACAGGTGCGCTTGCTGCCAATTTTGACTGTCCTAATGGAGTTTATAGGCAAAAAAAAACACCATTGCGAAGCTCGAGAAGATGGAAGTGTACGCTTGTAAATCTCCGTTCACTCTTCCCAATTTCCAGACAGAAAAGAAAGATCCAAACGAACGTAAAAGAGGCTAAAATGGGAAAATTTCTTGAACACATTTAATTTTGTCAATATCCTGAAACCGAACAGACGGTAGAATTACAAAGATTGCTAGCGGACGTACGTGTAATGAAACTAATGGAGTGACGGTCATTTAAGAACCTGCTTCTAGCCCCAGTTGACCCCCTCAGTGAAGAAAGATCCTACCCGTCTCTTGATTGGTGTTGTGTCCTCTGTCCTCTGTCCAATTCCAGGTAAAGTGCTCACATTCGGCCAAATATTAAGCACTTAACCCATTAAGGCCTGGCAAAACATGCCTCTAAAACCTGGGTGACTTTTGAGTCACCCCCAAAAACCTGAAGTAAAAAAAATAATAATAATTACATCTCAGCTCCTGAAGCAGAAAGAAACATAATTCCCGTAGCATTTCAGAGCTTTCACCTTTTGCGTTCACACAAACTTAAGTTTATTATTATAAATCTTCAATATTTAAAAAACAACAACAAATAAATGTTGCATTTTTGGGTATATAACTCCATATATATTTACCTTCAACACTCGAGTGGTAATTATTCGTCGTCCATTCCTTTACAAAGCCATCAAAATTTTCAACATCCTCATTGTCTACAAACATATTTCTTAACAGTATGTCACTGTCAACTGGTTACACTGATTCAAATTCCTACCGTGCCGTCGTCAATCGCGTCATTTATTTCATAACTCCCGCCAATGTTTGTCAGCCATAAATGCTCAAATAAAATTCCAGGACATGCTACGTGGCCCACGTCAAACTCTTGTACATATTCTGATGCATTTCATCGGCTAAGACACCAAGAATTGGTCAAAACAAAACAAAATGACTTAACCGCTCTCCCGGCTTTAACAGTAGAAGCGTGGTCACGCGCTCCCGGCCTTAATGGGTTAAATAAGCTTAACTGTAATATCTCGGCAGTCAGTAATGACACACTATGCATGTTTAAAATAGATTAAATAAAAACCTCAACTTTCCAACGGTCCAAATCAGCGCTTCCCCCATTAGACCCCATTAGTTTTCAATGAAAAGCTGGTAGTAGCCGGCCTACCCATAATGCACCGTGCTGCCGAGATGCGCACTTCGCTTTTTATAAACCTGAAAACATTTGCTCCTGACTGAGCATCCACATATGCAACAATACTCAGTCGTATATTTTCTTTGCTTTGAGGGAACATCAACTTTTACCGGAGCTTAGTTGGGGACCATCTCTGCCTGTTCTAGCTTTCTTACGCTTCACAATTCACCAAAAATGGTGATGCTTTTCTGTTTGATCATTTGTTCGCCTGGCATCTTCTGTTAGGAGAAACAATTAAATCAGATTTTCCCTGACAAACTTTCGCCGAACAAACTTGAAGAGACTCTGGAGGGGGGGGACAAAAAAAAAAAAAATTGTAGCAAGTCTAGTTAACTTTCTCTCTGACATCTGTGACCTACGGAGGATGAGTGAGGGCTTCGGGGCAAGAGTAACGAGCTTAACGTGTGCGAAAGTCTGAGTGACAACACCTGCCTTCCTCGTTACTGCTACAAATACGACACTGACCTCCGTCACCTCATCCCCCTCTAACCTCCTCTCAGGTACCACCTTTCCCCTCTTATTTCACTCTAATCATGCTGTCTCATTTTTTCCCCCTTTCTGTTTAGATTGTGATCTGTGGCCAAAGAGATTCCCCAGATACAAAAGGTCTTTTAGAAGTGGTCAACTCGCTCTTCCTGCCACACAGGGTAAGTGTTGTAGCTGTACTGTAATTACTGTATGTGATATAGCATAATAGCAATTTAAATTACCCAGATGTATTGGTGGTTTACGCAAATAAAAATACCGTAAAATGGTCCCTTGAAAAAAAGTCTTACAATTATCAAGAAATATTTCGGTAAGAATTAACCCAGCAAGATCACAATGTAATGAAAACACACATTATGTAGTTAGATCTAGAGAGTTTTTATGGACTTTTTTTTTTTCCTTTGGACTATCTCCTTATTTCCCCTTTCTTCTCTCAGCTAATTGTTGTTTGGTTATTTTTAAATAAACCATTTTTTTCAGTGTGATTAACAAAGGCAAACACAAGCAGAAAAGTAAGTTTCTCCAAAATAAACACACATACAAAACAATAGGAAACATGCAGCAACAGCAAATCCCACAAAAGCAAATTAAAAGTTGGTATAACTTAACCATAGTCGTAATTAGATCAGCAAATTAAAAATATTTTATTCTCACTGCACAAAGACACTCGCACTCAACAGGGCTCTGAATGTAATAGAAGTGAGTTGTGTGTTATCAGACGTTAGCTTGCGGTTGCGTCAGGTCACTCCATTTCCCTGCGGGGAGAGAAAAGACCCAGAGTGAGCCAGATAGAGCCCTTATCAGCATGGATCAGTTATTAAGGGACATGCACTAGTTGGACTATCACACCCGGACCAGAGCCAGTCACATGCTGAGTGAGCCTTGTTACTGTCAACTTTATCAAGCTGGATTGTCTCCTAGAACACAACTGTTGAGTATTTTTTCCTTCAGAATGTGGGGGTCAATATATTTTATTGGATGTGTAGTCACTAGGGATAATCGATCAAACTTTTTTTTTCACACCGATACCAGTATGAGTAGTCACAGATACCGATACCAAGTACTGATACCACTAGTATTTAAAAATAAATAAATAATAATAATTGATAGATAATTTTAAAGAAATACCGATATATTCCAGTATATGTTTTCCTTGAAGTTGAATGATATTAATGGCATTTTCTGTTTTTCTAATTTCAAATTTCTAGTTCCTGATCGTTAAACGGCCATTTGCGAGTACTGATACCTTGAAATAACATCAGATACTGAGCAAATACCGATACCTGGGATCAGAACATGCCAACTTTAAAACCTGTAAAAAACTCAGTTTTGCTCTTCAATGTGTTTTAAAGTGGAAGACTAGTCTAAACATGACATTGTGATTAATATTACATTTGTGGAATATGAGTTATGAAGCAAAATCCAGTCGTTTTTATCCATTTCAGGGGGCGGCCATTTTGCCACTTGCTGTCCACTGAAGATGACATCAATGTTGCTCAGGCAACGACCAATCACAGCACACCTGTTTTCTGAAGATGAGCTGTGATATGTTAAGCAACATTGATGTCATCTTCAGTCAACAACAAGTGGCAAAATGGCCGCCCCCCTGAAATGGATAAAAGCAGCAGGATTGTGCTGCTTAGCTTATATTCCACAAACGCTATATTAACCAGAATACCATATTTCGATCAGTGGGGCTGTATACAATATATTGTCAAAAAAACATTTGGTGGTTGACTTCCCCTTTAATCCAAAATCCAAACATGGAGCCATGACCAGCGACTTCAAAACTGCTTATTTCGAGAGTTGTAAACGCTGATCAAACTGCATTTTTCCAGTGCAAACTGCTTGTACAATATTTGCAGTTAAAAAAAAAAGATTGTATCAGCAAGCATGTATGATACTATATATGTACGTCCAGATGTTGGGCGAGCTGCTGCGCACACACACACCCACGCACAAACAGATGATGAGATTCCGTCCTCAGTGGATTAGCACAACACACACTTAAAGATAAAGTGCACTTACAGGGATATCCCTGTACAGCAGCTGATGCAAATTAAATCATATATGCCAACAACATGTCCAATCTCGGACAAGTTTCTTATGAGGTCATTTAGAGGCTGACAGTATAAATGCAAAATTATATTTTGACCTCTGAAACCTTTTGGCTGGTGGAAAATGGAAAACATTTTGAAAAGATAATGGATATAATAAATATAATAAGTAATAGGGACAAGAGGAGGGGCATGACTAGGGTGGGAAAATATATGAAAGGGGATAACGGGATGAGATAAAGACTTGAAAGAGTTCTGTTTTACGTTACATTAGGAAGCTTTGAGCCGAGGAACATGCCTAATTTAAATCCAATTACTCCTTGCTTGTGTGCTGAATGAGCTATACCAAGCCCTGAGCACTTGTGCGCACACACACGCACAAATTCCTTCAGAATGTTATTTGCTCTTTGAATTCATAAGGAGGTCATGTAGAATTGTGTTCAGTTTAATCAAAAATGCAGCATCAAAAATATTGTTTGATTAATGCAACGTTCACATTTATGTTTTTTGGAATTGCTGAAACTGGAAATTGGAATCCAGTTAGATTAATTAAGATAATTTAGCCAATTATTACTTAAGTCATTTGTGTTCACTGACATCTCGCTTACTGGCTGACATTTTGTCCACCATTCTCCACTCCCACATTAAATAAACAAATGTGTTTCCCTGTGGTGAATAAGTAGCAAATAAAAAAAATAAAGTCAAATTGCATGTAGCAAGGTTCATAGTGGCCTAAAATGATAATATTAGCTTTCTTTGTACAAGCCCAATTCCCAAAAGTTGGGACACTTTGCAAATTGTGAATAAAAACTGAATGCAATTATGTGGAAGTGCCAGATTTCAATATTTTGCTCAGAATAGAACATAGATGACAGGTCAAAAGTTTAAACTGAGAAAATGTATAATTTTAAGGGAAAAATATGTTGATTGTAAATTTAATGGTGCCAACAAATCTCAGAAAAGTTGGGACAGGTAGCAATAAGAGGCTGGAAAAGTCAATTGTACTTATAAAAAAAACAGCTGAAAGACCAGTTACCACTAATGAGGTCCATTGGCAACTTGATTGGAGTATAAAAAGAGCTTCTCGGAGTGTCAGTGTCTCTCAGAAGCGAAGATGGGTAGAGAATCGCCAATTCCTCCAATGTTGCGCCGAAAGATAGTGGAGAAATATCAGAAAGGTGTTTACCAGCGAAAAATTGCAAAAAGGTTGAAGTAATCATCATCTACAGTGCATAACATCATCCAAAGATTCAGAGAATCTGGAACAATCTCAAGGCCGAAAAATCATACTGGATGCCCATGATCTCAAATGGCACCGCAAACAAGAATGCTTACTGTCAGGGAAATCACAGAAAGGGCTCAGCAATACTTCCAGAAAACATTGTGGGTATAAAATTATTCACAGAACATACATTACTCAATATATGATGAAGAAAATGGGACTCTCAGACTCCGACATTTGTCTCCAATGTTTACAAAACACTACAGACACTTATGTTCATGCTTTATGGTTATGTACTCCGGTTATGTATTTCTGGACTAAAGTCTTAGAAAAACTTTCCGCTATTTTGGACTGTAGGATACCTTTATCTCCAAACTTGTGTTTGCTAGGTGACCTAACAACTGACTTACCACATAAACAATTTCAATCTATACATGTAGCCCTTACTATCGCTAAAAAAACAATTCTTGTTAACTGGAAAAATAAACAAACTCTGAATATCGACCAATGGTCTAACCTCCTCATAAATCACATTTTAATGGAAAAAATATCTGCCTCCAAATATCAAAATTTATAGAAACATGGTCTACGTATATAGAATTTTTTAACCTAATTCTGGTTACTTAATTCTGCCTGTTAGCGAGAGCCACCACATCGTGATAACTAACATGGATGTTTCTGCATTTGGCAATTTATTATTATATTATATTATTAGTATGGGATTTTTTTTAATAGGTTTTAGGTGAACTGATGAATACACACACGCTCGCACGCACGCACACGCACATACACATACTCACCCACATACAAAAAAATATATATAAAAATTTTAATAAAAAATAAAAAAGGAGAGCAATGATGACATGTCAAATCGAATGAACAATACTGAGCTCTCCATAGAAAAGAAAAAAAAAAGAAAAGAAAAAAAACATTGTGGGTGAACTCAATCCACCGTGCCAGCCGCCGTTGCTAGATGAAACTACAGTACAAAGAAGAGAAGCCATTTCTAATGCAGACCAAGAAGCGCAGGCATTTCTCTGGGAATGGCTGGGAGTGAATGAGTTAAAAACCACTGGTCTAACTGAACGATTTAAGTCGACTATAGATGTCGCCATGATATTTTAGTACTGAGATTACATCAGAAAGCAACTGTTACTTCCCTTTAAAAAAAGAAAGAATCACTGCTTCTCTATCCTGATGCTCATTCACATTTTCTATTCACAATACCCTGAGGAAGGATGAATGGCTCGTCAAAAAAAAGCATGCAATAGCAATGGCCTTTAAGAGGAAAGATGGTCCTTACAGAGGGCACCTTTTAAACGCTGGAGGGAAACGTCAGGCTATCCCTAACAAGTCCATAGAGACTGAGAAAGGGTTGGACGGGTGATAATAAAGAAGGCGGCGAGAGGAAAGAACATGTAATGATGAGTCGAGGTAACAAACCTCGCCAGAGGCGAACTTGTACTCCAAAGAAAGCGAGCAGAAGCCGATTACAGCAATGTGCTCGCTCTCTGGGCGCCTTTATGACTTCTTAGCGCCCTCACAAGCACTTTCTGTCTTAATGCTGCTCCCGTCGCCATCCATCACAGTCACCTCAAGACTGGATGCGTGTGTGTTTATTTGTCTCCAAACATGATCTGCGCTCGGAATAGATTGGCGCGCTCTGCGGTAATAACCTGCTAAGCCCAATAACAAGTAAAACAGCTGGACACACGGTGATTGGCAGCCGTGAGAAAGGACCCAGATGGAGAGAAGCGGGACCTTTCAAGCTAAAACACTGAAATGCCTTCACGCTCATTTTTTCTCTGCAGATATTCGCCGTAAACTCCTGACATTTATCCTACTTTTCACTTCCGAGAATTGCTCATCTGAAATATTACATTTTCCTCTTATGTCCTCCGATGTCGTAATTCCTCGTCTCTGTGTAACCATAAACCTATGGGGGAGGTGTGTTCACGAATGTAATCCTCGCCGTGGTTGTATCGTGTCTGCCGCGCTCAACGCTCCACATTGCGTTTATCCCCATCGCCGCTCGGTAAATAAGACCCAACGCTCGACAGATAAGACGGCCTCGCGCACATACATTTACACCCCACAAGTTTACAGATGTCCGTCCGTGTTTCCATCATTCTATTTTTATACGCTGGGAGTGTTTTTTTAACGAAATACTGTAATCTCAGTTTTAGTGTCATAAGTTCAAACGGAGTGTTATTGTGAAGAAGGCTTTTCCAAAGGTATTATAGAAAAGAACAAAGGAACGCCCTACTTAGGGGTCACGCCATTTTGTAGTGGCGTCTGAATGTCCAGGGAACGGAAATGTAAGACACTCAAAATTACCCACAATGCACTCTGAAAAGTGGTGAACATCGACGTTCACTCAACCGAGTTGATATAGACCACAATGCATTGCGAGTATGAAAAAAAACATGGCGCGAGCGACAGCGCGGGAATCAAATCCGATGCATTAATATATACAGTGGTACCTTGGCTCACAAACTTAATTGGTTCCCACAGAGAGTATGTGAGCCGAAAAGTTCGTCTTCCAAACAAGTATTTCCCATAGGAAACCATTGAAATGAGAATAATCCGTTCCCAGGTCCCCATAAAACACAATTTTCTACTAAAAAAGCCTTAAAACTACACAAAATATACCTTATTTTATGTATAATAAATGTGCTATTGTAATTAAAGAAATGCACTGTACTGTATAATAAAGTGTTTTTATTTGCAAAACTTGCAACTTGCCTTTGTGATGGTATAGTAGTTGAAGGCTTGATGGAATGGAGTGGGAGGAGGAGGGAGGGAGGGAGTTACTGTTTGGAAGGTGAGTCCTCCGGTGTGGCTTCTCTTCTTTGTTTCTTAGGAGACTCTTTATCCTTGTTGCTGACTAAAAACCTCTTAATTGACACCTGTTGCTTTCTGAGTTGTAAGGTCTTACGAAAGTGAGGCATCACATTATCATTCATCATGTTGATGATTCTCATAGCCACAGTCTTTTCTGAATGGTACTGTTCGATAAAATTCTGCACATCACTCCACTTAGTTAACATGGTCTTGATGCTCTCACTTGATGCTGCAGCCATCTCCTCCTCCTCGTCCTCACATGACAACTCCTGAATGGCTTCCTTCTGCTTGTCCTCTTGAAGGCGAATCAAATCCTCTGTGTTGAGGACCTCATTATGAACTTCCAGGTTGCCTCTTGATGATATCCGAGTGAAGTTGCCGTGCTTTCTCGGCGATAATACCCGGGACGCTAAGTCACACAAACGCACACCTCGTTCGTGTTTTTCGATGATCTCCTTCTGCTCGACCGTAAATTTCTTTAATGTCTTCTTAGGCTTAACACTAGCCTGTGGTGGGATCTTTTTCGGTCCCATGATAGCAAAAGTACACTCCAAAATGGTCCAAAATGTCTACCAAACACAAACCACGTCCGCACTCAAAGACGAACTGGGACGCCGTGAGCGTGCGTCAGCTTCTCGTGATTTCTCGTGTCGCGTGATTTGGTTCGTCCGCCGAAAACTAGTTCGTCAGCTGAGACTATATGCTCGCGAATTTAATGTTCGTGAGGCGAAAAGTCCGTGAGCTGAAGTGTTCGTGAGCCGAGGTACCACTGTACTACGAAAATAATTAATTTTGTTTTAGTTTAAAATATTTACAACAAAGGAAAAAAAAATATTTTATTGTAACCATATTTCTATAAGGTTAGCATTTCTTCCCACTTTGTTAAGAGTATGAAAAATTTGAAGAAAAGATTGTACAATTAATTGTAAATTTACATACAATTTGAAATATAAAATGTGCGATTAATTTGCGATTAATTGTGAGTTAATTATGGAAGTCATGCGCTTAATTATTAATTAATTAATTAATTATTGATTACAAAATTTCATTGATTGACACCTAGTGTCCACTCAGCGAATGTGTAAATCTGAGTGTATTTTCTATCTCTGTATGTGCTCTGTGATTATCTGGCAATTTCGCCAAAGATCAAATGGGTTCGGCTCCAGCTGTAATTACCCGACCTGATTCAAAGCCACACAGCGAAATTAAGTTCGAAAGTAAAGGGCATATCTTGGTATTGCTTCTCAGGTTGGGTCGTGGGGTTGTTATGGGCCTGTATTTGTCCCTTGTGATGATATTGTTGTCATTTGTTATGCGGTTGATATTGACCTGGATTTATCACTCTTAGGTCCTGTATAGGTTCAATATTTGTCACTCTTATTTTGTCATATTTTGCCTTTATTCTGTCACAATAGAATGTAACATGGTCTTAGTTGGAGTTAATTAGTGTCACTTTTGTCAGCACATTGAAGTTTCTTCAGCAACAGTTTTCATGGGTCCACTCAGTGAGATCATTTCATTAGTCAGATGCGACGAGAAGATCTACAGCATGAGTAAAAATCCATAAATAAACGGTGTGACATTTAAAGCCACAGAGTTCAAAGTGTGGCATGAAAGTAATGGCTTATAGTCCAGAAAATCCGGATAACTCAGGCATGAGCTTTTTCTTTTTCTTTTTTTTTCTAAGGAGAGCTCAGTATTGTTCATTCGATTTGACATCATCATTGCTCTCCTTTTAAAAAAAAAATAATAATAATGTTTTTTTTCTCATTTTTTTTCTTTTTTTTTTAAATATATATACATATACACACACATATATGTATATATGTATGTATATATATATATATATATATGTGTGTGTATATGTATATATATATATATATATATATATATATATATATATATATATATATATATATACACTTTTTTTTTTGTATGTGGGTGAGAATGTGTATGTGCGTGTGTGTGTGTGTGTGCGTGCGTGCGTGCGTGCGTGCGAGCGTGTGTGTATTCATCAGTTCACCTAAAGCCCATTAAAAAAAATCCCATACTAATAATATAATATAATAATAAATTGCCAAATGCAGAATGCATGAGCTGATTACTGGTTGGACGGTTTAACGTGGTTTTAGAAAGTCTTCAGTAACACACAATCCTTATTTATTTTATTTTTTTTAAGGATTTATTTTCAGTTTTTGCCATTTAAGTGTTGATAAAACTGTTCTCCTCAATTCAGTATTTAAAGAAATGGGTCTTGACATCCTTAATGAAACAGGAAGTTGACACAAACAGATGTTTTGCTCATTTTATTAGCAGGTCAGACTAAAGTTGGCTTAAGTCAAGCCACTTAAGTCGTAGTTGTTGAAGTGTCCGTCGTGTTCATAGTGTCGATGACGTCTTTATAAAACCTTCCCCCGTCAATATTCGTTTACAACGTTCGCACATCAGCTTGGCTCTCCCAACAAATTTCTACTTGACATGACTTTTATGACTCTACTAAAGGAGCATTTGCTTTCATCACGAACACAGCACGAGCCGGTGAAATATGTCGCAGGCGCCAGCGACTGATTGAGGGACTCGGTCATTAATTCCGCTCAGACAGCGAGGTGTCTCACAACTCACTGCAGACCGTCGGTGATTTAGCGGAGAGGCTCCAGTGGATGGAGACTTGTCAACTGGTGAAAACTGATGCCAACGTGACACAGGACGCAACCTGCCTCTGGAACACGTCCGCACACCCTCAAAGCGGATTGCTTTTTCTTTTGGCATTCAGGGGATGTACGTGATGTTTTTTCGGTGATGTGCTTTGTCGTTTACCTCAGCAGTCAGATGCAATAAGAACGGTAGGGCTAAGGTATCGATTCTAATTTTCATAATCAATCGATTTTTATTCACAAGTTTCGATTCAATTTCGATTTTTTTCCCGATTCGATTCACTTCACTTCAATCAGATATTAATTATGGAACATCGTTTTTTCTTAAATATCAAGGACATGATAAAAACTCCACAAACATTAAAGGAGGCAGTAACTGTTCGAAAGATTTAGTTTATTAATGAATGTAACACGTTAAAATTACTTACATGTTACACATTCACATCAGCAAAGGTGAGATGAAAATATTTTCATAATTCTAATTCAATAGTTGGAAAATAACACTTTAAAAAAAGGAAAATTGATTTGATATCGATTATTAGATTTTTTTATCAACCCAACCCAGCCCTAAAAAAACAGCAGAGGCCCCAGAATTGAACCCTGTGGAACACCATACGTTCTGCAATACGTGAATTCATATTACACATATTCATCCGACCACTTTCTTTTTTTGCTAAACATATTTTGTTTAAAGAGACTACAATAATTAAGAAATCACGACGTACCATCACAACAACCACAAGTCGACTACTGAGCACACCACATTCCCTGCAGCACAGATAGGCTCAATGACTCAACACAAAAATAATCCGTAATTGGAGAATATTTACTGTTGGGAAGCTAAAATTGGGAGGATTTGGACAGTTATCAAAACGGTTAATTGATTATCAAAAATAATCGATTAATTTGAAAATCAATCAGTTGTTGATAAATGATTGCACCTCTACAAAAAAAATGCTGTTAATTTTTGTCAGATGTGATGGTGGTCTAATATATTAGATAATAGGGGTGTTAAAAAAAATATTTAGTGATATATAGTGATATTACAGTGCACAATTCTCGTATTAATTCAATATGTGGCTGAATTGATGTTCAATTTTTAATGGAAATATTCAACAAAATGTCTTACTTAAGGTTATAAAAAATAAAAAAAAATATTTTTTTATAAACCCAACAAATTTATTTAAGTTTCATTTTTTCAAAACTAATGTGTACTGATTCAAAATCATTTTAAACATAAACTTCATCCATGGTAGGGTGGTAGCTATTGTAAACATGTCTTGTAAACCGGCCAGCTAGCATTTTGCCACTTATGCAAAATTACAAATCTCAAAAACATTTGTATGTAACAGAACATAAAAACAACAGCTTTTAATAATCCAGAAGACAACTCAATTTCACGATTTAGCAAGTTTTCAACGATTTGATTTTTTAAATGCCGATTTATTGAATTAATTTCATTCATTGCCCAGCCCTGTTTAGGATTAGGGTTCACACATTAAGCCTTAAATTTTTTTTAATTATTATTTTTTTTATTTCAATGCTATTCAAACATGAAACAAATTGCAACCTGTTTGTTAAATACAGTGGCTCACAGTTTATAAGCCTGAAGTTTCAGATAAATAAATACATTTTCATACAAATCTTACAGTGTACATGTACAAGTTTACTGATCAGCATTTTGTAAATTTGAGTTAAAAAAAAAATCCCAATAATCGATTTATAGATCCGTATCGGGATTAATCGGTATCAAATCGAATCGTGACCTATGAATCGTGATACGGATCAAATAGCCAGGTATTAGGCAATTCACACCCCTATAAGTTAAGCACTTTAACTCACCAAGGGGAGCATAAATAGCTACTGCAGTCAATAATGTGTACTGCCTACTTCTCATTGTTGTGCTTTTTTTTAAATATATTTTTTTATCACCGTTACGGTTTAAAAAACAAAACAGACGTACATGTGAATGGAGCTGCTAGTAAAGTGGATGTCAAGGGATGACAGATGATGTATGCAGCGCATGTGGTCCTGCAAGCACTAACTCCCACCATCACCAGCTTTTCCAAGCTGTCCAAGTGTGAATGCATGCGTGTGTCTGTCCTGGGGCTGCAGTCCAGATGCCTGCTTGTTATGATGACTGGGCTGCTTCCTTCATACGTGTGTGTGTGTGTGTGTGTGTGTGTGCAGTAGAGACAGTCAAAACACAGGACAGTGAGAGATGGATTGAGGAAGTAAATCTCCTCGTGGCCGCCATCATCACTCGTCCCCAGGAATGACTTCACTTTGTGTGCCTGATTTTAAGTTGAGGGCGGAACCCAAGGTGAACTAATGCCTTGAAGAAGGCTGTTCTTTTGATGTGTATTAGCCCGGCTGACCTTTAAGTCGCAGGATGTGTAGCTCCATGTGGTCCGGGCCCGCACGGCGACAACATAATGCTGACATGCAATAAAAAAAAATAAAGAGTCAGGACAAAGAGGCAAAGGTTGCACTTGGCATGGAACTCCTCATCCTGTCTCCTTAGCAACAGTCACACCGTCATGAACACATTCCATCCCCCCCCCACCATCACCACCACCACAGTCTTCCCCCGTGTGTCTAAATGTCGGAGAAATGTTTACAGCCGTCGTCAATAGCACCCGGTGTGAATCTATAATTCCCCGTGCCTCCTGTTCCTCGTGCTCGCCACCATCCGTAAACAGAATGAAATAGTGCAGCATAAATATTTAATTTTTTAATGGCGGCTGAATGTAATTCACCTTTCCCGCTTGGACTGGTAATAGAAATACTTCTACACTGCTGTGACAGCTTTCAAACACAGGCAGTTGAACTTGCGGATTGATTCCTGGCCTTAGAGGTGCCGCTGCCTTCGGGCTACGCGGTGGCCTTTGCAGCGATTTAGACCGTCACTAAGGAGCAACTCAAAACTCAAAAATGAAGCTTCGTGAAGCACTTGCAATATTTTTTTTTACTCCTCTAGATGGTGATTTTGGTTTAAATTTGCTAGTGCAAATTGGAATTAATTACATTTCCAATGCATCTTTAAACCAAGAGTGCCATCTATGAGAGTCCCAAAAATTCACAAGTGCTTCATGAAGCTTCGTTTGTTTCAATATTTAAAAAATGTATTATTTTTTTTTTTTTAGATTCTAATGAAACTTAGTGTACCTGTTGATAGTGATGGAGCAACATGAAATCAAAAAAATTGGGTCAATCGTAGCAGGGGTTTGGAAGCTACATCCCACTGAATTTTGACAAAAAGGGGCGTGGCCAATTTCCTTTGAATCCTTATATCGCAGGAACTACAGGGTCAATCTTCACAAAACAGGTCTCGTTGGAAAGAGAATTCAACAAGGATTTGAAGGTTTGCATGTTTTAGTAACCTGCCCTTTTGACCTTTAAGTTGACCTTGTGGGCCACTTGACCTTCAATAAACATTAATTTCTTCAGGTATCAAACTTGATTTGAGTCCTTACAAAAACAAACTTCACAATAGTTTATTTTCATTTATTTTAAAGAAGTCCACCTTGTTGTAAAAGTCAATATCAATTAGTATATTAATGTTTATTTTGAAGGACATATTGTAAAAAAAAAAAAAAAAGGTTAATTTTATTTGACAATGGCGATTAACACAAGGTAAGCAGAGATGCATTTATTTTTTGGGGAGCCTCAGCTTGCAGCTTGTACATTATTTCTGTTGATGTTATCAGTGTAATAACAATGTAATAACAATGTAATGAATGTTGTTAGTTCTCTCCCATTCGCAATTATCTGCAGCTTTACCACTTTGGTAATTAGTGAACATTTTGCTTTCTTGAATTCATCATCAACGGTGCAATGTCCTTCCCTGGCACTCAACGATACTTGCGTGTTAATCTACATATCATTTTTTGGGGGAACTGCAAGTTGTATTTAATTGTAGCATTTTGTAATACTGAATTCCAAGTTGTAGGCTTCCATTCTATATAAAACATTTGCACTTATATGTTCATATAATGGATGGATGGAAGTTGATATGGTCTTAGATCACTCAAAATCCTATTTCTTTAAAGACCATTTTGTCTTCTTTCTCTTTTTTTTTCTCCCCCGCACTCCCATTTGGCAGGTCCTGATGCTTTTAGACGGCAATGCGGACGCATTCCTCCGCCAGCGTCTGCCTGTGCTCTCCTCCTTGTCTCAGCAGGGCGGGGAGGCCACCGCCTACGTGTGCCAGGACTTCACCTGCTCACTGCCCGTCACCGAACCCGCAGAACTGCGCCGGCTCCTGCTGGTCGACCACGTGAAGATTAAAGCTGAATGAGCACTTAAAGACTTTTAGCGAATGAGCTTTGAACACTCGACTTACAGTGTTTGGAAAACAATTAATTTAATGATTTCATGTATCTGCTACATAGAGCCGATTATACTGTAAGGAAAGCTTATTCTAAATATGAAGCGCTTGTAGCCTTTTGTGACTGCTCAGAAGGAAGTCGCGTACTTTTAATAGAACTTAACCTCGCGTTGAACCTACTTTTTTTTTTTTTTGCAACGGAATGTCTTTTATTCTGTTCTCGCTTGCATGCCACATAGATCTGGCAGCACTTGCCTCCTCGTCGGAAATGTGCGTGTATGTATGTGACTTAATGTGTAATCACATCAGCATAAGCGAGCCGCATTGTCGTGAGACCCCCCACTCTTAAACTTGCTTTCTCTCTCGTTTAATCGACAGCGATCTCGAACGCACCATGTCGACGAAGCGAGCTTTACGGTAAGGATTTGTGAGATATTCATGGAAGAAAGCCTTTGGGTGAAGTTGGAGATAAGTTATAATGGCAGGCGTGGAAAGTCATATTGCGGACACCCGTCTGGCTGTCATTCTTGTGTGATGACTGACAGACAGGTAAACAACTTTATTAGAGCCTGAGGATCAGCCGGTGGAATTGCTGTGTTAATTCTTCTTCTTCATTTCAACAAAGAAATTGCCTTTTGGGGGCATGTCAACATGCATCTGTATCCTGGTGAGCAAATGTAAGCATTTAGGGGTCCCAAATACAGCAGTTTATCCCCAAAATTCTGTATTATTCTGCAGTTTGTCACTATTTTACTCATGACTGCCACCTCTGGCCCAAAGCGTAACTGCAGCATCTGTGTCAGGCTCGTTCATGGTGCGCGCGCAAGTACGATGTAAAAGCGACAGCTACAGTTGACTGACAAAGACATGACTTCAAATGAGGTAAGAAAAACTCCGCCCCCTCCCTAAAGAAACTGTGGCGGGTGAGGGTCCGCACACTCTACTATAAAGGGAAGATAAAAAAGCATCCATGATGTAGAAAAAGCTTTAATATTACCTTTTTAAACTGCACAATGCACCTTTAAGTCTTTTTTTTTTAGGGGAAGTCAACCTCTTCAATATTCTTTACAATAATAATAATAATTGCATTATATTTATAGGCACCTTTCTAGACACTCCAGGACACTGTACAATTTGATTAAAAGTGATTTAATTAAAAGCACTTTCAATAATAATAATATCAATGATAATAATAATATGTTCTAAGTTGCCCCACTAGTCTAAAGTGTTCTGACGAATATTGCATTTGTGGAATATGACAGCAAAATCCACCGTTTTTCATCCTAGGGGCAGCCATTTTGCAACTTGATGTCAACTCAAAATGACATCCCAGTCACTCAGATAACAGCCAATCACGGCTCACCTGGTGTCTGAAGCTGAGTCGTGATAGGTCGTTTCCTGCAACTGTGATGTCATTTCCAGTCGACAATAAGTGACAATCCCTGAGATGGATAAATACAGGTGGATTTTGCTGCTTAATTCACATTCCATGAACGCAATAGTAAGCAGAGTACCGTGTTTATAGTAAAAGTAACACCAAGGAACTTTTCAACCTTAATAAAATATTTTCATAACTCTACTGATGAAAGATCGACTTAAAACTAGTTGAATGGTACTTTTGCCATGGCCTGAGGCCGTCTGAATCATTTTTACTGGCACTAAGCAACTTTGAGGAGGATGGTAGACACAAAAAAAATACAAATGTGCTGACTTTATGGCATACGTGACTTCCCCCCTTCCTCATTCGTTACAAATACGGAAGTCAATTTGAATGTCGGCGCATGATTACTGCTTTCCTAGCAGAAGCTGCAAAATAACTGAAAAGTTTTGTCTGAGGAGACGAAAAATAAAAAGGGAAGCTACCCAGATTAAAAAACAGCCAAAGATCAACCGGCTTTCACTCGCTGGCGTGAGTTCAAAAACCACACAATGCGCTTGTCCTCATGGGAAATGTGGTCTTCCTTCAGGCATAACAATACCACTTTTGTCCATTTAGCGCCGCCATAATCAATGTAAAGTAAAAGTTCCTTGGTATTCAAGATTTTACACACCGCAGTTAAAATGCATTTTTCACAAGCCATTTTTTAAAATGTGTTTAATACTATATTCTTGATTACTGACAACAGTCAGCTATAAGATACCAGCTCACCAAATGAAATTAATTTTCATTCAAAATGTCTTCATGATATAAATTGTTATGGACTTCACTGTCCACATACTATATTTAATAAATGATCTGACTTATGTATTCCTTTCTACCTTGTGCAAATCAATCTCAAATGAGAAAAGTCCAGCTGCGGGAAAGTGATTGTGTCCCAGTTGTCTGCCGTATTCCCCTTTTGTACTATTTATACTCCTTACACAGAGAAATCCCCTCTCGTTGTGTGGAATGCCGGCAGGCTGAAAGAAGGTAATGTAAACTCTGTGTGACTTAGCATTGTAGGGAGAAGGGCCACATGGGAATGCTCAGTGCATGTGTGTTTCTATGCGAGTGTACGAAAGGAGACAGATGGGCTGCTGATGGTGAGGCGAGGGAGTTTGGCTCCCAGGTTCCTGCTCTGGGCTGTGGAAGCGAAGGAGACAAACAAGATGTTTCATCCTGTCACAGTAGGAACGTCGTATCACTCTCCCCGCCTGAGGAAATTTGCCACCTTATCCACTTGCGTTTCTTCATAATTTTTTTTTTTATAATAATAATGCAAAATACCTCTAAGTGCAATTTAAGGCACATTCCCTTCGTTTTTAACATGGACAGTGGATTACAAAATAGCATAGGTCCACAGTATTGAAAATAAAATAAAGAAAAGCAAGCAAGCCAAGCAACAGCTGTCAATCTACAGTGTGTTGCCAGCCAGGCACCTGATGCTAACGCTAACAGCTAGCTCTCCGCCGGAGACTTGTACTGTATCATACAATGACGGCGTAAATAACTTGTGGTTTCTTCGCATCCTAGAGTAGCTACTAAATATATTTTCAGGGTGGCATTATTATAATGGTGGTAGAAAATATGTAATTTCAATAAAAACGATAATGCAAGCGGAAATGTCAAAAGGAAGTCAAGTTGGCGTTAACGCCACCATGCAGGCCGACTTCAAAGTAAAGTCCACTAAGGCTGTTGCATTGGTGTCAATGTATTATTTGGTCAGCTTTATTTTGAAGGGGGCGTATGTTTGCGGCTTCCCCTTTTTCTTTTGGTGGAAGGAGCAAGTGTTTTCTAGTCAAAGGGCTCAAGTCCAAGTGAAGTCACAAGTCATTGTTGTTAAAGTCCAAGTCGAGTTGCAAGTCTTTTAACATTTTGTCAAGTCTAAAGTCTGAAACAGGCTGCAGTAAAGGCCTGGAAAAGCATTTTAAACTAGAGAATGCACCAGACTGGTGAAGTCGAGGGGTCTCATGCTTGATGCACTTATTGCAAATTAGGGTTAACACATCTAAATATACCATGAAACTGAACGATGGAATTCTGTACTTAAGCAAGAAATACCTCTATAAACTTGACTTTAAAGTGACACCTGACCTGATAACTACTTGTAGACAGTATTCACAAACATGTTTAATTAAATGTAAATTGATTCCTCTTTTTTCTGGGTCAGGTTCCAGTTTATGTTGACAAGAATGTTCGTACTCTTTACCTTAAAGAACGGAAAAAAAAAATACCCTCTTTAATACTTCTTCAGCTTATTCTTTGGCTCAGTGGTAGAGTGGTCATCTCCCATCCGTGAGGTTGTGGGTTCAATCATCACCACTGCTCCCAGTCAGCAGCGCCATGCGTGGCAGCAGCCGACCACCATTGGCTTGTGAATGAGTAGTTATCATTTGAGGCTTTGTAAGGTGCTATAGCTAAAAAAGTGCTATATTAATAGCAGTCCGTTTGTCTGTTTCATCCTACAAATCCTTTGAAACAAAAAATTCCATTTTTCTCAACCAGTATTTCTGGTGTAGAAAAACACAACTTCCAACAAGTACTATTCCAGAAAGTTCCGACAGAAACTATATGACTAACAGTTAAAAGGTACGAACTAATGAAGTGGGTGGGGGTTGGGGAATCAGTTTTAAATTTGTGCTGGTGCATCCATCCTACTCCATCTTTGTGGTGGCAGGATCAGGACCATGTGCAGCCTGTTATTTTTTATTTATTTATTTTAAACAGCTGAATAAGTGATAATAGCTTGCTTTGATCTTTTTGTTGCCAGGTCATCCTACTATGTAGTGCGAGACAATTTGGATGAAAAAAGAAAAAAAGTTTTGTCTAAGGCTGCACTCGTGTGCCTGTTTCCAGATTTGGCTGCTGTGCCTCGTGCCTGCCTGTGTGATAATGAGGCCACAGGGGGGCTGACAACAGTGACACACTAACTTGAAGAAAGGAGAAGCGTTCAGTGAGTTCAAAAAGATTCCGATGCGTCTTACACGCTCAAGAAAATTTCATTTTTCTGTCAGGAAAGGGCTGATTTCGGAAAGTTGCTGCACTTTGTTTCAAACTTTGAATGAGATGATGAGAACAATTGTAAAATTCACGTGTTATGAGAATGAATCTGAAGAGTATTATTTTGAAATCTAAACATTTTGGATGAGATTATTTAATAGAATTATTTTTAATAGAAACCCATATTAGCTGTACACAAGCTTACCATATGTTATGAGTGGGTGGATGCTCAAAAAGGAGCCAGCATTTAACACAAAAAAAAAAGCGATTATCCTACATCGCCTTAAATTATGCCATCTGATGATTTTAATTTCATTTACTGCCAATGACGGCTTTAAACGTAAAAAAATCATTTTAACTATTTATATTAGTTTAACATTTGTTTCCACTTTTGTTAACAATAATATGAAAACCTAGAATTGCTTTATTGTACATTTAGAACAGATATTAAATTTGTGATTAATCGCAAGTTAACTAGTGAAGTCATGAGATTAATTAAGATTAAAAACTTTAATCGCCTGACGCCCCAAATTTTTAATAATATTTTCTTTCCTGTTTTTTATTTATTTATTCACTGCCGTTGACGGCACTAAACGTCAAAATTTTAATTTGAACTATTTCTATTAGTTAAATTTTTTTTCCACTTTTGTTAACAAGAGTATGAAAGCCTAGAATTTTTTATTGTACATTTAGAACAGATATAAAATGTGTAATTAATCGTGAGTTAACTCGTGAAGTCATGCGATTAATTACAATTTAAAAAAAAGAACCGCCTCTTGCTCCTAATTTTTAACAATCTTTTTTAAAAATGAATTTATGGCAGTGAATGAGTTAATATTCATCCAATGCTGAAACTGATCCAGATTGCACAAACTTTTGATTGTGTTAGTTAGAGGCATTTTAATTTTCATAACATGCCCGAGAATCTACCCCACAATAACCGACATAGTCTTGACCTCATCATCTTCCAATGTCTCAACATCACTGCATCCCATATTATGGATGTACAGTAATGTTCTCTGATCACAGTTGCATTTTCTTTGAAGTGTCTGTTTCCTTATGATAAGCACTCTTATCTTACTTAAAAAGCACATCATTATTCAGTTCAAAGCTTTCAAAGAACTGTTAATGAGTTGTCGTTATCCAAAGTGCGTATAGATGCAAAAAA
Source organism: Vanacampus margaritifer (assembly GCF_051991255.1). NCBI lineage: Eukaryota > Metazoa > Chordata > Actinopteri > Syngnathiformes > Syngnathidae > Vanacampus > Vanacampus margaritifer. The sequence continues at coordinate 12,013,275 of NC_135449.1, forward strand.
CGTCAAAATTAAAATACAGAATATCTTTGAATAAATTACACCGGTTAAAATAAATCATGTGTGGTCATCTGAGAGTTCAAGAGAAAGTGCCGCCAGGCGGAGAGACACTCGAGGAAAAAAAGAAAGAAAAATTAATATTCACAATGCTATCTACTGTACATATGAAAAAAAATAAAAGAACAAAGTAATTCAACCGCATTGGCTGCTGTTGAATTTCGCTGGTGGTGTATTTAAAGAAAAAGGTCAACAAACGGATAGAAAATGAAGTCAAGGTCCATTTCTCGGCTACGTCAGTGCCCCGTTTCTCCCCTTCAGTGTTGCCAGGTCTGGATAAACATGACAGACGTAGCAAGACAACAGAATTGGATCATGGCTCAAGCTGTATCGGCTACAAGAGCATCACAAAAGCAGTCATGAGCAGCCGAGTGCATCCAGTAAGACGCCTCCGGGCCAGTTGGGCGACCAGTCAGCGTGAGGGCAGGCGGAGATAGAGTTGTCCACACTGTCTAGATTGAAATAAATAAATGAACGAAATGGGTCAGAGGAGACGTTGGATTGTTAACTCATTCACTGCCATTGACGGCTATAGACGTCAAAAATTCATTAGAACTAGTTCTATTAGTTTTTTCCACTTTTGTTAACAAGAGTATGAAAACCTAAAAAAAAAAGATTGTACATTTAGAACAGATATAAAATTTGTGATTAATCTGAGTTAAATAGTGAAGTCATGCGATTAGTTATGAATAATTGTAATCGCCTGACGCCCCTAATTTTTAATATTCTTTTGTTCTTTTTTTAAAGTTTTAATCATCTTTTCTTTTCTTTTTTTTAAAGAAAATAAAAGATGATTAAAACTTTTATTTTTAATTAATTAATTAAATTAATTTTTTTAATTCATTTTTAATATTCTTTTGTTCTTTTTAAAAAAAGTTTTAATCATCTTTTCTTTTCTTTAAAAAAGAAGAAAATAAAAGATGATTAAAACTTTAAAAAAATAATATTAAAAATTAGGGACGTCAAGCAATTAAGTTTTTTAATCATAATTAATCGCATGGCTTCACTAGTTAACTCACGATTAATCATGAATTTTATATCCGTTCTAAATGTACAATAAATATTTTTTTCTAGGTTTTCATACTCTTGTTAACAAAATGTTAAACTAATAGAAATAGTTTAAATGAATTTTTGATGTCTATAGCCGTCAATGGCAGTGAATGAGTTAATCAGTCTTTCCTTTTTATTTTGGCTTGTTTTAGTTTCCTATTAGTGAACATTCAATAAGATAGCAGGTTATATAATGCAAAGTCAGACATTAACAATGGCCCGAGCTCACATATATAATTATGAATTTCATTATGTCTTCACTAGTTCATCCACAGGTATGCCTACATATACAGTAAAATTTTGTATTTTAAGTATTGTTTTCTAAATGTACAATAAATATTTTTTTCTAGGTTTTCATACTCTTGTTAACAAAATGTTAAACTAATAGAAATAGTTTAAATGAATTTTTGATGTCTATAGCCGTCAATGGCAGTGAATGAGTTAATCAGTCTTTCCTTTTTATTTTGGCTTGTTTTAGTTTCCTATTAGTGAACATTCAATAAGATAGCAGGTTATATAATGCAAAGTCAGACATTAACAATGGCCCGAGCTCACATATATAATTATGAATTTCATTATGTCTTCACTAGTTCATCCACAGGTATGCCTACATATACAGTAAAATTTTGTATTTTAAGTATTGTTTTAAATTAGCCGCTTGGACAGAAATGTATGGTCAAAAGAAATGAAAACAATAGACTGCAACTATTATAATTTTGGTTGCGAATGTAGTTAAGTGCTGAGGAGGCCTTGCTGGTCCTTACCGCTTGTTTATACCCATTTTAAAGAACATTTCACGGTATCTGGTTAGTTGCAACTCAATTCACATGCCCTCACTATACATTGTGTGCAGGAAGCAGAGGAGTATTCATATGTATGATAAGAAGATGAGATGAAATAAGGAGAAAAGGGCAGATGACGCCAACAACAGGGAGCCATCAGGTCAGTAATTCAAAGTCAGGAAAAATATGAGATGGGTTTCCATAGAAAACATTATATTGATTTCTTTTGTATTATCTTATGTGTAATTTTACTGCCTTAGAATATTGCTGTGTTGTGTGGAATGAAAAGACAATTTTTTCATCTTCTACATTGCACCAGAATGTACAGTAGCTTGGTGGACATAAATCAGGGATTCTGCGGTTCATTTAAAAACATTAAAAGTCATCAAATGGAATGACATTAAAACGCATTAAGTATGATTTCCAGAGGAATTAAAAAAATAAATGCAATTGTAAATGTAAAAACATTGTTCATGCTTTATTTTACACACAAACTTGTGCAACACAATTTATCAGTGATAAATGTGATCAAATATATATTTGTGGGGGCGAGTGACTAGTTGACAAGTTGCTTCATGTTCCAAATTCAGTTTGCTCTGACTGATTTTGAAAGGAAAAATGTACTATTCCTTTCACCAATGTCCAACATCAAACACTAATGCCACCTGGTAGCAGAAAACTACATCAACACAAATCTATGAATCAGTGTTTCACACTCTTTTTAACGTCAAATAACTTGAATGAATGAATTCCTATTACCGTATCAGTAAATACTTTGTGTTTGGTATTTGATAACCACAGTTGTCCACTTTTTTGTTAATTAACAAGAGTACATTTAGAACTGATATAGCGTGCGATGAATTCATGCTTAATCGCGGGTTAACTATTGAGATCATGTGATTTAATTATGAGTAACCCTAACAAATTATTGAGGGTTAAGCTTAGTGGGTAAAAGTTTGTATTTTACGGAATGATGTGTTTACATCGGGAACATAATCCTAATATATTGCATGGAATTTACCTTATATTATCTCGTTGTTTCAAAAATGCTGTATATCTACTATATAAACTACATATAGTTCAATCCACAGAAGTACTGCATGTGGGAAATATCTGAGAACAAATCAGCATTTTATCATTTTGCCAGAGTGAACCCTCCACCCCTATCTCTTCTCTTCTGTCTATAGATTTATCATGTGTTGCCAGGCCCCATTTTGTGTAGCGGCATGTAAGGTAAGTAGAGCGATGGAGGCTGAGGGGGGAACGCGCAAACTAGTTCATCATGGTAGCCTAGTTAGGCCAAAGCACAGAGAAAGGTATGCTCATTAAATCCCTTCTGACCAACCTCGCCATTTCTCCACTTTCTTATCCACTTGTAGTTTTGCAATACATGCGAAACTTGCATATCGCCACCTGAGACGACAATGTACGGCATTTTAAAATGAATTTTCTAGTACAAAAGTCACCTTCTGAACGGCAAACTACGAGCAGTACGATGTGATGATTGTAGTACAAAGTTAGCCGTCCTCATAATTGCCGCTGAGTCTAGTGTTAAAAGTTCAAATTTAGTACTGACAAGAGCATTTCAATATATTAGAAAGTCATCATAAATGTAATTTATTCAAACCTGTATAAGATGAGTTTCACTTTTTGAATCGAACTACTGAAATAAATGAACTTCCATATTCTAATTTATTCAGCTGCACCTTAAATTTATGCGTTCTACCAAGTTATCCATATTCAATATTACTGTGCTTGCTTGCATTTCAAAAAATCCTTTATATAATACTAAACATTACAAAAAAAATACAGTACGTGTGACTTGGACTCTTTCCTACATTGCAATCAATGACATGTTTTAATGACATCACATAAAGTACATGTGACCCATGTCAGTTCTGAACCTTTGGTTTGCTTATTCAGTATATATTTTTTCCTGCTTACACTGTCATGAAGTATATCTGAACTGGGCCATATGAGAAAGAAAAAACGTGGAATTGGGTCACTTAAACTATTTACTGTATAATAAATCCAGCCCTACTTTTATGCCAATAACTTTACATTTTTAATTGGAGTTTAAAGGTTGAATTGTCACACCGCGGTGAGGGTGTCTTGTCATTTCCTGTTTTATTGTGAAAAGTCTGACTCCTCTCGTTTCAGGTCACTTGCCCTTCCTCGTGTGGTGTCTGTGTCAACCCTGATCCCTGATTGTTTCCACCTGTTCCCCATCACCCTCATGTGTTAAATAGTCTGCGTTTTCCCTGTCTTGTGCCGAAGTGTTTTCGTTTGAGCCACTGAAGCCTGCCATAGACCACAGCCTTGATATCCAATTGCCTTGTTGCCTTTATTTGCCTTGTCTCGTGAGAGAACCTTTGTTTGTAATTTTGTATAGCTTAGTTTCGTTTAGTCATAGAGTGATTTTTGTTTTTGAATGTAGTTGTGAACTTCCTCCCTTTTGGAGCGCTTTCAGTTAATGTTTGTATAGTCTTTATTTTTTCCCTCTCATTGAAGAGCTTTTGTTTTGTTAATTAAAAGCTGCTTTACCCTCCACCTCTTCCTCTGCGTCTGAGTCCAAAAACAGCCTCGTTGTGTCATGAATGACGGATGTTATGACATGATGGGATTTGATCAGACACTTGTAACAACATTATAATTTTTTTTTAATTTATTAAATAATAATAATAATTTATATATTTATTTTTATATTTAATTTATATATTTATATTTATTATATAAATAGTAATAATTTATAAAATTATTATTATTTTTCATAGTATTCCGTCTTTAAAATATTGGAGTTGTGCATTTTGCTAAATAGATGACTAATTGAAACAATTAACCGTTTTGCGCTACTCCACTGTCCGGCCCCTCTCTGGCACCGATTCCGGGGTACGGGGGTCGGGGTGGGGAGTGTCTGGGGGTTTGGGGGCTAGGTTGTGGTGCTGAACTGACTGCTACACTATTCCACTATGTTGCCTTTGCACTCTTAATTCTGCTGACATGCTCATACCCATCTTCATATATTCATATTTGATGATTGAGAAAAATGTGGGCAAAGAAGAGTAGATGAGGCAATTGTGGTAGTCCAGGAATTAAGGCAATAAACCATCAACTCTATGTATCGTAATTTGCAATCATTGGGCACTTAACCTGATGATTAACATAGTTTAGCCGCTAGATCAAAATTTGTATCCCAAATTTGAATAAATCACTTGGAAAATTGGTTAATTATGTAAGAAAAAAAAACACACAAAGTCTTCCTACATCTCTTTCCTCCCCCACATTTCAAGTTTTGCATAATCCTAATCATCACTAAGTTTTTTGTTTTTTGTTTTTTTGTGGCTGTGGGCGTGGGTCACCCCCAAATCATAAAAAATTCCGATTTGTAGCCGATGTCTTATCGTCTTTACTGTAGTCTAAGCTAATGCATTAGCAGAGTTATAATTACAGTACAGTAAATAAATATGTACATTAAAAACGCAATACGCCATAAGTATAAAACTATCACTTGAAATGGTAAGTAGTGGTAACTGAACGCATCTTCATGTGCTGCGTGACGATGTATTCTCACGAGTCACGACGCTGTGCGAACTAGCTTATTGCATGCTAACCTGGCCTGGAAAAATGTCAGGATGATGGTGAATACTTTCTGTAGTATTAGTTACTTTAGTTCTCAGTTACATCAGCAGAAAAGGAATTTACCTTGTGGATGACCTAAATCTCTATTTATGTCTGTCTGTTTATTTATTTCCTTCTCTTTTTTTCTTTTTTTCTTGAGGGAGCTCAGTATTGTTCATTTGGTAATTTTACCGATTCGACATGTCATCATCATTGCTCTCTCTCTTTTTTTATTGTATTTAATTTTTTTTAATTTTGTATGTGTATGTGCGTGTGCATGTGTGCGTGCGTGTGAGTGTGTACTCATTAGTTCACCTAAAACCTATTAAAAATCCCATACCGTTCATCTAAACCGAATACTTCAGAATCCAGCTAGAGTCGTGAGGTTGTCAGGAGACCCGAGAAAGGATCAAAGATAAGAAAGGAAAGTGAAAACCAGCACCGACCAGAAATGACCTACTACCCACCGGGTTACCAACCAGAGTCTTTCACCAACCGCAGAAACATTTACATTTCAACAAATTAGGGAGACCTCAAGAGACCAAAGGAGAGACTGAGGAAAGGAAGGAAAGAAGGATAGACGAAGCAGAGTGAGATCCACAGACATCAGCTTCCACCGATTCAACGACCAGAGGAAGAAGCAGATTGTGTTTGAGTTTCGATAGGTGCTGGTGTGGTGGATCTGGCATGCATGAAAATCTCCACCAAAGAGAGGAGCCGTCGACCCCGTCCAGGACAGAGCAACCACAACCCCCCAGGGCCCCCCAGGCCACGGCAGCGCCAAGGGACAACCCCCGGGGCCCGCAGGGGCCACCGGCCGGAGAGCAAACCCAGGAGCGCCCCCCACCCCAACACGGCCCGCGCCCCCAACCCAAGGCAGCAGGACGGGGCACGGCAACGGCAGGCCCGCCGTGCCCCCCCCCCCCACCAATCACCAGACCCCGACCCCCAAACCCCAGGGACCCCCCGCACCCAGGCATTGGTGCCGGAGAGGGGCCGGACAGCGGAGCGGCGAGAGCACCCGCGCCCACCCCACCTCCAGCCGCGTGGTGGGACGGAACACTGGTGCCAGAAGGGGAGATGGGAGCACCGGGGGACGGGCGGCACCCCCGAACCCCAAGGCCAGCGGGGAAAGGCCCCGGTCGTCACGCCAGCGTACACGGATAGGGGACCGCAGCACAGCTTAATACTGCGGCCCAACCGATAGCCCCCCCCCCCCCAATTGTGGGGTGCATTAAAATTGGAGGGGAGTTGTAGGGCGAAGACGGTGTCTCCACAGATGATCCTTTCCAGATTTAGGAATTTTTTTAGGAAGCCTTTCGACATTTCCATATTTCTAAGTGATAAATGTTGAATATCAGGATTGTCGTAAACTGAGGACTGCTTGCATACCAAACAATTTCTTGCTTATGTTTTGGTCGCCAACAGTCATGCAGTGGTAACAAGAGATCGCCTTTTTGATTTGGGCTGTCATTGTTTGGCCCAGATAGTTTTCACTTGGACAATTAGATCATTTTGTTTTTCATACAATAATATGATGGAAGAGCCAGGTGTTTCTAACTAGCAGACTCTGTAATATGACAGCCTGACCATCTTGCAGATCTCATCAATTATTTTAGGGCCAAACATTATTAGTCGGTTACAGTTAAGGTAAACTATGATTCCGTGTGTGGTCAATTATGTAATACGGTCTATTAACCCACACGAAAATCCCACCAGGTCACATCTGCAAACTTCTTCACAAGCTCCTGGCGTCTTGAGACAAAGACTGATAAAGTGAATTCCTTTTTGATGAGACTTCTAAACTCTATAAACAGAGGTGTGACCACAAAGAACATGGATAAAAGCTGCGGATCATTTTTCTTCTGGATGCTTTGCAGCCGGGAGGGAACACTTTGTTATTATTATTAGGAGTGTCAAAATTAGTGTGTTAATTTTGAGTTAATTTAATGTTCTTTTAACGCCACAAATTTTTATAACGTGCAATTAATCACAGCCCCTTACTTAAAAAGCCTGTATTTGGGGAATTACAGTCGCAACGCAGTAGACACGTCCTCGTCAAAATTTTGCAGAAAGAAATTGAATAATATTGCATATATTTGTGGTCAAGTTGTATTTTACCATTTTTAAAATGTGCACAATTTCGCAAGTTACTTCAATTAATTTGCTTCATGTTAAAGATTAGATAGCTCTTAATATGAAAAGAAAACTGCGCTGAGCTGTCGCCAACATCTTACAAATGCAATTATGCCATCTAGTGGCAGACAAATAACCTCAACATAAATCAATATCACACTCGTTTTTACAGTAAAGTAAATCTTTTTTATTTTGACTCAATTATATGAATTATGAAATTACTGTATCAATGACTAAAAGATGCGGCCATATTTCTATTAAACATTTTTTTCCCACTTCAATGTTCACAAGAGTATGAAAACTAAAAAAATAAATAAATAAAAAATATATTGTACATTTAGAACAGATATAAAGTATATATAAAATGTGCGATTAATCGTGAGTTAACTATTGAAGTAATGCAATTAATTACAATTTTTAAAAAAAATCTCCTGATTATTATTATTATTATCATTATTATTATTATTATTATTATTATTATTATTATTATTATTATTATTATTACAAAGCATGTCACAGACATGTTATTAACTCCTAGGAAGTTTTTTTTGTTGTGTTTTTTTAAACTGGGAGATTCTCCCTTAATTGTGTTAAAAAAAAAAAAAGAAGTAGTAAAAATTGTACCATGCAAGTGTCATATTTGAATGTGAATCAAATTTTTTAAATTTGTGGTAGAATAAAAGACGTGTTTTAAAATGCATTGTGGAAATTGAATAGATTATTCTTGATTTTTTTTTAAGGGAATAATAGGCTCATCAAGCAAATAATATGGAGTTAATAATTTTGCTGCTCACGGAAGTAATGATTTATGCTTTAAACTGAGGTCTCACGTTAGGTCATACAAAATGGCGGATTGAATCCAAAATGTCATGAGACTTTAAAGAGATACGGTAAGTCTCCCAAACAATGCAAATTCAGAATTATCCAACCTCTATATATCCAAAGTAACAATTTTCATTCAAATCACTGAAATGAGTCATATTTTTTCTTTGTGCTCCCAGAAAAAATACAAAGCTCCTCGCTGAGCAATTGAAGAGGGGATCCTTCAATCCCAGCTTCTCCAGTTGCCACAATCTATGATGCAAATGAGGCGGCCTCATTGATGTTGAACTGCTGTGAAGCTGACCAGACAGGAATGTCATCTGGACGCAGATCAGAGGGACGGCACCAGCGGAACAGATGCTGAACATTTCCATAATCCACTAAAAATTCAGTCTCGTATGTAAGGCACAGATCACACATGTTTTCATCATTTGATTCTTTTCAAACAGCCATATTGGAAATATTGATCAGTGTGGTCAAAAGAATGATGCATGGGGACATCCCTGGTGTCATATTCCATTTTCACTTTGTCCAAGTGTGTATTTGCGGGGACGTCATAGGAAGATAACCACACTGGTTTGTCAGGCACAATTGGCAGGTAGCAGCTGTAGATCACTCTTGAGGTCAGAGGTCAGGAGTAGAAACAGACACATACGCACAGATCTTATTACCACTGCCCTAGTTATAAATGACCTCCCCCCAAAAAAAGGGATTCATTTTGAAGTTTTGGACAGGAGTGACAGTTGACATTGATGGAAAGGAATCATAAAAAACAAGCATCGACATGACCGCTGAATTTTTTTTTGTTATCCCTTTTCCATGTCCTCTAATGGTAGTTTAAGATAGCACACGAGGCAACATAGCTGGGCCACATTCAGCCGAGTTTCATCCCTGGGGGAGCTTCTCATCCTGAGTTGACTTCGAAGGGTCCCCTATGGGAGCTGTGGAACCGAAACCCGAAGAGTTGGGAGGACGCTCAGAGAAAGAAAGATGAAAGAAGGAAATGAGCAAATTAAGGGGAAGATGCTGCAGGCCTTTTTATTTATCAAGCTCACTCTTTCTATGTTCTACACTGTTGTCGTCGCTGTTAGCATGTGCTAAAAAGAAACTTTTAATTGGGTTTAGGCAGAGAAAGGATGTGGGAATCCAATCTAAATGTAAACATTGTTTGTTTTTAACCCTGGAGAACCCACGGGGTCAAATTTGGCCCCTATAAATTCTGCTACTCAAATAACAAAGACCTTTTTTCTTTTTTTTTTTACAAATATAACTTCAAAAGTCCAGAGTGCCACTTCTGACCCCTGCATGGGGCCATCTAGTGGATGAATATTGCACTTACATGAGCCAGAGTGGTGGTGACAAGATGGCTAAAATGCAACAAATAAAACGAAAAAAATATATTGTTCAATGTAGCTGTGTATTTGATTGATTATTTTCTTAAATTCTAAATAGTTTACTGACAGTTTTTGTTATTCTGATTTTTCAAAATGATACCCCTAAATCCCAAAGGGTAAAATTTCGCCCTAATCCTAAATTAGGGAATACATTGAAAAAAACATTGAAAAAACATATATTTTGGTGTTCAGTGAATTTATAGCAGTCATTTAATGTATAATTCATAATTTTCCAAAGAAGAAAAGGGTTCTTGGGTTCTCCAGGGTTAATGTCTTTTTCCTGCTTAATTTGGATTTGTATTCAGGTTATGTAAATTATTCTTTTAATTTCCCTCAGCTTTCGTTCTTTCTCACCTCCACCTGCTATTCATCCATCCATTTCTTAATATAGTGTTTACAGTTGGACTGTTCAAAAAATGATTACTGGCTGTGGAAAAAAAAATTGACATAAGAAATAAATTGATTGTTGTAAACGAGATTAATATGTATGCAAGTTCTATATTTGTTGTAGTTCAGTTTTCCTGTTGAAGTCCAGACTATACTATGGTAACTATTTTTTGTTTATTATGCCCCCACTGGCCAGGTATGGTATTACAAGTGCCCACTCCTTGCAGCCGTTAAAAGACGATTCAGCATTGCAAACGTCACATTACCAAACCCGGAAAACAGGTGAGCAATGATTGGTCGTTTCTTGAGCACTGAACACCTATGATGTCATTTTCAGTCCAGAGCAAGTCCCAAAATGGCCGCCCCCTGAGATGGATAAAAACTAGTGGATTTTGTTGCTTAATTCATATTCCACAAATGCAATATTAATCAGAATTTCATGTTATACCAGTGGAGGCGCATCTCAACGTATTGTAAAGATTTTATTTTTTTACTTTTACCAAGTTTAGAACAAGTGAGTGTGTTATTACTGTCAAACAGCAACAATAGACACGTACAGTAGGCCTAGAACAATATATATATATATATATATATATATATATATAGAGAGAGAGAGAGAGAGAGAGAGAGAGAGAGAGAGAAATGTTTGGTGATCCAGACCCGTGAACTAGAATATTAACATTTTTAAAACTTTGTTTCTAAATGATTATTACTGTTGTTGACCTTTTTAAGATGCCATTGCGCACTCCCACGCACGTAATCACACGCCACATGAGTAACACAAAGTGCAATGCATTATTTTTTTTGTTTGGACGACACATGCGGGGGGTTAAATACAGTAAATGTCCACATTTGCATTTTTCTATTTTTCCGGGCATTACATTTTAATAAGACATTTTTTCATGACGCGTGTCGTGCGCCTATGCTGTATGACGGTGTGATTTTCTATTGTTGTTGATTGCTGTTGTTGTGAATGAGGTGGCTGAAACTGTAAGAGGGATGTTGGAGCAGGGTGAGATGCTATAATCAATAGAGTAATTACTGCATTTGGACAAACCCCTTCCTGTAGGGGAAGGACTAATGAGCATTCAATATCATGGATAGAGTGAAGTCACACATACAGTAGCGTGTGTGCATCGATGCCTGATTATGAGTGATGATCACATTCATCTAGTTTGTTACAGATATCGAGAGACCGGAAGTAGCGCCGTAGCTGCTAATACAGTGTGCTATTACAGTACTGTAAGCTAACAAATTCTGAGAACATTCGATTAGTAAATAAAGTGGAGAGGAATCTCGCGAGAGTGAAAATACCTCAAAATGGCTGTGCCCCCCCCCCCCCCCCCATATTTCAGAATAAATACTAGGACGATTCAAGGGGAAGTCAAGTGAAATATTTTCTTTACAAAAATCTGATCTACACCCGCGCCTCGTCCTAATATTTCTTATGTCGAATATGAAATAAACCGCAAAATCCACCCGTTTTTAATCCGTCTCGGGGCGGCCATTTTGCTGCTTGCTCTGGACTGAAAATGACATCACAGTTGCTCAGGGCGCAGGTAACAATCAATCATGGCTCACCTGTTTTCTGGGTTTGGACATGTGACGTTTGTAGGTTGAATCTTACCTTGCAAGAAATTGTTTACTACTGCAAATAGTTAAAATCCACAAATTCTTGAAAAAAGATTTAAATTGCTTATAGTTGCCACCAGATAATTGCAAACTATTACTTTTGTCTAAATTCAGTCCCTAACCTCACTTTAACATAGTTCTGTTACATAAAGAGGCCACAAGATGACAGTGAAGCACTACTTTTGTCTAAATGAAGCCCCTAAGCTCACTTTAACATAGTTCCTTTGCACAAAAAGGTAACAAGATGGCAGCAAATCACTACCTTTGTCTAAATGACACCCCTAAGTGCGCTTCGACGTAATTCCTCTGAATTGAGAGGCCATAAAATGGCAGCAAAGCACTACTTTTGTCTAAATTAAGCCCCTAAACTCGCTTCGACAGTTCCTTTGGACCAAGAGGCCACAAGGTGGCAGCAAAGCACTACTTTCGTCCAAATGACTCCCCTAGGCTCGCTTTGACATGATTCCTCTAAATTGAGAGGCATAAGATGGCAGCAAAGCACTACTTTTGTCTAAATTCAGCCACTAACCTCACTTTAACATAGTTCCGTTACACAAAAGGCCACAAGATGACAGCAAAGCACTTATTTTGTCTAAATTACACCCCTTAGCTCGCTTCAGCATAGTTCCTCTTCATTGAGAGGCCATAAGATGCAGCAAAGCACTACTTTTGTCTAAGTTACACCCCTAAGGTCGCTTTGAAATAGTTCCTTGTCACCGAGAGTCCACAAGATGGCAGTAAAGCACTACTATTGTCCAAATTACACCCCTAAACTCACTTTGACATAATTCCTCTGAATTGAGAGGCCAAAAGATGTTGTCAAAGCACTACTTTTGTCCAAATGATACCCCTAAGCTCGCTTCAACGTGATTCCTCTGAATTGAGAGGCATAAGATGGCAGCAAAGCACTACTTTTGTCTCAATTCAGCCACTAACCTCACTTTAACATAGTTCCTTTGCACAAAGAGGCCACAAGACGGCAACAAAGCACTACCTTTGTCTAAATGACACCCCTTAGCTTGCTTTGATGTGATTACTCTAAATTGAAAGGCCATAAGATGGCCTAAAAGTGCTACTTTTGTCTAAATTTCACCCCTAAGCTCGCTTCAACATAGTTCCTCTGCACGGAGAGGCCATACGATGCAGTAAAGCACTACTTTTGCCTAAATGAAGCCCCTAAACCCGCTTCGACATAGTTACTTTGCACTAAGAGGCCTCAAGATGATGCCAAAAGTTTTGGCTTGTACACAAAAATAGTAAATACGTGCGTTTTTCTGTAAATGGCGGAAAATCTGCAATTACATTAGGTGAATTTTTCAATGCCCAATCGCAAATATATGAGGTAAGTTAATCACTGTACAGTATAGTCCATAGATCATCACTTTTCCACAAATTTGGTGCTTCTTCTTGTTCTTTCAGAAATGTCGAGGAGCAGCAGCTGCCGAGCGTACTGATAAAAGCCTCCTGTCGACCTCCAAGTGACAAGTCTTTTTTTTTTTCTCACCCTAACTCCCTCAGAATTCACTGACAGTTCCGTTCGTCATAATGGTCATCTGAGGAAAATACAAACTTTTTAGCTTGAAGTTCTCCATTAAAGTAAAAAAAAAAAAAGGGAACATTCATCAGCCTCATAAAAAAATAAATCAGCACGTATTCAGTGTTGGAAAACCAATGCTTGATTCCATTCACTGAATAATAGATGTTTAATTGTGCTGCGTTTCATTAATTAATGTTATTTCTGGTGCCCTTCACCCAGAAACATGTCTTTATTGCGTTACTGTAGCTAATCAGAAAAGGGCCCTGTTGCTGCCAAGCAGGTTAGAAGCAGGGCTGGATCAATACCCTGTTAAGAAACGACACATTTAACTAATCAGTCTGAACAGGCACTATTGACAGCCACAGTAAAGAGTCCAATTTTCCCTTTTTACCTCTTGTGCTCTTTCTACTGTGCTTGCTTGCGGCTCTTTTTAGGTCATGTGTGAGAAAATGTGAGGATTCTCAATCTTATTTCCACCAAGCATGCAGAATAACGTCTTGGGTGATTAATAACTGCAAGTGTTCACAAAAGCGCTAAGGCTAGCTGCTGCAAATTAAATAAGTCCTCATCATTGATCTTTAAAATCAATAATAATATGCTTTAATGAAAATTAAAGAGGGTTGAAACGGTATGTGCAGCTGTGACCCAGGCATGTACAATCTTAACTTAACATGCTTAATAATGCAACAAGGCATAAAAGATGCACAAGTCACAGCAACTAAGCATACATCATTTCTACCTTAGGCAGAATTGCGTTATTAGCTGCAAAGATGACCTGAGGAAACATCTTCCTCTAGTGGCCACTGGCATACATGCAATGAACTATACTTCTCAAATATGCATATATGTCTGGTTGCAGGCGGAGATTTATTTTTTATTTTTTCCTCTTCTTCTTCTTCAAATCCTACATGAGCTGTTTTAAAAAATAGTGTCATGGCAAAACAATATGTTATATTGTATTATATTATATTATATTATATTATTAGAATCAATTATTTAAAAATATCATAAATATCTTTTTTATTATTATTCTTAAAATTATCAATCAGTTTATTGTTGTACTCACAAATCCACGGCTCATGTGGCAACTTCTCTTACTTTGTCCCAGTAATAAAGTTCTCCACCAATCACAGCGCGCCGCTGATAAAATGCCATCACTCCCTTGCTCCTGATTGGCTGACAGTTGACATATGCGTCCAGCTGTTTAGTCCCTCTTTCCTCCGCTTTACATCCGATTGACTGCTTCCACGGCCATTGAAAACCGAGCTCTCGACTAGGCTGCGCGCTGATTGGCTTAGAAGAAGCGCTTGGGCTGGTAATGAGAAGTTCGAATGCCCCCCACCCCTCCCACCTTCCCTCCATCCCTCCCTCTCCATCCAGCTGTGTGAGCTTTCCTGATGGACGGAACCGAGAGGACACAGTTCTGGAAGAGGCAAGGGTGAGAGCGGGAGTGTCTGGTCGGCAAGAAAGACGAAAGATGCTCTGTCATGTTTGAACATTTGAAAAAAGAAGGAAAAAAAGACGACTGCTTTGCTGGACGCGGCAACATCTTGACGGATTTTTTAAAACTGTGTTGCGGAATATGCGCTTAAAAAACGCCTGTGGATGCAATGAAAAGTGTTGGAGTGTACTTCATTTAGAAGAGGAAAGCGCGCGGAAACGGACCTATTCATGTGAGTTTATGGGGAGATTCAGCTAAAGGAAGACATTCAAAAGAAGTTGGTAGGACACAAAGAAAGGCTGCACGCTGCAGAACCGGACCCAAACCGAGTTTAAAGTATTCCCCGGTGGATGGTTATAAAGTGTTACGGTGGAGGTTTGAGCACCGGGGCTCCGCTCAGGGGCCTCTCCGCGCACCGCGCTGAGTCTGCAGAAGGACCAAGTCCGCCAGAGACCCGCTGGGGAACTCTGCGGTCCTCCAAAGCCACAGGACATCGACATTCAAAAAGCTTCCATCTTCAAGCTGGTGTGGACTTTGCAGCCACCAAACCGATCATGCGATGACTGAACGCGCATTGGAGACATCTACCGAGTCCAGATCAGGTGATTTGTTTATTATAAAAAAAAATAATAATAATAATTGTGAAGATGCACTGGAATTATTTATTATTATAAATCTATTTTAGTTCTGTATTTGAAAAAAGGCATACAGATATGATGTTCAATGTTTTTAAAATCTGTCTATCTTTGTGTTTCTTTCTTTCGTTCTTCATTGCTTTCTTTTTTCTATCTATCTATCTATCGATCTATCGATCTATCTATCATCCATCCATCTATCCATCTATCCATCTATCATCTATCTATCTACTGTATCTATCTATCTATCTATCTATCTATCTATCTATCTATCATCTATCCATCTATCCATCTATCATCTATCTATCTATCTATCTATCTATCCATCTATCCATCTATCTATCTATCTATCTATCTATCTATCTATCTATCTATCTATCTATCTATCTATCTATCTATCTATCTATCATCTATCTATCTATCTATCTATCTATCTATCTATCTATCATCTATCCATCTATCCATCTATCCATCTATCATCTATCTATCTATCTATCTATCTATCTATCTATCTATCTATCTATCTATCTATCTATCTATCTATCTATCTATCTATCTATCTATCTATCTATCTATCTATCTATCTATCCATCTATCCATCTATCCATCTATCCATCTATCCATCCATCCATCCATAAAAATGTATACAATCACACTTATGGTCGCTCATCCACGCAGGAGGTGAATGATGGCCGAAGATGGGGGAAATCTCGACTCCAGGGGCTCGGAGGGCCGCTCCTCCCCACCGAGGACTTTCATCCGGCTCAACGACTTATCCGGGGACGGAGGGGGTGAGGAGCGGACCGAGGTGATGGTGGAACCGGCTTCCCCGGCCCCAGACGGGACTTCTTCAGCCGGGGATGAAGCATCAACCTGCGGCGAGGAAAGCCTGCCTTACCCCACCCTGGCCCCGGTGGTCTTCTTCTACATGAAACAGAGCACCCGTCCTCGGAGCTGGTGTCTCAAGATGGTGTGTAACCCATATCCTTTAAAAAAACAAAAAACACTTTGCAGTCATCTTACAGGTAAGAAACCTGTTTGTACTTTATGCAGCTTTTCTAGTTTAGCCCTCCAGGCTCTGTTGCTGTGTGACTGACTGGCGATTTGAAGCCATTGGCACAAATGTGTGTGTTTTTTTTTTTACACATCTCCTTGCACTCAATCTGTCCCTCAAGACTTGTCGTCCAGTGCTTTGGCTCCTCTGAGCTGCTGTTTTGCTTCCTATCAGCGTAACAAAATGACAGCCAGAGAAGAAAAATCAATCAGCCTCACATGACAAGCCATCAGAATGGCTGAATACATTAACAGTGAGTGTATAAGCACGGGGGGCTGCGTGTTATAATTCGTTTATTGATACTCACTTGAAGTACGAGCCTTTTTTCAAGTCAAGTGTGTTATTGATTGATAAGTGTACAGACCTGCGATGAGCAAGGAAGCACAGGAGACTTTCTCTCTCGCGACTGCTTGCCGGCTTTTGTCCCTCAGGGTTGAGGGTGGCAAATAATTTCAGGATGTTCCTCTGTGTATGTGCATGTGAGGCTTTTTTTTTTTTTTTTTTAAAGCTGGATGTGAGGCAGGCAGGCAGGAGTGATGCGTCTCTGCCCCGGGGGTCTCAGCCTCTCCTTTATTATTATTGCTTCCATGTTTTTTCTCGGTGTTATGTTCATGTCATTTAGATTAATTTCTTCCACAAAAAATCGAATTCTCTCCCTCCCTCCCTGTTTCTGGTTGATTTTTTCAGTTTTAATTGCAATGCTACATCAGCGGACTGTATCCGATTCCCTCCCAGGAGCACTTGTAACTTTATGGCTTGTATTGTTTTAGCACATTTTAGAGCCTAGGGTTGGACTAGTAAATTTTGTAGAGGAGATTTGACTCTCTTTAGAGTAAATTTGACTCAATTTTGAGTGGGACCAAATAGACTCTTTTTTTAGAGTAGGTTCATATTTACACTTGGAAGAGAGTCAAATAAAGGATTGGGGAAAAAGTCACTAAAGGGTTGAGGAACAAACTCATGACCTTCAGTTTGGGAGACTGCAACACTACCTCCTGAGCTACGTCCCTTCTTACCTCCACGGGGAGATTATTTTTGGTCTTGGAGTTAGGAAGATTCCAGTTGACACGAGCAATATAATAACACACAACAGGAGCTGCGTGGCTCCGGGAGTAGATTGGCTGTGAGTTTGTCCGTCAACTCTTGAGGGCCTTTTATTTTTTTCAATTTTTCTTTTTACTCTCTTCCAAGTGTAAATATTACTCTAAAACTGAGTCTATTTAGTCCCACTTTAAATAGAGTCAAATTTACTGTGTTGTTAATTAGTTCAGTTTGCTGTTTGTATTGTAAATGGATTCTTGGGCTGCTGCCTCTAAATAATGGGCAAATCTCTTGGGGTAAAATAATAATTAAATATCACTGTATCGGCCCTAAAAGACGCCGGCCCACCAGGCTTCTGCCCTGTACGCTAGATGGCTAGTCCGATCTCTGTACATTTTGAATTATGAATTACACTGTTTTGTGGTTTTCCTGTTTCGTTCCCAACTGTCATCATCACTTCAATCTTCAGTTATCCTCAGTTATTCCTTCCAGACTGAATCTCATTTCCATAGCTGCAAATGTCAAATCTGTAAAGGTCCTACAAATAGATTTATTGGGAAAAAAACACCCAAAAAAAACCACAGGCTTTATTAGTCATTTTTTTGCTCTCCAAGAAATGAGCCGATCCCTTGACAGACTCGCCGCGGGGATCTTTTTTTGCCACATGCACATTTTGTTTTCTCTCAATCTGGCTCAATGTGAATGTGAAGAGTTGTCTTTCTGTATGTGATTGGCTGGCGACCAATCCATGGTGTACAAATATGGATGGATGGATATTAGAAAGAACCCCTACAGCACCAGTACAGCACTCAGCTGCAGGTTTGCAATACAGACTATTTGAAAGTATACGGTATGGCCGACTTGATACATTTTTAATAGTGATGTGTGTGTTCTTTGCCTCCATGTTTGCCCCTTTGTGTATATCAGTAGTGATTTAGGAAAAGGTCACTGGTTCCGTAATGCTGCTCAGATTGATCTGCATGCACTTGTGTGTACACTCGTGCTGCTAACCCAAGGAGCAGATGGATATTTTGCAATATTTTTAACCGTTTCTCTTGATCCATGTCCTCCTCTGCTGCTTCTGCCTCTCCACACTGCGCGCACCGCTTTCTGCACTCTGCTTCCACCAATGACTCCTGTAGCGTGTCTCTCTTATTCCCACCATCAATACTCCCACAATATCACTGGTTGCCCGATCTGCTTCTGCTGTATGTTGTAAACCGAATTCCAATTTCCACCATGCACTCTACTTTGGTTTGTTTTTGCTCTTTGTAATGCACATTTTGTTGCTACCTACCTTCATTACGAACACATTTTGAGTTGTCAATTAGAATAATGTTGAATGTGGGAATTAGTGGGAGCGCACTAGAGTGGTGACAGAACCTTTTGTGTTAGCCTCTGCCACACTGTCGTACGGTGTTCCACAGGGGTCAAGTTTGGGGCCCCTGTTGTTTTCATGGTATTTGCTGCCCTTGAGAAAATGGTAATATTTTCTTCCACTGCTGCTGAGCGGATGACTGCCACTGGTGTTTGGTTGCATCCCTCCATGCTCACTTGGGCCCCCTGGTGCTCTATCTAAAGCCAGCAGTCGCAAACTTGGTCTTTTTACCCGATAAAGCCTGAACCATGAAATATATGGTGGAAAAGTCTGATTCTTTGTAAGTAGAGTATTTATTGGTCCTTTTGAACAAATTTTTTTTAAAAATTAACTTCCACATATGACTTTTGATTTGTGTCATATTTGATACATCCGGTCACAATGCTTTAAATTTGTACATTTATAACTGTCAAAAACATAATAATAAACATACATATAACAAATATTAGTATTTCCCCAAATCAGAAAGAACATTTCCCACTTTTAATAAGTATAGGTGTTTCTCTTTCCTCGATTGGGGCGATCTTGCAATCAGCTGGGTGGTGCTGCCCTCTAATGGATTATCAGTGCAATACATGTGTCAGATCATATACGTCAGGGTTTTATTGGGGGAATTTTTTTTTATTATACTCATGAAATACAGGGCTCAAAATGTCTTGTTTTAATATGATACGGTTGGCTTTATCGGGTTTAATTGGACCAGCAAATGTGTGCTGTTGTCAAATCCAGCTTTTTTCCACTTTTGGCAGATGGCTAAGGTTAAGCCTTTTTCCTTTCTCCGTGGTGAATCTTGGCTGGATTATTGTAATGTACTTTATTTTGGAGTCAGCCAGTGATCTCTCAAGTTAGTCAAAATGCTGCTGCTCGCTTTCTAACTGGTGGATATTACAAAAAAATCTGGCATTTAAACAGGGGTGTTTAGACTTTTGATATCCACTATGTTACAAACCGGAAGTAAACAATAATATATTAACCGAATCTTCACCCTTGCCCGCATATTCTTCTCAATTAGGTTGACCTACACATGACTCCCCTGTCTGCCATCAGTGATCATTTTATTGTTTTGATTCACAGAATCTGTGAGACAACAAGAGCAAACATGCACTTTGAGAAAATAGATGCATGCCAAAGAAAAAAGAATATAAAATACTGGATGTCCTCCAATGTTGTCCTTTTAGTAACTGCCATGTTGAATTTATTGGCTGTTGTAATTGTGTTGCATAGCTATGATGTCATGATATTTACGAGGCAGTTGCCGTTGTCCGACCTGCACACCCCACGATGGAAAACACTAATCACTACAGTGGAACCTCTCACATTATGAAATGTTATTTATATGCGCGTATCTATCGAAATAAGGAAACCTGGAAGACGACATGAGTGTGTTTTACTTTTGATGTTCAAATCTGACATGAGTGAGATTCTTAAGGCGGGTTAGCTTGATTGAACCACTCACCTATTATTATTATTACTTCAGTTGAGGAGGATCATTTAGACAAAAGTAGTGCTTTTCCACCATTTGTGGCAATTCTAAATTTCTTGGGAGGCGTCAATTACGCACAGATTTCTGTCATGAAGCAAATACATAAGTTGCTTTATACTAAGTTACATGCAGGATATGTGTAAAGGTATAGTAAGTATAATGTAGGTATCTTGTGAGCACAGATTGTAAATGACATATATTTTAACTTGCATGCACAACATAAAAATAAAAATGTCCTTTCCTCCAAAATTTTTATTTTCCCTGCAAAATTCACTTAAATTCAGAATTGTACAACATCAGAGGTTCGACTCTGTTTACCCAAGGTTTTCTGCAGATCATTAAAAACCATTAAAAGTCTTTAAATGGATTTTTAAATTAAGGCCTTAAATGGCATTAAAACACATTAAATATGATGTCCAGAGGCATTAAAAATTGAAATGCATGATGTAAAAACATTGTTGTTCATGCGTTAGTTTGCATACAATATTGTGGAATTTACCATTAATAACAAAAAATATGCATTTGTGCGGACTGGTGCAATTTACAATGAACTAAATGTCCCCAAGTCCACAAGTTGCTTTTTGTTCTAACTACCAATTGCTCTAAATTTGAAAAGAAAAATGGACTCTTCATTTTCACCAATGTTCAACATGAAACACTAATGTCACCTAGTAGCAGAAAATGACCTCAACACAAATCTATGAATCAATGTTTCACACACTCCTTTTAACTGTTTATCTTTTTAACTTAAAAAAACTTTTTAACCTAATCTAATGAATTACTTACTATAAAATTAGTGTATCAGTGAACTAAAAGATACAGCAACTTTTGTACTTGGTAAAAATATTTGTCCACTTTTATGTTAACTAACAAGAGTGTGAAAACTTGAAAAAAATTATATTGTGCATTGAGAACAGATATAATGTTAACTATTGAAATCATATGATTGACTAACAGCCCTAATATATAAACACTATATGCATAAACACATAAAACAGCATTAAAAAGCATTGAGTTAGATTTGCCTGTTACCATTCCAGTCCACACTGCACCACTTAGTGGAGTGTCTCAGTATCAGAATTTGTCTGGTTCTATTCAAAACAGGCATGTCCTGAGTCAGCCCCTGGCTTCAGACAGCTTGCGGCCATTTTTAACAGTCTGAAGTAATTAGGACCCCTGGATACTCGTAGAGTTTTTTTTTACGGTCTAATTGAAGACCCCTCGGGTGTGAGCTCTTGGTTCAGTTGCCTGTGTGAAATCCCCTCCGCCGGTTTTGCAAACAATTCCTTCAGTATGCGATAGAGAGATGAAAAGCCTCCGTGTGTGTCTGCGCCTCTGAGAGGTTGTGTAAGCAACACACACCCACACACAAAGTTCCACAGGACTCCCGTAGGTGTCTCCTCTGTGGCGGGGAGCTGGATGCTGTGCTAAGATGGAGGAGGAGGAAGAAGAGGAGGAAGAGGAGGGAGGGCATCCAGTGCTCTTGATCCCTTTTCTCACATTGATAAAAGCTGAGGATTACATGGTCAGTGCGGGAGGTCACCACCGTCAGGCTAAGTTGTAGTAGGCCGACACACAACGTGCGCTCAAAGGACAGGAAGGTCTTCCCTGAAGTGTGCCGGCCATCTGTGTTGCAATGTTTCGCTCCCCCGCCGGAGGCTTCTTTCACATTTGTTGCTCATTGCTCCGAAGCGTCTGTCAAATAATGGAAGCCGAAGCAAACACTTACTTAATCAGCAGAAAATGTCCTCTGCCCTCCTCGTTGACACCCGGAACCCTACCTCCCTCCCGCCCGACCTCCACCTCCCTCTGCTTGGCTTTTCCTCCCCCGAGCGTTCGCTTGCTCGTGACTTCGGGGAGTGTAAAAAGCGGCAGTTTGGCTTGCGAACGAACGGCATCTTTAAAAGCCTCCGAAAAAAAACAGTGGAGGAGTTTGAGAAAGGGAGAAAATAACATGAAAATCAGTTGCTCGGCGTCTACCCACCTACCACTTTGCTTTCCAACTTTTTTTTTTTTAACCTTCTGTTCTCTTACTCTCATTTCTTCTAACTTACATCAGAGCCTCTCACACTCTGCACTCATTTTTTCTCCTAATGAACCGAATCGAAGTGTTCAAGTGTTGTTATGCGCTCGATACACACATCTGATGAAGTATAAACTTACGTAACCGTGCAAAGACTTTTAGCAGGCGGGTGGGGTTGGCAGGGCCATGTGATGTGGTACATGTATTTTGCATGTGCAGTTCTTGCCCCGAGGGATGCGTGTACTTGAAGAAAGTGTGCTGCTTTGCAGTTACAACTGCAGCTTTTCACTCCTCTGGGAAGACTTGCGACAAGATTTGGGAAAGTGTTGCCGCTTCATCCAGAAGTGAAGAACATTTGCAAGGTCAGAGTTCACTGATGTACAAGAGGATCGCTGTGTCAGTTCGAGTTTGCATCCCAAAGGTCCAGAGTGACTAGTCTGGAGATTCTGGCAAATTCCTCAGATCTGTTTTTAAATGAGCAAATATAGCGCGTCCACAATGCCTAAATCCAAATATCACCTTCTTGTACAAAAGTACTAAGGCAAGTCAGGCCATTAAATCGTCGCGGCAATGTGAAAAACACAAAACGTAAAAAAAAAAATAAAAAATGGACATAAGTGTTTTTCACATAGCAGCGTCAATATATAATAGTATTGGGTTTCCATTCAAATGTTTCAAAAATGTTAAGCAAATTTAGACTTATGGTGATCCATAGGGTTCTATTTTGGGGCCCCTGCTGTTTTCAATGTAATTATTAGGGGTGGCAGGGGATTTTTTTTTTTAATCGTGATTAATCGCATGACTCCAATAGTTAACGTGCGATTAATCGCAAATTTTACATTTGTTCTAAATGTACAATAAAATGTAAAATGTAAGTTTTCATATTGTTTTTTACATAAAAGTGGGAAAATGTTAAACTAAGAGAAATATGCATGCATCATTTAGCCATTGATACACTAATTTCATAACAATTCATAAAATTTGATAAAATTAAAAAGATGTACTGTAAAAAAATAAGTGTGATATTAATTTGTGTTGAGGTCAATTATCTGCCACTAGATGGCATAATTGCATTTGTAAGACATGGGTTACAGCTCAGTGCATTTGTTTCATATTAAGAGCTATCTAATCTTTAACATGAGGTAACTTATGAAATTCTGCACATTTTTAAGATTCTAAAATACAATTTGACCCCAATTTCCACAAATATATTCATTATTATTACATTTATAACTGCAAAATTTTGACGTGGACAGGTTTGTATCAGTCAGCTTGGCTCGGTAGTGCACCGGAAGTGGTATGAATATGTGTCAAAATAAAAGCACTAACAGGAAGTGCAGCATTAGCTTAACAGAGTTTGATAAATCTGCCTAGTTAAGTGTAAAATGTATTGGCGGCTTTTTGTCCTTTTACCACTTTTAACTATTTATCAATATTTATTTTTATATTTATATTCAATTGTAATTTAGATTTTTGTTCAACTTCTATTTAAATATAATTGGAAGAAATGGGAAGCTATTTTAAATTGGTACACTAATCAGGGTTTAAAGTGGGCCAGTTGGAACTATTGAGTCCCACTCCAAAGGTCTTGCATGACTTTATAGATGGTGATACAGAACACACACGCTAACATTAGCTAGCCCTGTTGTTGTGCCAATTACAATGGACAAACGGCGGCTCCCATGACCTAATTGCTGTGCGGCAAGGGACTTCGGGCTACTGCTGTTTTTGTCCATTTTATAAATTGTTTGTGTAGATAGTTACATTGTTGTGTGTATTTCTAATTTAGCTTTTATTTAATGGTAAAACAGTCGTGCGAGGTTATGATTGTGCAGCTCTTTACCACAGGCTGCCATAGGTTGTCTCATTTTAGGTCGCTGCATATTTTGTACCCTGCGTGCCTTTTTTTGCTTTGCTGTGTTTGTGTGACCCCACTTGACCCCTTTACCTCACTCCTGTTAGCTCCATTGGCAGCATTCCCTCTCATAGTTTATAGTGACAACCTCATTAGGGCATAATCACTAGCTTTACTTTTATGCTATCAGACGGCTAGCAGGACTAGATTTCCCATGATTCTTAGACACAGAAGCAGGAAGTAGTTCTACAGTGTCAGTAGTCCAACCACAGTTGACTTGACCGTTCTCTTTTTGTCAACTCAAGAAAAGTAAGGAGTACAAACAGCAGTACAATTTTTTTTCAAATCTAGGGAGAACAATTGTAGTCCAAAACCCCCCATGTACAGGTAGCTATATATATATATATATATATATATATATATATATATATATATATATATATATATATATATATATAAAATACATTCATGAAGTAGCCTATTTTTTTTGGTGTTCTTTTTTCTTTGTTGTATTTTCCTTCAGTCGGAATCCCCTGTGGCACAATGCTGCCTCTCACAGGTCAGTCTTGGTCCTGCAACAAACATCTCAATTGGAGACTTGATTTTCTGTAGACATGTACACTCACTGCTTTCGCTCTGGACGCTGCAATATTACACTCCACAGTGTCCACTTTACTGCTGCTGTCCAAAGAATAAATCACAGGGCATCCTCACGCTCTTCATTTTTTCCTGAGCGTGTCTTGTCCTGACTGATATTTAATGCAAGTACGCAGTGTTGGCAACACTATTCTGAAGTCATTGTTGTGGTGACCAGGGTCAGTGTTGTACAAATACAAACACTGGTAATACTAAACTACATCATGTTTGTAGTTTTCGTTTATTTAACCATTGCCACAGTCAGCAGTAAAAATGAGAGCTTGAGTGAGCCAATGAAAAGCGAGCGCCGAGACAAAGTTCAGACAGCAGCAAGGTGTGAGTAGACGACTCTGTATGAGGTATTTTGTTAATGAGGAGATTTGTTTAAGCCGTTAAAACTACAAGCAGACTGAGCACAAAGAAAAGACTTCATTGTGCTCTCTGTTGTGCTTTTCTACTTGCAATTGCTTTTTTGTGTGTTTGAAACTCCTCAGCCCACTTATGGCTTCTACATTTACTCTTCTGCATAGTAACAGGATCGCTTGACGGATTTTTAATGAAGCAAAAACAAAAAAAGCTGACATGCAACGATGCATTATCAGACAGCAATAGGGGAGCGCATCGAGTTAAAACCTGCAACTAGTTTCGATTTGCTTCAAATACATCTGGTACAATTTCAACATTCAATAATTTCCCCTTACACCTCACCCGCATTCCTGAAAATGACAAGAAAGATGGATGGCGAGTGAAGCGGTTCACTCGTTTCACTTCTGTGCATTTTGCCACCAGTCCAAAGTTTACGTCGGGATAAGCTCCAGCTTCCCACGTCCCTGAAGCTAACCCAAATAGAAAATGGATGGTGATCTGTCCAGGGTGTACCCCGCCTTTTGCCCAAAGTCAGCTGGGATAGGCTGACACTCACCCGTGACCCGAATGAGGATGAATCGTGCAGAAAATGGACGAATGGTTGAATGACCTCAGTCTGTCGACTGGATTTGACTTTTTACATTCAAAAATGGCCGTTTCGATTAAGGATGCAATGCATCACTTGGAGTACTGATATAATTACAGCTAAATTGAAGGGACTGCTATTTATGACTGTTGGCAGGGATCTCAAATTAACAAGATGAGACTATGACCTTTGTGACTTAAGGCTAAGCCACAAAGTCAACTACAAAGACTGCCAGATGGACTCTCCTGTTAAAAACACAGGCGGTTCGAAGAAGCAGGGGATATAGTGACAGGGAAAGGCTTTTGTTGTCTTCAGGACCAAACATCACTTCCTATACTGTAGGGGTCTTCAGTTTACGACCATCCTGACAACAGTCGTTACAAAAGATGCATACATAAAATTTGACCATTTGATTTGACTTGATCGGAATCAGTACAGATTTCTTGTCATTGTACCACAAGGTCTCATGAAATTGAATACAGTTTGAACATGTCTAAGAGACATAAAAAAACAAAAAAATACAATGACCAACAGAGGGAGCCAGAACGGAAAGCCTGATGAGTCGCCCAAAATGGCGTCCCGGTTCTCAGATGAAAAAGGAAAAACATAAGGATTGGGGAAGAGAGAAAAAAAAACAGCCGCAGATGATGCTCCTGCATTAGATGATGGAGACATGCGGTTGGTGAAGGACTCTGGGTGGTGTCTGGTGGGTGGTGTCTGGTCGGTGCTGGATTTCACTTTCCTTTCTTTTCTTTGGTCCTTCCTCGGGTCTCCTGACGGCCTCACGACTCTGGCTGGAAGTGTTCGGTTTAGGTGAACGGTATTTGATTTTTTAATAGGTTTTAGGTGAACTAATGAATACACACACACAAAAAAAATATTTTAAAAAATAAAATAAAATAAAAGAGAGCAATGATGATGACATGTCAAATCGGTAAAATTACCAAATGAACAATACTGAGCTCTCCAGAAAAAAGAAAAAAAAGAAAAAAAAAAGATGATGGAGACATGGAAAACTCTCAAAGACAGGACTTGATCACCCCTATCATCTTCTTCATTTGCAGATCTGCTTCAAGCTTCCCTAAGTGACACCGTCCTTTGTACGAGAAGCACAATCACAGTAGGCGAATATTGTCAACTTATTAGTGCTGCTTCATAAAGTAGTAATTAAGATGTGTGGATCCAAAACAAGACAGCCACCAGGCATTGATTTGGAAAAGCATTTTATGGGTTATGTGTTGCTGGAGTACAGATGCCGTTGAACTGTCTGTGGGGCAAAATATCGATTTCCAAATCTATGATACCGTTCTCGGTCACGGTGCGGTGTCAATACTCGTGCTGGCTGACAACCTTGTGTACTTGCTGCAGAATTGGACTTTTTAGTCATGATTTCAGTGGCAAGACTGATTAATTGAAACGAAGATGGATGAACTCGTACTTACTGCTTTAGCCTCGTTTCTTTCATGCTGTTCTTTCTTTAATTCGATGCGGGACATCTTCCAGGATTTTCCAGCTTTTTCTCATTAGTCCATTGTAGGAGACTGGTGGCAGCAGAAGGAGGAAGAGGAGGAGGAGATGGGTTAGAGTCGCAGGAGGAGAACGGGGGTGGGCGAGTTCTACACTTTCTCTTACACAACCAAATCAACTTGCACCTGAGTTGAGTTATCTTGAATTTCTTCTTATTTTGGCTGCCTCCTTCTTGTGCTCCACTCCAACTTTCTCCAATTCTCGGCTCAATACCGTCTCACCTTTTCCTTAAAGCCTTCCTGTGTTTCCAGTCATATTTTTTCCTCAATGGCCTCTCTTTCATAAAACTTCATGGAATAACTCCTCAATCGACGTCATATTCCTGGTCCGTACTCGCTGCTCATACTTCATGCGATAACTCCTTCTCACTTTTCCGCCATTTTTTCCCCATTTCAGACCGATTGATACATTGCAGAGCAACGCGGCAGGGGATGCTATGTCTGGCACAAGTGGACCATTTTGGCGTGGGTGCTAACTTGGGACACAGGTGGCATTTGACAGAGTCCAGACTGACTGCTGGCCTTATCACGCAAGCCAGAACAGACACACACTCTCATAATCAGGCCTTTTTGAAGGGGCTTGGAGAGCATCACATCAGTCACCCACTCTAGATTGTTGGCTTTGCACTTAAAGTAGATCCTACCATCAGAAGCACCTTACTCGGGCCTATGCAATAACAATTGCCATTTAGGGTCCAAAATTGATCAACTGTGCACTGGGGTTTTCAGTGTTTTTTTGATCACGTTGCTGAATTTCAGTTTTGCTGATTAGCAAATGCTGTACTTTTATGTTATCATCTATAATCAGTGTCATTTTTATTTATTTATTTTTTTTTATTTTATTTTCTCTGGAGAGCTCAGTATTGTTCATTCGGTAATTTTACCGATTTGACATGTCATCATCATTGCTCTCTCTCTCTCTTTTTTTTTTAATATTATTTTGTATGTGGGTGAGTATGTGTATGTGCGTGTGTGCGTGTCATTTTGTACATTTTCTGATCTTTACAAATGGGAATTATCACCAGATGCTGTTTATTTTATGAGAAAAGACTTGCACCATTTCAGAGGATATACATACACATATGACGTTGAATGGAAACAAACAACTGTAGTTTTCTAACAGTTGTTAGTTAGCCTGTTGGAAAATAAATGTCTTATTCCTCGCAACGTTCCATGGAAACGAACAGTTCAAATATCTGTCTCATTCAGTAGATTCTCTCATGAATGGTAGGTTATGAGAACAAATGCTATATAACTGCACAGTAAAATCAAAAGTGTAAATTTAACTCCCATAGTGTTAAATTTAACCCTTTCCCTGAGTTTGTATTGTTCTCACCAGTTCAGAGTTAAATGTACATTTCCAAAAGTGTAACAATTTAACTCATTGGCTAACACCCATAGTGTTATTATTTGACACAAAAAAAATGTAACACTTAAAAGTGTTATTTCCTTTCATTTTTTGGTCTTAATTTCTCACAGTTTTGTTGTCACTTTTAACTGAAAAGTGTTATTTTCATTCCTTTTTGTATTAATTTCTCACAGTTTTAGTGTAAGTTTTTATTTTCCAACCCAAATGGAGAAAACAGGACTCGAACCTAGTACTTAGCACTTGGGGGGGAACAACAATAACAAGTGCGCCACAAGATAGTTCATGTTCGGTGGCACAAATTTTTTCTTTTAGTTCCCGCACGACTCGCGGTAAATACGAATTGCCTGCATGGCAAAATATCCACTTTGTTTTTAGTTTTACAGAAAAATAATGAACATAAATTACACTACTCATGAAAATCTGAAAACCTGTTGTTTTATGTCTCACACGCTTTTTCTACGTTAACTCATGAACAAAATAATTCAAGAACTGTATAATTTCATCCTTAGCATATAACGGAATAATCCAGACCCGGAGTTGTCCTTAAACTCCAAAAAAACCCCGCTGCTGCCTTGCAGGAGAAAAGAGCCCGGGTGTATATAAGGTAACCCAGCCTGGAGTCAATGAATTTGACTCGCTGAAATTACATCAGCCGTAGAGGTTTTTCTTCACCCAAATCAACACCCAGTAACACAGAATTCAGGTCTAAAAATGCGGTGCTTTCTTGGTTCATATAAAATGAGGGAGTGCTGTTATTGATGGATTAAAGCCCTAACTACCTGTGCTACAAGATTGATGGCAGGCGACACACAATGAGCTCAGTGAAGATTCACACCTCCTATACATCTTCCTTGACAGCTTACACTTTTCCCCTCACTCGCCCTCTCTCTTTCTTTCCCGCCCTGTGTCTTTCATCAGGACACTAATTAGGACTTTGCAGCAGAATGAGTCTAGAATGATTCTTTAACTAAACATCTTTTGATTTGGATGAAAATTGGTGTACTTGTTGATAGTGATGGCACAACACTAAATGTAAAATTTTAGGTCAATTAGAGCAAGGGTTTTGGAGCTATGGCCCGCCAATTTTTGCCATTTTTGCTCAAAAGGGGCGTGGCCTCCTTTGAACCCTTATTTCTCAGGAACTACTACTTCATCAATCCTCACAAAACAGGTATTGTTGGAAAGGTAATTCAACAAGAATTCCAAATCTGCAATCATTTAGAGCAGGGTTCATCAATTCCGGTCCTCGAGGTCCGGAGTCCTACAGGTTTTAGATGTTTCCGCCTACCAACACACCTGATGCTAAAGATCAGGATCGTTTTCAGGCATGCTGATAGAGATGGGAAAATAAAGCCTCATGAAGCACTTGTGATATTTTTTGACTCCTCTAGATGGCACTATTGGTTTAAAAAGGCAGTGGAAATGTAATACATTTTCATTGCACTAGCCTTTATATTTGAACCAAGAGCACCATCTGGAGGAGTAAAAAAAATAGTAAAAGTGCTTCATGAAGCTTCATGAGGCTTCATTTTCCCATCTCTACTGATGAGGGTGGAAAACATCTAAAAACCTGCAGGACTCCGGACCTCGAGGACTCGGAATTGGTGAACCCTGATTTAGAGGATTGGTGCATATTTTAGTCACAGTTTGACCTATAATTTGACCTTGAAATTGACCTTGTGGATCCCCCCAGAAATTCAATGATAGCTCATGAGGGTGTGGATATTTTGACTTCTTATTGCCGAAAAAACAAAACAACAAAACGTACATCACTGAAACTTGTCAAGATTGACACAGTAGTTTGTGCAATACAAGGGTACAAAGGAAGTTGGCCACACCTCCTTTTGCTAAATTTGGCGGACTGTAGCTCCCAAACCCTTGCTCCGATTGACCTAAAATTTGAGATTTAGCGTTGTTCCATCACTATCAACAAGCACACCAAGTTTCATTCAAATCAAAATCATACGATATATCAAGCGTGTTTTTACTTACTTGTCGCATTCGAATATTTTTGCCTAATTCCATTGCCCTTTTACTCTGTCTGTTTTGCTCAGCTGGTGAAAATGGCATCGCACTCACACACACACTTACTATCTAGCGCTATCCTGGCGTTTGGCCCAAATCACTGTGGCATTTACAGTTTCACAGCCATTAGAGCTTAATGTCTCCAGGGTGACGATGGGAGAGCGGATGCTCCCCCAATCAGATCACAGCAGCATTACAACGTTTAGTTCCGATACTGAACCTTGTTTGGGATCTGAGGAACATTTATACCTGTGTTGTGATACACTGGGGAATAGGGATCAAGTCACATGTGCTCGGAGCTTAACTCACTTGAAAGTTATTGCAAAGTCAAGAGATAAATGGGTGTGAAGTGAGTGCAAAAAGAACATTACTGTGCATTGGCTTCATTTCCACCAAGCAGTACATTGTTTAAATAACAGTAGGAGTCCATTTCTGTTCTCAAGGTCCAATCTACATGAATGCGCCTTAATGTGATAATTGATTATTTGTCAATAAATAATCCATTCATTTTGACCGCTCTAGTATTCTAATTTCAATGCTGCTATTAGAACGGAATGAGAAATAATAAGCAAAGAAAACTGTTAGAAAAAGTTAGTGATAGACTAATTATCGGCAAGGCCGATTACCGGTGCCGACATTCGACATTTTGACAAATATCAGCATAAGCCATTTTACGAATCTGCTGGTATCTCACTGAGCGGCGAATGCTTATGAAGGTAGCAAAATTAAGGTTTTCATCAGGATTGGTCGCATTTAAAAAAATCTTTTGACACTTTTACACCGTCTGCGAAGATCTTTTGAAAACTTTTACGAATCCTGACCAAAAAAAACAAATTAGCTACATTTGCATGCATTTGTCACTCAGTGAGATAGAGGGAACTTTTCGTTCATGGATTGATTTAAATTTTCCACTTAATAAAAAATAAATAAATGCTGACACCGTACAGCACTTATAATAATTAAGAAATAAATTACACTGGGAACTCCCTACACTACGGGAGAGAAAACAAGTTTGGCAGGATTCTGACTTTAATCTCAGAATTCTGACTTTAAAGTGAGAATTCTCACTTTTTCTGAGAATAAAGTCAAAATTCTGACTTTAAAGTGAGAATTCTGAGAATAAATTGAGAATCTTGCCAAACTTTTTTTTTCTCTCTTCACTGGCCTTAATCCTCTTCTGTACTACACTTATAATAATAAATAAATATATAAATTAATAAATTGTGTTGGAATTTTGGAAATCTATTTACAGTAGAAAACTTTAGGGAACTATTTACTTGCTTATCTTTTAATTTAGCTTAATACATGCTGATACATGCTAAATACTCCCTGCAATTTTTGTTATAATTTTTAAACAAAGCTGTCAATTCTTTATATGTTTGAAATTAAAAGAATGTATTTATTTCTTCTAATTTTGACACAAATATATTATTTTACTGCAAATAAATATCGGCTTGAAATATCGGTTATCGGTCCTCTTGACTACTAATAATCGGTATCGGTATTGACCTTGGAAAAAACATATTGGTCTATCACTAGAAAAAGTAAAAGGAAAAAAAGAATGCTACTTAGCGATGGAATGGAATCTGCTTTACAACTTGATTAATATTTCCCTTTAGTAGTCTAGTCACCACTGTATCATCATCCTTGTTCCCTTCTCCCTTCCAGCGCGTGCGTGCGCACAATTACATGCATACCGGTCTGCATCATTTTATAATCTCTGGCATGGCCATTAGTAGTCTTCAATCAGGAAAGAATCTGGTCCAAAAGCACATCCTCCCACCGCTCCTCTGTGTGTGTGTGTGTGTGTGTTTTGAGCAATTCCTGATTGATGCAGATGCAGACAAAAGAGGGAAGCCCTGTCTGTTCCCTTTGAGGAGTGTGCGCTTGGCTTTGTGTGTTAGTGTGTTGCAAGTGCCACATCAAAACGAGTGTGTGTTATTGCGTTTGTTTACAGGCGGGGGTCTATGCTTTTGCTTTTTTTTTTTTTTCTTGCTTTTGTGAGGGTGTGCGTTTACACCGGCTGACTCACAATGACACACATATATCTGGAGTGAGCCGTGAGACTTGCGGTTTGGGCGACCCTCGTTAACATGTTTAGGATTTCCAATAAGATGCGGCTACAAAATCAGTTCCAGACTTTTTCTTTTTCCCTTTCCTAGAGACTCCCAGCAATAGAAAGAGAGAGAGTCCGAGAGGATTGTGGGGGAGCCTGTTTTTTAATCTGCTTCTAATTTAAAGTATTCCTCAGCTCTTCTCCTCTGGGTCCTAATCCCCTCTGAAATGAGGGTGGTTGCCAAGTATAAGGAAAACACAAATTAATTTCATAAATAAAAGCTCGTGCCTGTGGCTCGTTGGGGAGCGCAACTTGTTCGCATTAATATCTTTTAGGTTTTCGTGCGTCTAGGACAGAAGCTGTTTATCTCTTATAACACTATGTATTTAAATATAGTGATCTTTCTGCCCCTTCTCAGTAACTTATTAGTGTTTGTAACACAAAACGAAAACATAAATAGGTATCAAATGCATACTGGTGTAATGTAGATTAGGTATAACTCATTGAAATCGGAGGCAGAGTTTTTCCCAAAACTTGTGAAAGTCATTCAAATCCATTTGAAAATGAGTAGCGATAGACCGATTATCGGCCTTTTTACGAATCTGAAGGCCGATAAAGCTGGTATCTCACTGAGCTTGAGAACGTAGCAAATTTAGGGTTTTCATCAGGATTTGTGACAGTTTTTACTTTTCAAACATATTCAGACGAATTTTCACTGTCTGCAAAGATCTTTTGAAACCTTTTACAAACCGTGACAAAAAAGCCCAAATCAAGCTACGTTCACATGCATTTGTCGCTCAGTACTTTTTACGTTTCCATCCACCCATTTGTATTCGAATTTTCAATAAATACGAAAATAAAACTGAATGGAAACGCTAGAAATTCGAAAAAGGGCCCAAAATCCATTAAAAAGTTTTCACTCTTAGAGGGGGTGGATTTTGAAGCGTATCGAAAAAAGAAAAATTTGGGCTATGGAAAGACCGGATACACGGCGCAAGTTTTGACCGGATATTGCGTCACATGTACATTTGTCGTCCCAAAGCAATGCCGGACGATAAAGTAAGGAATGTTGGGGGGGACGACGAAACTGAAATCTTTTTGGAATTAAAGAAGCCAATATTAATGCTATTTTGGATTAAAAACAGCAAAGAAACGCTGCGGTTTATTAAGAATTACAAAAGAAACTCATACGACGTCATCGCACGGCGCCGTCGATTCCTGTTCTTCTTCTTCTTTAAAATTACTGGTGGATCACATCTCTATGGTGCATATCGCCAACTACAGCGGCGGAGTCCCCTCTCAATATTCGCAAAAGAAGAACAGATGGAAACGGGGATAAATCACCTGTTTTGAACATTTTCAGTAAATTCGCTTAAAAAATTCAAAACAATTGAATGGAAACCTGACTACTGAGATAAAGGGAACTTTTCATTTATGAGTTCATTTAAATTCCCACTGTATAAAAATGATGCTGACACTGGGAACTCCGTATTAAAAAAAAAAAAAAATGAAGAATGTTGAAATTTTTGAAAACTTTATTTACAGTAGAAAACTTACTTTACTTTTACGTACGTGTTTAATTTAACTTAACACATGCTGATGACCCTGGTAGCTCCCTGCAATTTTTGTTATATTATTTTTAAACAAAGCTGTCAATTCCTTATATGTTTAAAATTAAAATATATATTTTTTCTCACGCTAATATTTTCTCTTTTACTGCAAATGAATATTGGCTTGAAATATCAGTTATCGGTCTCCTTGACTACTAATAATCGGCGTTTGCATCGGCCTTGTAAAAAACATATCGGTCTAGCACTTAAAATTATAGCACACCCTAAAGGATCTTTGTGCAGTTTGTCACTTTTTTACTCGTGACTGCCACCTGTGGCCCAAAGCGTAACTGCATCATCTGTGTCGAAAAGGGAAAGCCACGTTTGATAAACGAAGACATGACTTCAAATTAGGTAAAAAAAACTGTGGCGTGTGAGAGTCCGCACACTCTACTATAAAGGGAAGATAAAAGCTGATAGGTGCAGTCAGAGTAAAACAGTCAGGGCTCTTCGTACTCATCTGGGCATTGATGGAGCATGTAGAAAAAGCTTTAACATTACCTTTTTAAACGGCACAATGCACCTTTAAATTAAAAAAAATATCTTACGTACCGGATATGTTGTCGCTGTTTAATATTCTCCATGCTTAATACCCATTGCTAACTAGTACGTTAACAGCTTGAGGCCAAAGTCACAAAAATGCCAGGTGTGCATTTTTAATGTGATTGCATGTTCGGAATGCATCAAACTGTGAAAAGGCTGCAAGTATTGCTTTAGCATGTGAGATCGGAGCTTAAACATGCACGCACATGAAGTCAATGTGAAAGAAAGACGTGAGTTTTCTGTTTAAAATCCAAATAACTACAATGCGGAGAGAGCCAGTTGGCTAGCAAGTCTATATGCTGCAAGCAGAGAACATTTGACAGCATTAAAAAAATCAATACATCAATATTTAGCATTGTTTTGGTTTTAAACCCAATGCAGTTTTCAAGAAAAAAGGACACGTAATGCTGGCTTAGCATTAGACTGATTTGATTTGAATGAGCATTTTGGATCGCCTGTAACGGCTTGTAATTATACTTTGCCTGATTGATTAACACAATTAAAAGCAAACACCTATTAGTTGTTCTTTTGTTAAGGGTTCAATTGCTCTCCCACGGTTTTCTGTTCGGATTTTACAACAAAGAGAATTCTGATGGACACAAAAAAAAATAATCTCCACAAAACGTGATGCTCAGTGACGGTCACTTTTATTGTATTACATAAAAACAGAGAACCAGACATTGGTAGTTACATAGTTACATACTACAGTAACTATACAGGGGCAAAACAAATAGTGCCCCACCACCTCCAGCAGATGGCAGTGTTGTGAAAAAAAACACAGCAGGGAACTGCCAGAATGAAATAAACATGTTTGACAAATAATTTTGAATGTACTTGCAAATACATTTGAATGAATGTAGAAATATGTTTGAACGTATGTGCAATTAGCTTCAACCGTATTTACAAACTTACAAATATGTTTGAACATATTTACGAATGTTTGAACGTATTTGAACCTATTTATAAATATGTTTGGACGTATTATCAAACATGCTTGAACGTATTTACAAAAGTGGAATATACAAACACGTTCCGACGTATTTAAAATATGTTTCAATGTACGTGCAATTACCTTCAACCGTATTTACAAACTTGCAAATATGCTCAAACGTATTTACAAATATGTTTGAACTCACTTGTTCAATACATTTGACCATATTTACAAATATTTGAACGTACTTAAAACAACTATTTAGAAATACGTTTGCGTACTTGCAAAGTTGAATTGAACGTATTTACAAATATGTTTGCGTACCTGCAAATACGTTCTAAAATATTTACAAATACGTTTGAACATATTTACAAATGTTTGAACGTATTTGAACCTATTTATAAATATGTTTGGACGTATTATGAAACATGCTTGAACGTATTTACAAAAGTGGAATTTACAAACACGTTCCGACGTATTTAAAATATGTTTCAATGTACTTGCACATACATTCAAACGTATTTCCTCGTCACAAATGTTTACTCCACATTGGCAGTCCATGCTTCCGTAAGTAGGAAGTGTAATGCTACAGTAGGACAGCACCATTAGTTAGTCATCTTAGAAGTGTTGCCTTCAAGGCTATTGGAGGTTGCTCTGATTGGCTGATTGGGTTCAGTGGAATTGTGACGGTGTGGTCAATGGCAAGGACCCAGATGCAGAATCGTGAACAAAAGTTTATTGAGCACCAACAAAAAAATCACCTTATCAGGGATAAACTCTTCTCAGAAAAGGTTAAAAACACAAAATCACCACGAAGGGAAAATCTACATAAATCTCAACTCGAGAAACAGGCTGGAGAGCAACTGGAAAGAAGGGTTGAGTGATCTTGGGAGCAAAAATCATCTGACACAGGAGCAGCGTTTGGAGCCGGCTTAAGAAGCCGGCTGATTGCTGATGTCCTGCAGGTGAGCAGAACGAGCCCTGCTCTCCAGCAACTCTGCCCCGCCCTCGTGAATACATAGTATTCGCTGACGTCACGGCAACTTTCCAGTGAAGTAAGCTTTGCTTCTATTGAGCTTACACCGAATGTTATTTTGTTATTGACGAACGTCACTCCCGGCTTCCTCTAACGTCACTTGTGTAAGCAAGACGTATGCAGAAGATTTAGCTCAACAATCGATTGGATTAGAAACATTTGCCGATACTGCCTGCACCGGACGCTTTGAAAACATATGCTCTAAGGTAGTATGGCTCTCAAAACACGGACATTCTTGCGTCTTCTGTACTGTCGGATTTTATTGGTTGTGTTAACATTGTTAACATTTTTAATTCTATATTTTATATTTTAACCATTTTGAATTTAGTTATACATGTGTAGAGCAGGTGAAATAAGGTTAAACTCAATATAACTCGACCTTAACCTATCTGTTATCTTGTTTTTGTCTAAATTCCCTTTCAGTGTCCTGCTTGAGAAAGTTCAATCTGACATACTGAGATTCTGTTTTGAGAAAGTGCACACTGAGAACCTGTTTTGTCTAAAAGTGAAGAAAGTGCAAGCTGGCATATTGACATTCTGTTTAGTTCTCACGTGAAAGCATGCTGTGAGAATGTAATCTGATTTTCGTATTTGATGGGAGGAGAAGAGGCGTTTTTTGTACAAACTCGGATTGTAATAAAGGGCTGTGTCTCATGGGGCGAGACACACATTCTTGGATGACACTCTTTTGGTGATATTCAATTGTGTGACCGGAGATCTCTGTAATAAATCATCCTTGCAAGGACCCTCCTCACAGAAATCTCATCTTTGATTTATTTGAACACGCAAAAGATTACAAATATAATTTACGCCTTCAGTTGCTATGTACATTTATCATTTATTATTTTTATTTTTATTTACATTTATTGTGAAGAATCTCAGGTTATTTTTAAACCAATTTAGCTAGTTCCCCCGAACGCGCCACAGCTAGCGGCTCACATATATCACAATCGCATTATGTTAAAAGCATTTTTTACCATCTTACAATGACACTTACCTTAATCAAAATGGTCAGAACACACTTTGGTAGATTTTCGATGTATCTTTTCCGGACACTTCTTTGCCGTCCCCATTCGACATTCCATGGACCGGCACACAATGTGGGGCAAATGCTGGCATGTGAATACTATCTAGAAGTTTCATTTCACATCTTTGTTCGCCCAATTTTACACCCGTGAACGGCACACGTGTGCATCATTGTGAAGCGTTTCGTGAAAAAATTCGGGATGAATGAACAAATGAATGAATCCAAGTAACTTTTAGTAAGCAACACGAGCGCTCCTCAGCATTTGGTTGCGTTATCTTGTTGGTCATTAGCCCCACGAAAGGCCTGCTGGGTCGTTAGGTGGGGGTCGGTGACGTCATGTGAATACTATGTATAGAGAAGGGTGTTGGTCAACATGGCAATCACAATGGACAAAAATCACAACCACAACAGGAATAACCAGCTGGTCATTTCACTTGATCGTTTTTTACCAGGAACATGTTTGAGTTTGTCTGCATTTGCAAAGCTAATAACACCAGCTTCAGTGCATGCACACAACCGGCGTCTGTGAACCCGTGTGTGTGTGTTTGCATTATTGAGAGTCTGAGGCCCTTTAATGCAATTCTAATGGAAATGGTCATTCTATCCTGTTAAACAAGCGTATTCTCACTTGTTACTTTTGTCTTTGACACCTGATCTAACCTCTTGTCACTGAACATGATACTTTAACCTTAGCAGCATGACCCCCTCACTCACACACACACACGCACACACACACACACACACACACACGTACCCTCACCAAACACCTTCTAGGCTCAATTAGTTGGGTAATTCTAAATGTTCCAAGCTATCCAAATGTTTGCCTGTATATTTTTATGCAGTGACAAACATTGTGTAGCAAAGACTTTTGATTGATCTAAGCCTTGCAATTTGCAGTAAAACAAATCAACATCCCGGAGGGGGGATTTATAGTACAGCTGTCATCATGCTGCTTTAGTTTTTCAATAAGTACATTGAGTTTGATTCAAAAGAGCTGAGATTATTTTATTTATTTGTTTGCTACTTACAGCATATTAAGCCATGTTTTTTTTGTGTGTGTTTTTTTGTGTTACTACTACTACTAGTATTACCACCACCACATTATAGTTATAGTTATAGTAATGATAATTTGGAACATAATTTAGGGTCCACTGCTCAGTAGTTAATTACAAATCAACAGTAAAAAAAAAAAAAAAAGTGCTTTCATGTGAAATATTAAAATATAGAATATTATCTCAGATCACTGTAGACCACCAAAGTAAAGTAGGTCTAAAATTGTCAGTTTGTATATGTGAGATGCATACAGTATAAAAGGAAATCTTTGTGGGTGGTGATTCCATTGACCTGGAATATCCTACAAGGGAAGCTCCTAGTGAGTAATTATTCAATTTCCCTATACTGCAATTACCTCAAAATGATCCCATTTAATGGCTCTAGAAGAATTTATAATTATGTTTCCCTCCCACTATTTCTTTCCCTTTGTGGCAACACATTTCCCCATATCACTATTCCCTCAGGGGCGTCTCTAGACTATTTTGAAGCAAGTCGTACAGTTATGATGATGATGATGATTAGCAATGTTATTTTGCTGTTAAAATGTGATCACGGAGAAATTAATACAGTTATAGCTGTATTGTTGCACCAGTACTACTAATTGAGATTTCTCACATTGTGTTGGTTTCTGCAACTGGTTTTTGCTGCTACTGTCATAATATTGCAAATGCAAACATCCAACATAAAATGGCCGAGAGTTTTCACGACGGGTATAAACGCAATACCCAAAAGGACAAATGGCTTCTGTTTAGCTTTTTGATTGGGATAACAAACTACGCCTGTCATTTTTGGCAGCCCCAACCGTTTCTACGGGTATGTTTCCAAACACACCGCGGTGATGTCGTACAAGAGTCGGGATATGAGCCACGTGTCAGTCGAGATTAGGTCGCCCTGCCGCTCTTTAGCCGTAATGACCCGTCAGACTGATGAGCGCGGCTGGGATGTCTGGCCACTTACGAGCACTCTCATAAATTAGACCCCCATTCTGAATTATTCAGCACATCTTTGCCCCAAGGAGACAGTGGGGGGGAAAAGGTGGGATATATGACCGACAGGATTGAGTGAGAGGAAAAGATGGAATGAGGAAGAGGGAATGAAGAGATAAGTGAACAAATGTTGGAAGCAAAATCCAAGTACAAAGCCGTGTACATACACAGCAACAAAAGTGAGTGTTCCTCCCCTCTGTCGAGTCAGCAAAAGTCCGATTAAAGGATATATGTACAAGATTATCCTGACTGATTAGCTTGTGTAGCGGAGTATATTGATTAAGAGCATGGAAAACAGTCAAGGGTCACAGTCGTAAATGTGATGTGACTGCAAATTCAGATTTGTCTGGTCAACACAGACTTTTGCTGAGCACAGATTCCGAGAAGATGGCATGAAATGGAACAATAGCCTACATGGAAGAAACTCAGGGCGCTAATTAGCAAACCTGCAGGCTTCGCGTCATGTCTCTTGTTGGGTTATTGGTATTTTTCATATTTCTCGGACGGGTTGTGACTGTGAAGACAAATTACGTGGGTGTTTTTACCTCATTTTGGCCAATAATTCTGATTTTGGTATGTATAACTGT
Source organism: Vanacampus margaritifer (assembly GCF_051991255.1). Classification (NCBI taxonomy): domain Eukaryota; kingdom Metazoa; phylum Chordata; class Actinopteri; order Syngnathiformes; family Syngnathidae; genus Vanacampus; species Vanacampus margaritifer. The sequence goes on from NC_135449.1 coordinate 12,053,934, forward strand.
CTCACAAGTAATTAATTCACCGCAATGTATAGTAATGAACAAATAGCAAACAGTTAGCCTAGCATTTCTTATTTCTTCTTTTTATTCTACGGTTGTCTAGGTAGGCTGCGCAAAACAACTATGACACGGCTATCCGGCATTTTTGTTGACAGACTCAAGGTTCGTGCGCAGTTACGCGAGAATTGGCGCATACGTCAACAATCTGCGACAATGCGTCGTCATCGAGCTGCGACCATTACGTCATCACTGGAGGACTATCCTGCATATGGTGTCCAGACGGACGCGTACGGGGCGCGTTTTGAAATCTTTCCACTCTGGAGCCCGGTTTCAAAAGTGATCAGTTTCAAGCTCCGAAACCGCACCGTCATGTGGACGAACGGCTTAAACGTTAAAAAACTTGTGAGGATACATTGAAACTGGCTTTCGCGTGGACGGTGCCTGATTTGCAGTTGAACCCTGTTGTGGCCAGTTTTGGTTCCACATTATTTTACAAAAGCAAATCACACACGCATTACGCCCCCCCCCCCCTTCCCCACACACACACACCCCAGCCCTTTCTGGTATACAGTACTATCATCCCTTTCTCAGCCAGTGTAACTATGGTGATTTATGTTTTGTTATGTTTTTTTAGTACCCTGTAGGCTTCTTCTGATGTTTTTTTTTATTTTTATGAATTATCTTCCCTTTCTTGTTTACTTTTGTTTTCAGTGGATGCAAGCATTGTTTCAGTTGGAGGAGTGGAGGTGTTCTGGTCATTGTGGGAGTGGTTGTGTGTAGGAAAGTAGAGCGTGGACACTCATGTCGCCTCCTCCACTTCCCTCATCATCTTTTTTGCTTTATCGTTCTGTTTAGTGTCTCGCTCTTGTCTCCTCAACTGTCTGCTTTTCTTGCTTCTTCTTGTCACCATTTCTCATCTGCCCCCCAACCAGATGCTCGTCTTCTATTTCTGTGTTCGGTAAGAATTCAACGGAATTGGGAGGGAGCAGCAAGGAGCATAGTTGGCTGTGCAATGTGAGAAAACAAAAGCCAGTTAAGAAGAGAGAATCCTGTCTGGGGACAAATTTAGCCACCAGCTTTGGCTCCACAAAAGCTGAAATGAACTGAAGATGGGGAGAGTCCAAAGCGATGAGATGGAACTTAATTGTTCCCTTTGGAAAGATTTGTTGTGCAGGCAGCTCAATTAACTTTATAGCACAGAGATGGGGAAAATGCTTGCAAATAAAAGGATGTTGTTTTTTTGGAAATATATTCACAATTTAATTTTTTAAAATGGTTATACTCATTGTACTCCCTCAAGGGGAAATTCACATTAAACTCTGCTGATAAGTGTCTTGCTCAAGAGGACCAGAAGTCAGGAGGCAGAATGTAATTTATTTTGTCTCAGCTGGGATTTAAACTGTGACCCTCTGGTTCCAAAACCAGACTGGATTTGTTAGTCCCCCTTCCCTGGTTCTCAATCATTTGCAAAAACTACTCCTTAAATAGAAGACAATCTAAATCAATTAAGGTAAGGGACTCATTTCAATCAGCTCGCACATCTGTTGCTGCAAGCGGTTCTGCCTCCTCCTTAAGCAGGAGACAACGAAGTGATTAGCGACTAGTCAATGTCAAGCACGGAAAGTCATTGTGGAGTAGTGAAGTTGACTAGTGGACTAGTCCCTCTGTAAGCCACGAAAGATCTTTAGGAGAACCGCAGGAAATCTTATTTCACTGAATTTGTTTTTGATAATAATAACAATTATTATTTGTATTTATTTCTACATTATGAATTAAAAATATATCTCTGTTAATATATCTTTGCTGACAAGCAAACCATGTTTTTTTGTTTTTTTTAACTTGATGGCAGAAGAACCAGATCCAGATCCTTGCTCAACACACTCATAATCCAAGCAGGATCAAGTCTAAGTAAAAAGCAAGGTTTTGCTGAATTTTATTTACTACATAATGCAATTTTATTTGTTGTTGCTTTGCTTATAGTGTGTTTATGTCTCATGCATTTGCTAGCTAACAGTCAATTTAAATACCGCAATTAATGGTCCATTTGTTCATATCATAGGAGTACAGTATCGAAAAAGCACAATGACATGAAATATCTTGACAATTCTAAATGCTTTTTTTAACATTGTTCCTGCTTGTATTATGAATGTGATGAGCAAGGTTCTGAATATGTGTACATTTTATTTCATGATGATATGATATGATAGATCATATGATAAACAATGACTTCTTAACCAGGTTGCTTGATTGCTATGGTGTAAAATAATGACGTTGATTGGTTCAGTTTGTTTTTCTAAATAGTGTGTCAGTCTATTGGGGCAAGATGGAGAAAAATAATAATTAAATAGTACCACATTAGTCTCAAAAGATGCTAGCCCACTGGGCCCACTGGGCATGTGCCCTCATTTCCAGAAGGCCAGTCCAGCATTGGCTCCATCCGTGCAGACCTCTGCTTCGACACAATTCCAATTCAGGTCAATCCAGTTACAAATAATACACAAAAACGTACGAATGAAAACTGGAATAAATTATGTGAATGACCCAAGAAGATGAAAACATAGAAGTTGGATATCGATGAGATATCAGAGAGCGATATCAAGCTGTGTTTGTGTGTGTGGGCTAGAGTCGACTATAATTTTTAATGCGCACACAATTCTCCCACATTGTAATGAACAAATAACCCGCAATAACTTCACATAATAACCACAATGACTTCTGAATCGAATATCACACTCCCATTACTGCGCTCGTAGAAACAACACGATCAATCTTCTTGCGTGCGTGACATTTGGTCTCGTTAAAAATATTTATTCGAGGGCGAGTTCTGCTCTGCTGACAGCTGAATGACATGACGGAACCTTCTGCCCGTCAGACGAGACACGGACGCTCACGCGCCCAATTAGACACACACAGTGGGAAGCATCATCTAGTCTTCATGAAGCTTTTGATCAAAGCACAAAAGCTTTTGAAACACAACGGGGGGGGGGTGAAGAGTTCTTGGATGCTGATGGTTGATATGGAAAATGAGGAGCCATCTGCCTTGCAGTAATGCTACTCGTGTGTGAGTCGCCCAATCAGCAGCAGCAACTGCAGGCCTTTAACCCCCTCGGAGTCCTGAGTCAGCAACATCGCTGTCAAAGAAGCCAAGGAATATTAGCGCATGTGTGTGGGTGGATGGTGTGTTTGTCAGGTGGGGGGGCTTTGAGGAAGGGTGCTCTGGTTTCATATATGCATGGTTGTAATGCCAATTCTTGAATTAACTGAAGACATGTTCAGGAAAAATGTTCTTGTAATTAGTTTATTTGGCAGGAATGTGTAGGAGTCAATACTTGTTTGGAGCGCGTGAGGGATTCCACTCTTTCTGTTCTCGTATTAGCGGCTGCGCCACTCATTATTTGTTTCGCTTCCTTCCGCCTCCCACAGGCACACTCGCTAACACATGCCTCTTGAAGCCACTGCGGACGTGGCCGCATCTGTTTGGGCACAGCCTACAAGATATAGCAATAAAAAATTGAACTTATCTAAAATAGCTAGTGAATCCACTTTAACATCAGCCATATTTCAATAAAAAAATACCAAGATAAGAACAGAGTTAACACTCATAGAAAAGGTGATGAGAAGATTCCCCCCCCCCTTCAATGTTATTGGCCACTTACTTGAGAGTGTTCTGAGCAGCATGGACAGTGATTCATATGTGACCCGTCATAGCAAACTATCCCTTTCATCGATTAAAAGTTCCATTTTCATGAAATAAACACTGTGACGTTCTTTAAAAATGCATTATTTAAAAGATACTTGTCAAAGAAATCAGTTAACATCTGAAAATATAGCAAAACAATCACTTATTACCTTGCTGTTGTTGTAGATATCCACATGGCGAATCCTCATTGCGCTAATTATGTACTCATTTGAACAATTCTACGTCATTTTGAGCTAATATTAGGCCGGGAATCTGCAGGATTTTTCGGCAAGCAATCATTATGAACTCTAGGATAGCAACAATTGCTACTATGCTAGGCCCTTTTTGTTTTCTTACTATTCACACAAATGGAATTTGCGACTTTTACCCTCCTAGCTTAGCATCGCTGTCATTTTGCCTTAGAGGATAAAACAGCATAAGAGCAGCTGCTTTTTCATTTTTCGAAACACATTTTTTCTGAAAAAACAAACAAACATTTTAATTGGAAAGCACAGTAGGTCAGCTAGGTTGTCTTCCTCACATTTCTGAAGTTTGGCATTGAATTCTCTGCTCTGCCTTTCCTGTATGGAGTTTGTAAGGTAAGATGAGTGGTTGTTGGTTCTAAAAAGATAACAGTGCTATTAGAGTAACTATATTCTTTTGTATTTGTATTCATACCAGCTTTAATGTCATGAATAGCAAGAAAGTATTCATCAGTGGGTTTGGATGGCGCATGTAAGACGTCCGCCATGCGTATCAATTGCTAATGCTAAATGCTACCTTGGTTGAATGTTCAACAGCAGTGCACACACCATTATCAAATTTTATTTTTATTTTTGCTTAGTCTCAACAGCTATTGGAACCTGGCTGTGCCATTTACCTCTCGCCCGTCACACATTGTAACATTGGAAATATATCGCCAGCTCATTTTGTGTTGTCTGACCAGCGACTGGCAACCACAGTGGATAGCCCCCGATTAGATGAGTATGTGAATGCAAACTTGAATTTGGAAGTAAATAGGAAGGAATTTAATAGTTAAATTTCCTTTTAATGGGTTTATTGTTTGAATGAACTGTGTGATTGATATAGACATGGCAAAAACAGGACGCCGGGATGAGAGCTGCGTAATATCGGGGCAAAAATAAGGAGGTTGGTGAAATCCGACGGGACATGGGACCCTAAGGCGACAAGCTTTCCGACACCTTTTCCAGTTGTTGACTGCAATGATTGTGATTTCATGCTTTCCACTGTCATTTTAACAATGGATCATACAGCGTAGCGTGACTCGAACCATAACCCTCTGGTTCAAAAACTGAAGCCCTTACAGATGAGCTGCTGCCTGAATCATTTACAACTACATATTAATGTGCTTTGATGGATTATCCGTGAAAGGCCATGTTATAATTTACCCCCCAAAGGGTTCTGACACAAACATGCTGTCACACTGCCAAACTAGAAATGTCAATTGTATGTGAAATATCACAATAGTCACCTCATTTCTTTTATTTCTGTGTTGAAGAGAGTTTGGTGTGCATACCTAGGAGGTCCACGAAGGAGCGTGTGTCTCGTGTGCCTCGTCTTAACACTCTTCCTCCCTCGTGGAATGAAGGGGGTGGCGCCTATGAGGTGGCTTTGCCTTGCTAAGTACACCTGAGGGAACACTACTCTGTGGTGTAGCCTCACTTTATCATAGCTGACATGCGGCCATATGTGTTGGATGAGAAGGAGGCGACTGTATCAGTAGCAAATGGCCTTGGTTGACCCCGAGCGCACCCTCCGGCATAGCGTGCTACGCTACTGCCGAGGCGCGGTCATCCATCACACTTAGACACACAACACACGCGTGCAAACATACCGCTATGAGGTCCATGCACCGGTGCAAGAGAAACATACCAAGAGGAGATGCAAAAACGTGTAATAGTAACAACTAGAAAAATTCCCGCGAACATTTTAAATGGGACTGCTGACTCTTGCAAGGTGGAAAGACGCATGTAGTACTTGTAGCAATAGTAGTAGTAGTAGGACTTTTAGTAGAAGCAAGTACTTGTACTTGTAGTAGTAGTAGTAGTAGTAGTAGTAGTATTAATAGTACTTGTAGTTGTAGTAATTTTAGTAGTAGTCAAATGGCCAAGACCCAGGTGGGCGAGGGGGAGAGAGTCCTTGGTGTACCTAATCAATTGGCCAAGATGGCCGCCGCCCTGGGCGAGCGGAGTGGCGAGAATCCTGGGCGTACCTAATCAATTGGCCAAGATGGCCACCGCCTTGCGCGAGCGGAGTGGCGAGAATCCTGGGCGTACCTAATCAATTGGCCAAGATGGCCGCCGCCCTGGGCGAGTAACAATTATTTTTAGTCCAAGAACTTGTAAATTTTTTGTAGCTATGGGCAACCTTATACACAAACCTTTTATTTCCTTGACACTTTTTATTGAGCAACACAAGACAAAAACAATGTGGTAGAGTAAATACAGAGTAGGGACAAAACACACAAAATAGGAGTGCAGACAATAAAGGTAAGAAAACAACCAGAAAGCTTCTGGTAGCCGACCGCTGCGCCGTGTAAAATGCTAAAAGTTGATTCATGTCTACATTCCTCCACTGCTTACAAAAGCTGATTTCTTACTTTAAATGAAGGTTCTGCCAGTGTCTTTCCTTGAAAGCATCTTTTGTTGTTGATGCTCTGACACCTTTTCAGAGGTTCACGCCAGCAACTCAAAACCTACCAAAATTTCTGGGTCTGCTGGCATGTGTTTTTCAATCCCGTTGGAGACCCCAGTAAAATCTGGGAAAGAATGATTATTGTCTATAATCCGAAACGTCGTGTGGCTTCTGGCCACGGTGCAAGAATAACAAGTCATTTTCTGCATTTCCTTGCCGGAGGAAAGAAAAGAGTTGAGTAGATCTAATCGGACTTGATTCAGCTTCTTTCACGGCCTCGACTAAGTGGTTTAACATTCCCCGTAACGTTGCTATCATAAAATCGCTGTCACGGTATTGGCTATAATTTCATAATCAAATCTGTCACTGACTCCTGCACGCCTTTAAAGACTTGCTAACATCTTTGCATCCATCGCTTGCATGGAGTTGGAGCCTATCCGAGATGACATGGCAAATGTGCAGACGTCATCCGAGACTGGTTGCTCGTCAATCACAGGGCTGGCTGGAAACTGAACTGAAGAAGGGGTATTTGAAACCGTATTGGCGCAAGTAAGGCTCTGAATCCTCTGAAATGAATCATGTTTTCTTTTTCTTCTGTCTAAAAAAACTCAGGGCACTAATTAGCGAACCGCCAGGCATCCCGTTCTCGCTCCCTCTGTTGGTTATCTTTTTCATGTTTCGAGGACGGGTTGTGACTATGAAGACAAACGCTTTGTGTGTTTTAATGTGCATTGTGATACAAACTTTATATAATTGAAACTATATTGCAACTACAAGTCTCAAATTCCACTTTTTGTCCGGAAAGCCTTTGGTTTTGACAGTGCTACTGATTGTCTCCTTTACTTATTAAGGGTGAGTGTTGCACCTTTTTAGACAAAAACATTAGCCAAGATAATGAAAAGGTTATCAATCTCATTATGCTGTCTGGCATAATCATAGCTACAGATTAGCCCTTGTTGGCACGGGCATATAATGCCTAAATGCTTCCAGTCCTCAAAGAGTAATAAAAGTCTTTGTTTAATCAAAGGTGTGTGATATTAAGGGCCTGTGTTGTATTTTCTTGGCTGCGTCTGCATCCTACACCTCGACACACTTCCTGGTTGGCAAGCAGCGGGGATGCTGTGCTTTGTCAGATGGCAGCTCTGTCTTGGATCTCCGTGTTTTTGTTAAGGGTAAAGCATAAACAACAGTGTGTTCTTTTTAATTGTTTTATTTTGGAGGCCTCCGCTGTTTCCAGTCTTGCTGCTCTACAGTGACCACCCTTTAATAACTATGTCTGCCAATAGTCTCATCCAGCTTTCCCTCAACGCAGCCCCCCCCCCCCCCACACACACTTTCTCCACTGACCATCCAACCACACACACACACACCACCAGCAGCCCATCCTATTTCTTTCTCCTCTGCGGTTTCCTGAGTGTATAGTAATTTTTCTCTAGCTCCAGTTCACTAATCAATTCCCTCCTGAGTCAGTCAACCCCTCCCCTCACCCCCATTTTTCCCCATCCTCAGTTTTCTACCTTCACATCTATTAGACATGCCTCATTTTTCCTTTCCGGCAAAACTCCGGTAGCCTCTTATGTCACCTGATGTAAAGAAAAAAAAAGGCCATTCTCCAGTGTGCCTTCCCAATTTACTGCCTTGGATTTTCTCTCCAACTATTACTTTCATTATCTCTCATTATGTCAGTCTTATCAGGTCATTTGTTCCTGTCTAAACCCTGTGCCCTCCTCTTCTTCATTCCTCTCAGGCCCTTGTCTTTTATGGGAAGCGTATGTTAAAAGAGGCAGCATGTTGAGTTGATGGACTAGCATGGTCAAAGAGAGCGGGTCAACAATACTGGCAATCGGGTAGGACTGGGCGATAAGGCCCAAAAATAAAATCTCGTCTTTCTGGACGATTACGATTTTAGGGGACTCTTTCCGCCATCGTATTTTCCCCATCTCCCCCTTTTCTGAACTGATGTCTCCCGTTACTTTCCCTGCGTCCTTCCTTCCAACTTTTTTTTTTTGCATTTTCATTGCCCATATTGCAGTGATTTGCACCATCTTTCCACATCAAAGCCGAAGCACTAAGTTTGGTCGCATTCAAATCCCTGAGAGGGTCAATTGAATCATGACCGCTTTTTGCTTTCATCTTCCCAGCCTCTCGCCTCTTTCCCATTCTTTCTCTGTCTATTTGAGTCTGTCGCTCTGCTATTTGTCATGGAATTTACATTTCTGTACCTCTGTCAGCGGTGATTTATGCTTTTGCGCATCTACTTTCCCCATTTGGCTCTCACTCTGCCTCCCTGCCTTCGCCAGTCCGTCAGCTGAGTAAACAAGTGGTCTTATTCTAGATTTCTTGACGTCAGCGAGATGGTCCACAGCCTCTGTCATCTGTATCTGAGGTCATAGGTCCTTATTTCTGGTTCCCCCCCGGAGACCTCGGAGATGAGATGAGAGTTGTGTGGACGCTGCCCATGAAGAACCGAAACGGACGGCTTTGGGCGCCAAAAGAGTTTTCACTTCGGCTTCACCGAAGCTAGCTGAAGATGGGGGTGTGTGTTTTTTTTTGTGGGGGGGGGGGTGTCACAGCATATATGACAGTTGATGGGTTACATCCTTTGGGGTTAGTAACTGACATAAATCACTGATCCAGCATGATTTAATGCAAGACGTGAGTATGCTTTCTTTGAGCAACTCTGTCAAGAACCCTGAGACTGGTGCTGTTTTCAGATTGAGCTCTGAATATCTATCCCGATCTCATGGGTTAGGGTTAGGATGTTTTTGTTTAAAGTTGTGTGAAGGCACTTGTGAAAGGTACAAAGATGAGTTATGTCAGTTGCCATTTTAGTTTGTGTAAAGTCAGAATGCCAGAACTTTCAAGTCACTTCAGTGACATGGTTGCTGTGTGTTGTGTAAACTTTGTCCTTGTAATGTGAGTTGGTCCTCATAATTACCATTTTTGCCATGGGCGTGGCTTATTTAGGTAATTATCTATGTCCTCACAATTATGGATTTTTTTCAAGTTTTTCTTTTTTTCGTGAGTTGAGTTTTTTTCAAGTTTTGAAGTGAAATTTTCCTGGACAACAGCCCCAAAAATTTTTGGGGTGCAAGTCCCATCTCTCTGGCATTAGCAGAAAGGGGTGTCCCTGTAATACACAATTAAACGGGTTTGGAAAAAATTTCCTCATAATATACAGAGGCAAGTGTGTGTGTGTGTGTGCGCAATTCAGGCAAAAATAAATACATAATAATGAGACAAAATTAATGGCTACATGATCAAAATCGGTAACTATTGAAGAGGGTCTTCTGCCCAGATTTAGTCATAACTGTTTTAATTTCCTTATTTCCTCAGTACAGTAGAGCTTTGTTCTGTGGGTGTATCTTTGTGAGTGTTATCGCAATTTCTGCCAGGTGCAGTCATGACTGAAAAACCTTCTATTCCTCAAATGGGCTTTTGTTTTGTGTCTGAATAGTGTATCTCTGTACGTCCGGTCAACTCCGCTTGAACTGTTTACTGGAAACTGTGTGATACCGCCCTTCAAGATAGTACATATAAGAATATTCTAAGTCCTCTGTAATCTTCGCCATTGTCTGTAACTCACTTGTGCCCGGAATATTCTGTACAAATAAAAGCTTCGAAGGAACTGTTCATCATCTCCAGCCTGTATCCAGATAACCAACATTCTCACTACCCGGAAGAAAACGAACACGCGGAGGAAAAGATCAACTCCACAACACTATCTAGGCTGCACCTCCTGTCAAAAAGCAACTCGGTGTCCAAGCAATTAAAACAAGTCAATGTTTTTGTTATCTTCAAAGTATATTCCATATCAATGTGCACAATGTAGGCATCATTTGGACTTATTTTTTTTGTTAATTTATGTTACTTATTTATATCCATAAAGTTATAATGTTATGTTCTAATCTAAAGTATAGTTAAATTGAGGTTTTGCATTTGGATGTAAGGGAATGAGGGAAAATATTATTAGGAGATGCAGCTTGGGGTTACTATATGCTGGTGTTTTTGTTTACTGTTATTTTGCACATGATAGTACTGTATTACAAGAGGGAAACGAGGGCCACAATAAAGTACTATCAAGTGGAAAATGAGGGCCACCAGACCCCAAAACAAAGAGCTGATAGCAAGCACCAAGAAAGCCTGTGTTTCCAGGACCCCCAGGCAATGCTACGGCGCATCAAGGCAGCTAATTAAGACAAAGGGAATCCAACCATCTAGTGAAGATTGACATATCGTTTTGAAAATATCATCCATCCATTTCTTTGCATCATTCAAATTTTGGGAGAGCGACAACATTCGATACGTATCTTGATACGTGTTAATTGGAGAGATTTACACCCCTAATATATATAAATTAGGAATTATAAATTAAATTGTGTAGTGTATAAAATAAATATTCTGATAAATATTGAAATGAAGAAGCAGCTATTAGATTAATAACATCTTGAAATAATTGAATTAATATTCAAATTAACGGGGGTTATCAAAAACATATTTTACAAAGTAATATAACTGAATACATATTAAAATAAGGGGAAATAGTGAACTAAAAAAAGGAAATAATGGAATAAATATTTAAAAAATACATATATTTATATTTAAGTATTAAGCAGTAATATTGATGGATTGAATAAATATTTAAAAACAAAATATATATTGAAATAATCAAATAAATATGTAAATAAATAATCAATGAAACAAAACAATATTGAATTATTAATATTTTTCTAAATATTGAGATAAAAAATACATCAATATTAAAATAAATAAATACTGAAATAATTGAATAAACAGTCAAGGCACTTTATTCCATTTTGGAAAACACAACATGACATTTCATTCAGATTGAGTTCTTTCTTGCACATTCTTAACCAATGGCCTTAACTTAAAAAATACATATATTTTTTTTTAAAGAATTTATTGAACAGGTCAATCAATGTAAAATATGTGAGTGGGGAAAAAAATCTCATACAAAATGACTGACGACAATTGTGGGAGCTAAACATCTCCAATATCATCACTGACTTTGAGTCGTAACACGACATGCAAGTGGAATTATTTGCAGAGGAATTTTATCAGTTGTGTAAAAGAAAGGAAACATTTTCATGTTGTCAGACAAATGTGGCCAAAAGGAAGGTTCTGTTTTGAACAATTCAGTGTTTGTATGTGATTCAGAGAATGAAACTGATCTTTTGTTCATGTCCACGTGAACTCGGATCTTCTGCAGCTTCACTGGCGGATTCCAGGATCCAAATGACTCTGTAGAATTAGTGTATTTATCATCACAAAATGAAATGCCACATGTTTCCATGCTATGTGGCAAACAAGAATCACCCCATGCCACACCCAGTGCCCAGTCTCTGTTGTCTCCCACCTCAACATCCCACATGTGAGTTCCCGAGACCAAAGCAGAACCAAGCACACATTTCCACTTGAACCTCTCTGGATTGTTTGGACGCTGATGTTCTTTTTGACAACTCACACTGGTCAGATCTTCAGACAGACTGAGTGTTGGATTGGCCGTGTTTGGGTCCAGTATGACGGGACTGTAGGAGACCATCTCCTTCATTCGTTCCCACACGCTGAACTTGAGGTTTCCCACATGCTTGACTTCGTCCAGCAGAGCTCCTGAGAGCAGTTTGGGCTTGTCGGGTAGCTTCTGGATTTTGGTCATCGTAGTCTGGAAGTTCTTCATGAAAAAAACGGGGTCAGAGGTCAGCTTCTCTTCTGTGCTTCTGATCTCGTCTGACAGCAAGGCCATGTCTCTGCTGAGAGCCTGAATCTTCTCCTTCATCATCCGACTCTTCTCCTCCTCTTCCTCCCTCACAGCAGACAACCTGGCCTCCTCCTCAGCCTGCAAGAAGCGACGAAGTTCCTCGAAATCCATCTTAATCTTGTTTTCCACCTGCTCCCTCTGGACCTTGATGTACGTCGCTTGTTCATTGCAGTTGTCTCTTGTCTTAGTGTAATCTTTCAGTCTTTTCTTTGCGTCCTGCAGGCCGTCTTGGAGTTTTTTTTTGTGATCTTCGTGAATTTCAATGAGGGGACAGAACTTGTGGCCAGTGTGGATTTTTGCATCTTTGCAGATGAGGCACACAAGCTCCTGGTGGTCCACACAAAAAAGTTTCAGTTTCTCCTTGTGCAAGCTGCAGATGTCGTCAGACTCCACTGAGGCTTGTGAAAAGACCTCACATATGTTCTTCAGGGCCAAGTTTATAGGTAGTTCAAGTGATCTAAACTCCGTCCTACAGACTGGACACGTTCGATCTCCTTTCTGCTCCCACCACTGCTGTACACACGCACGACAGAAGCTGTGACTACACGGCAGCACGACAGGATCTCTAAAGATCTCCAAACAGGTTGGACATTGGAGATGGTCCTCAGCTCGGCTGGCCATCGTTCCTTGCAAAGATACCGACTTTGTCGACAAGCTTCCAACGTTCACTCTCAAGAGAGCCGCAGTGCGTCTTTCAGTCACGAGTGAAGGAAATATTTGCACTTCCTGCTTTCGTTTTCTGACTTGACTGCAGCCACACCCCGTTATCTGGGATCACACAAAAACGATTTATTACCACTTGCACATAAAAAATAATATTTATCCAACATCAGAGTAAAAACAAAAAACAAAGCACATCAGTTCCATCTATAGTCGACGTGAAAGAAAAGGGAGGAAAAACTGAGTCCTGAATGCAAACTTGCTCAGAGAAGAAAAAAGTTGAAAAAATAAGTGGAGGAGAAAGGGTGTTGAAAGGAAATAGCCGCTTACCCTTCCTGCTTGGTGCTCGATGTGCAGCAAACAACGAAAAAACAACCCGAACAGCTCACCTTAAACAGAAGACAAACCCACCAAACTCGCTTTACCACATTGCAAAACTCCGCGTCTCTTTTGGTAAATTTTTCTTTCAAAATGAAAACACCGACATTGAAATACAGCTTGATTTGATTGATTCTTATCCGGAACGAGTAGGTCAAATTTGAAAAAAAGAAAAGAAAAAGAATTTCAATTTTTATTAAAACATTTGTTAAAATCTTAACTTCTTGCAGGTGCTCCCACACAAACAAACCTCAATGTGTCAGTATAAAAAAACAAATATTAATCACTATCAATATGATCAATGTGCCACGTCAAACCCTTTTTACCATGTTTTGATTAAAACATCACATCACATCACATCACTTATTTCCAGAAAAATCACAGTTCTATGAAAAATTTAGTGGGAAGCTTTTATTATATACATAGTCAGAAACACATTGAAGCATAAATTCATATTTTTTTTACCGACTCCGATGGTCCTCAGCTAGGCTGGCCGTCGTTCCTTGCAAAGATACCGACTCTGTCGACAAGCTTCCAACGTTCACTATCAAGAGAGCCGCGGTGCGTCTGCCTCAGTCACAAGTGAATGATTGTTTCATATCCAAAAGGTCCATAAGTGCACTTCCTGGAGTTGTGCTTTTATTGACTCCAATCGATGACACTTGGACTTGTTATGATCAAACCTTTATGTATTTATTATTGTTGAACTGTGATTTGCCAGAAGCCAAAGTCCAACAATAAACGAGATAACGAGGGAGTGTCAGGTCAAGAAGAGGTTCAGGTGTGAATTTGGCATCATCTTAAAGGTGCAGTGTGCCGTTTAAAAAGGTAATGTTAAAGCTTTTTCTACATCATATATGCTCCACCAATGCCCAGATGAGTACGAAGCCCTGACTCTTACTCTGACTGCACCTATCAGCTTTTATCTTCCCTTAAACTGTGGAGTGTGGAGACCCTGCACACTCCACAGTTTCTTTGGGAAGAGGAGGGGCGGAGTTTTTCTTACCTCATTTGAAATCATGTCTTCCTTTGTCAACTGTGGCTGTCACTTTAAGAGCGTGCACGCACACATGAACGAGCCTTACACGATGCTGCAGTGGGCCAGAGTTAGCAGTTGCGAGTGAAAAAGTGACAAACAACGATCCTTTAAGTACAGTCCTGTACGAGTACGTCTTCATCTCAGAAGGTTCAAGCTGACAAATGTCTGGATAATCGTTTTATTTTGTATGCTACGATAGGGCTGTGCAATTAATCAAAAATCTATTACGATTTCCATTATTACCCTCCACGATTACAAAATTGGCATAATCGTACAAAAAAAAGCACTTTTATTTTGAAGTTGCTTCCTGGAAGCGTGTCGTCGCGGTGTAAGTGCTGACAAACTTTTTCTGATGAAAGCTGAGAGTCCAATCTTTCATTTGGTAGTATGTGTGTTTCCATAGTCCAAACACAACATTTTCTGTGGTCCTTGAAAGATCACTCAAAATGCTTAAATCGGCTGGCAATGAAAGAGTTAACATCCCACATGTAAGTTCCCGAGACCAAAGCAGAACCAAGCACACCATTCCACTCGGACCTCTCTGGATTGTTTGGACGCTGATGTTCTTTTTGACGACTCACACTGGTCAGATCTTCAGACAAACTGAGAACCGGACCAGCCGTGTTTGGGTCCAGTATGACGGGACTGTAGGAGACCATCTCCTTCATTCGTTCCCACACGCTGAACTTGAGGTTGCCCACATGCTTGACTTCGTCCAGCAGAGCTCCTGAGAGCAGTTTGGGCTCGTCGGGTAGCTTCTGGATTTTGGTCATCGCATTCTTGAAGTTCTTCATGAAGGAAATGGGGTCAGAGGTCAGCTGCTCTTCTGTGCTTCTGATCTCGTCTGACAGCGCGGCCATGTCTCTGCTGAGAGCCTGAATCTTCTCCTTCATCATCCGACTCTTTTCCTCCTCTTCCTCCCTCACAGCAGACAACCTGGCCTCCTCCTCAGCCTGCAAGAAGCGATGAAGTTCCTCGAAATCCATCTTAATCTTGTTTTCCACCTGCTCCCTCTGGACCTTGATGTACGTCGCTTGTTCATAGCAGTTGTCTCTTGTCTCAGTGTAATCGTTCAGTCTTTTCTTTGCGTCCTGCAGGACGTCCTGGAGTTTGTCTTTGTGATCTTTGTGAACTTCAATGAGGGGACAGAACTTGTGGCCAGCGTGGATTTTTGCATCTTTGCAGATGATGCACACAAGCTTCTGGTGGTCCACACAGAAAAGTTTCAGTTTCTCCTTGTGCAAGATGCAGATGTCGTCGGACTCCATTGAGGCTTGTGAAAAGACCTCACACATGTTCTTCAGGGCCAAGTTTATAGGTAGTTCAAGTGATCTAAACTCCGTCCTACAGACTGGACACGCTCGATCTCCTTTCTGCTCCCACCAATGCTGTACACACGCACGACAGAAGCTGTGGCTACACGGCAGCATGACAGGATCTCTAAAGATCTCCAAACAGGTTGGACATTGGAGATGGTCCTCAGCTAGGCTGGCCATCGTTCCTTGCAAAGATACCGACTTTGTCGACAAGCTTCCAACGTTCACTCTCAAGAGAGCCGCAGTGCGTCTTTCAGTCACGAGTGAAGGAAATATTTGCACTTCCTGCTTTCGTTTTCTGATTTTACTGCAGCCACACCCCGTTATCTGGGATCACACAAAAACGATTTATTACCACTTGCACATAAAAAATAATATTTATCCAGTATCAGAGTAAAAACAAAAAACAAAGCACATCAGTTCCATCTATAGTCGACGTGAAAGAAAAGGGAGGAAAAACTGAGTCCTGAATGCAAACTTGGTCAGAGAAGAAAAAAAAAGTTAAAGACAAGAAAAAGGGTGTTTAAAGGAAATAGCCGCTTACCCGTTCTGCTTGGTGCTCGACGTGCAGCAAACAACGAAAAAACAACCTGGACAGCTCACCTTAAACAGAAGACAAACCCACCAAACTCGCTTTATCACATTGCAAAACTCCGCGTCTCTTTTGGTAAATTTTTCTTTCAAAATGAGAACACCAACATTGAAATACAGCTTGATTTGATTGATTCTTATCTGGAACGACTAGGTAACATTTGAAAAAAAGAAAAGAAAAACAATTTCAATTTGTATTAAAACATTTGTTAAAATATTAACTTCCTGCAGGTGCTCCCACACAAACAAACCTCAATGTGTCAGTATAAAAAAACAAATATTAATCACTATCAATATGATCAATGTGCCACGTCAAACACTTTTTACCATGTTTTGATTAAAACATCACATCACTTATTTCCAGAAAAATCACAGTTCTATGAAAAATTTAGTGGGAAGCTTTTATTATATACATAGTCAGAAATACATTGAAGCATAAATTCAATTTTTTTTTTACCGACTCTGTCGACAAGCTTCCAACGTTCACTCTCAAGAGAGCCGCGGTGCGTCTGCCTCAGTCACAAGTGAATGATTGTTTCATATCCAAAAGGTCCATAAGTGCACTTCCTGGAGTTGTGCTTTTATTGACTCCAATTGATGACACTTGGACTTGTTATGCTCAAACCTTTGTGTATTTCTTATTGTTGAACTGCGATTTGCCAGATGCCAAAGTCCAACAATAAACGAGATAATGAGGGAGTGTCAGGTCAAGAAGACATTCAGGTGTGAATTTGGCATCATCTTAAAGGTGCAGTGTGCCGTTTAAAAAGGGAATGTTAAAGCTTTTTCTACATCATATGTGCTCCACCAATGCCCAGATGAGTACGAAGCCCTGACTCTTTTACTCTGACCGCACCTATCAGCTTTTATCTTCCCCTTAGGGCAGAGGTGGGCAATCTCGGTCCTCGAGGGCCGGAGTCCTGCAGGTTTTGGAGGTTTCTCACTTTCAACACAAGCTGATTCCAATCAACAGTATCGTTATCAGGCTTATGCAGAGCTTGCTGATGAGCTGATCATATATCAGCTGTGTTGGAGAAGGGCAACATGCAAAACCAGCAGGACTCCGGCCCTCGATGCCCACCTCTGCCTTAGGGTCTGGACACGCCACAGTTTCTTTGGGAAGGGGAGGGGCGGAGTTTTTCTTACCTCATTTGAAGTCATGTCTTCCTTTGTCAACTGTGGCTGTCACTTTAAGAGCGTGCACGCACACATGAACGAGCCTTACACAGATGCTGCAGTGGGCCAGAGGTAGCAGTCGCGAGTGAAAAAGTGACAAACAACGATCCTTTAAGTACAGTCCTGTACGAGTACGTCTTCATCTCAGAAGGTTCAAGCTGACAAATGTCTGGATAATCGTTTTATTTTGTATACTACGATAGGGCTGTGCAATTAATCAAAAATCTATTACGATTTCCATTATTACCCTCCACGATTACAAAATTGGCATAATCGTACAAAAAAAGCACTTTTATTTTGAAGTTGCTTCCTGGAAGCGTGTCGTCGCGGTGTAAGGGCTGACAACGTACTCGTCTACTCAGAGTTTGTGAACAACGGCAATATAAATGCCCCAAACTGTTGCAACAGACGCCAGTTACACAACCTAGTCCTGAAGTCACGTTCAAGCTCCACTTTAAAGCGCTAAGACATAATTATGGTGAAATTGTATTGTACAGCGCCAGCGTTTAGCGGTTCCTGCTAGCTAACAGCGAGCTACCAGCAACAAGCTAGCCGCGACGATTGGTTTTCAAAGGCATAAATACTACAGCCCGTAGAGAGTTGGGGTAGGCTCCAGCGTGACCCTCCTGAGGATTAGCGGTTCAGAAAATGTTTTGATGGACTGTGCACACTTTGATGCTGACAGCCTGACTAATTTGCCGTTCCTACTGATCACTTATTAACAAACCAGGCTTACTCAAATGTGCTATTTATTTAGCCGACAAAATTGCTGTTGTGGCTCTGACGTCACTTTAGTTCCATTGACCAAAATCTATGGGGAAAGATTTATCTAAAATCTCGCTGTTTCCGAGGAAAATAGTTTGCTGAGAGCACAGTTTAAGTAAAAAAAAAAAAAAAGAGTTGATTATCTAAAAATGAAAACAGCTGCTTGTTAATCATTAGATGCATTGTCATCTGTATTTATAATTGTTCTTTAACCAAGGAAGTATATACAGGTATATTTTAACTTCTATCCAAATACCCGATTATCCGCTAGAATTTTTTTTTTTATTATATATATATATATATATATATATATATATATATATAATATATAAAAAACAACATTATCGCTACCCGGAAGAAAACGAACACGCGGAGGAAAAGATCAACTGCACAACACTATCTAGGCTGCACCTCCTGTCAAAAAGCAACTCGGTGTCCAAGCAATTAAAACAAGTCAATGTTTTCGTTATCTTCAAAGTATATTCCATATCAATGTGCACAATGTAGGCGTCATTTGGACTTATTTTTTTTGTTAATTTATGTTACTTATTTATATCCTTAAATTTATAATGTTATGTTCTAATCTAAAGTATAGTTAAATTGAAGTTTTGCATTTGGATGTAAGGGAATGAGGGAAAATATTATTCGGAGATGCAGCTTGGGGTTACTATATGCTGGTGTTTTTGTTTACTGTTATTTTGCACATGATAGTACTGTATTACAAGAGGGAAACGAGGGTCACAATAAAGTACTATCAAGTGGAAAATGAGGGCCACCAGACCCCAAAACAAAGAGCTGATAGCAAGCACCAAGAAAGCCTGTGTTTCCAGGACCCCCAGGCAATGCTACAGCGCATCAAGGCAGCTGATTAAGACAAAGGGAATCCAACCATCTAGTGAAGATTGACATATCGTTTTGAAAATATCATCCATCCATTTCTTCACCTCATTCTAATTTTGGGAGATCGACAACATTCGATACGTATCTTGATACGTGTTAATTGGAGAGATTTACACCCCTAATATATATAAATTAGGAATTCTAAATGAAATAGTGTAGTGTATGAAATAAATATTCTGATAAATATTGAAATGAACAAGCAGCTATTAGATTAATAACATCTTGAAATAATTGAATTAATATTCAAATTAACGGGGGTTATCAAAAACATATTTTACAAAGTAATATAACTGAATACATATTGAAATAAGGGAAATAGTGAACTAAAAAAAGCAAATAATGGAATAAATATTTAAAAAATACATATATTTATATTTAAGTATTAAGCAGTAATATTGATGGATTGAATAAATATTTAAATACAAAATATATATTAAAATAATCAAATAAATATGTAAATAAATAATCAATGAAACAAAACAATATTGAATTATTAATATTTTTCTAAATATTGAGATAAAAAAATACATCAATATTAAAATACATAAATACTGAAATAATTGAATAAACAGTCAAGGCACTTTATTCCATTTTGGAAAACACAACATGACATTTCATTCAGATTGAGTTCTTTCTTGCACATTCTTAACCAATGGCCTTAACTTAAAAAATACATTTTTTTTTTTTAAAGAATTTATTGAACAGGTCAATCAATGTAAAATATCTGAGTGGGGAAAGAAATCTCATACAAAATGACTGACGACAATTGTGGGAGCTAAACATCTCCAATATCATCACTGACTTTGAGTCGTAACACGACATGCAAGTGGAATTATTTGTAGAGGAATTTTATCAGTTGTGTAAAAGTAAGGAAACATTTTCATGTTGTCAGACAAATGTGGCCAAGCGCAAGGTTCTGTATTGCAAAATTCAATGTTTGTATGTGATTTAGAGAATGAAACTGATCTTTTGTTCATGTCCACGTGAACTCGGATCTTCTGCAGCTTCACTAGCGGATTAAACAATCTAAATAACCCCAAAAACATACGGTATTCATCATTAGGAAATGCAATTTTCCACATTTTTAACTCATGTGGCAAACAAGAATCACCGAATGCCACACCCAGTTCCCACTCTCTGTTGTCTCCCACCTTAACATCCCACATGTAAGTTCCCGAGACCAAAGCAGAACCAAGCACACATTTCAACGCGGACCTCTCTGGATTGTTTGGACGCTGATGTTCTTTTTGACAACTCACACTGGTCAGATCTTCAGACAGACTGAGATCCGGATCGGCCGTGTTTGGGTCCAGTATGACGGGACTGTAGGAGACCATCTCCTTCATTCGTTCCCACACGCTGAACTTGAGGTTTCCCACATGCTTGACTTCGTCCAGCAGAGCTCCTGAGAGCAGTTTGGGCTTGTCGGGTAGCTTCTGGATTTTGGTCATCGTAGTCTGGAAGTTCTTCATGAAAGAAACGGGGTCAGAGGTCAGCTGCTCTTCTGTGCTTCTGATCTCGTCTGACAGCACGGCCATGTCTCTGCTGAGAGCCTGAATCTTCTCCATCATCATCCGACTCTTCTCCTCCTCTTCCTCCCTCACAGCAGACAACCTGGCCTCCTCCTCAGCCTGCAAGAAGCGACGAAGTTCCTCGAAAGCCATCTTAATCTTGTTTTCCACCTGCTCCCTCTGGACCTTGATGTACGTCGCTTGTTCATTGCAGTTGTTTCTTGTCTTAGTGTAATCTTTCAGTCTTTTCTTTGCGTCCTGCAGGCCGTCTTGGAGTTTTTTTTTGTGATCTTCGTGAATTTCAATGAGGGGACAGAACTTGTGGCCAGCGTGGATTTTTGCATCTTTGCAGATGAGGCACACAAGCTCCTGGTGGTCCACACAAAAAAGTTTCAGTTTCTCCTTGTGCAAGCTGCAGATGTCGTCAGACTCCACTGAGGCTTGTGAAAAGACCTCACATATGTTCTTCAGGGCCAAGTTTATAGGTAGTTCAAGTGATCTAAACTCCGTCCTACAGACTGGACACGTTCGATCTCCTTTCTGCTCCCACCACTGCTGTACACACGCACGACAGAAGCTGTGACTACACGGCAGCACGACAGGATCTCTAAAGATCTCCAAACAGGTTGGACATTGGAGATGGTCCTCAGCTCGGCTGGCCATCGTTCCTTGCAAAGATACCGACTTTGTCGACAAGCTTCCAACGTTCACTCTCAAGAGAGCCGCAGTGCGTCTTTCAGTCACGAGTGAAGGAAATATTTGCACTTCCTGCTTTCGTTTTCTGACTTGACTGCAGCCACACCCCGTTATCTGGGATCACACAAAAACGATTTATTACCACTTGCACATAAAAAATAATATTTATCCAACATCAGAGTAAAAACAAAAAACAAAGCACATCAGTTCCATCTATAGTCGACGTGAAAGAAAAGGGAGGAAAAACTGAGTCCTGAATGCAAACTTGCTCAGAGAAGAAAAAAAAAGAGGAGGAGAAAGGGTGTTGAAAGGAAATAGCCGCTTACCCTTCCTGCTTGGTGCTCGACGTGCAGCAAACAACGAAAAAACAACCCGAACAGCTCACCTTAAAACAGAAGACAAACCCACCAAACTCGCTTTACCACATTGCAAAACTCCGCGTCTCTTTTGGTAAATTTTTCTTTCAAAATGAAAACACCGACATTGAAATACAGCTTGATTTGATTGATTCTTATCCGGAACGAGTAGGTAAAATTTGAAAAAAAGAAAAGAAAAAGAATTTCAATTTTTATTAAAACATTTGTTAAAATCTTAACTTCTTGCAGGTGCTCCCACAAAAACAAACCTCAATGTGTCAGTATGAAAAAACAAATATTAATCACTATCAATATGATCAATGTGCCACGTCAAACCCTTTTTACCATGTTTTGATTAAAACATCACATCACATCACATCACTTATTTCCAGAAAAATCACAGTTCTATGAAAAATTTAGTGGGAAGCTTTTATTATATACATAGTCAGAAACACATTGAAGCATAAATTCATATTTTTTTTACCGACTCCGATGGTCCTCAGCTAGGCTGGCCGTCGTTCCTTGCAAAGATACCGACTCTGTCGACAAGCTTCCAACGTTCACTATCAAGAGAGCCGCGGTGCGTCTGCCTCAGTCACAAGTGAATGATTGTTTCATATCCAAAAGGTCCATAAGTGCACTTCCTGGAGTTGTGCTTTTATTGACTCCAATCGATGACACTTGGACTTGTTATGATCAAACCTTTATGTATTTATTATTGTTGAACTGTGATTTGCCAGAAGCCAAAGTCCAACAATAAACGAGATAACGAGGGAGTGTCAGGTCAAGAAGAGGTTCAGGTGTGAATTTGGCATCATCTTAAAGGTGCAGTGTGCCGTTTAAAAAGGTAATGTTAAAGCTTTTTCTACATCATATATGCTCCACCAATGCCCAGATGAGTACGAAGCCCTGACTCTTTTACTCTGACTGCACCTATCAGCTTTTATCTTCCCTTAAACTGTGGAGTATGGAGACCCTGCACACTCCACAGTTTCTTTGGGAAGAGGAGGGGCGGAGTTTTTCTTACCTCATTTGAAATCATGTCTTCCTTTGTCAACTGTGGCTGTCACTTTAAGAGCGTGCACGCACACATGAACGAGTCTTACACAGATGCTGCAGTGGGCCAGAGGTAGCAGTCGCAAGTGAAAAAGTGACAAACATCGATCTTTTAAGTACAGTCCTGTACGAGTACGTCTTCATCTCAGAAGGTTCAAGCTGACAAATGTCTGGATAATCGTTTTATTTTGTATGCTACGATAGGGCTGTGCAATTAATCAAAAATCTATTACAATTTCCATTATTACCCTCCACGATTACAAAATTGGCATAATCGTACAAAAAAAGCACTTTTATTTTGAAGTTGCTTCCTGGAAGCGTGTCGTCGCGGTGTAAGGGCTGACAACGTACTCGTCTAGTCAGAGTTTGTGAACAACGGCAATATAAATGCCCCAAACTGTTGCAACAGACGCCAGTAACACAACCTAGTCCTGAAGTCACGTTCAAGCTCCACTTTAAAGCGCTAAGACATAATTATGGTGAAATTGTATTGTACAGCGCCAGCGTTTAGCGGTTCCTGCTAGCTAACAGCGATCTACCAGCAACAAGCTAGCCGCGACGATTGGTTTTCAAAGGCATAAATACTACAGCCCGTAGAGAGTTGGGGTAGGCTCCAGCGTGACCCTCCTGAGGATTAGCGGTTCAGAAAATGTTTTGATGGACTGTGCACACTTTGATGCTGACAGCCTGACTAATTTGCCGTTCCTACTGATCACTTATTAACAAACCAGGCTTACTCAAATGTGCTATTTATTTAGCCGACAAAATTGCTGTTGTGGCTCTGACGTCACTTTAGTTCCATTGACCAAAATCTATGGGGAAAGATTTATCTAAAATCTCGCTGTTTCCGAGGAAAATAGTTTGCTGAGAGCACAGTTTAAGTAAAAAAAAGAAAAAAAAGAGTTGATTATCTAAAAATGAAAACAGCTGCTTGTTAATCATTAGATGCATTGTCATCTGTATTTATAATTGTTCTTTAACCAAGGAAGTATATACAGGTATATTTTAACTTCTATCCAAATACCCGATTATCCGCTAGAATTTTTTTATTATATATATATATATATATATATATATATATATATGTATATATATATATATATATATATATATATATATATATATATATATATATATATATATATATATATATAATATATAAGAAACAACATTATCACTACCCGGAAGAAAACGAACACGCGGAGGAAAAGATCAACTGCACAACACTATCTAGGCTGCACCTCCTGTCAAAAAGCAACTCGGTGTCCAAGCAATTAAAACAAGTCAATGTTTTCGTTATCTTCAAAGTATATTCCATATCAATGTGCACAATGTAGGCGTCATTTGGACTTATTTTTTTTGTTAATTTATGTTACTTATTTATATCCATAAAGTTATAATGTTATGTTCTAATCTAAAGTATAGTTAAATTGAGGTTTTGCATTTGGATGTAAGGGAATGAGGGAAAATATTATTCGGAGATGCAGCTTGGGGTTACTATATGCTGGTGTTTTTGTTTACTGTTATTTTGCACATGATAGTACTGTATTACAAGAGGGAAACGAGGGCCACAATAAAGTACTATCAAGTGGAAAATGAGGGCCACCAGACCCCAAAACAAAGAGCTGATAGCAAGCACCAAGAAAGCCTGTGTTTCCAGGACCCCCAGGCAATGCTACGGCGCATCAAGGCAGCTAATTAAGACAAAGGGAATCCAACCATCTAGTGAAGATTGACATATCGTTTTGAAAATATCATCCCTCCATTTCTTCACATCATTCAAATTTTGGGAGATCGACAACATTCGATACGTATCTTGATACGTGTTAATTGGAGAGATTTACAACCCTAATATATATAAATTAGGAATTATAAATGAAATAGTGTAGTGTATGAAATAAATATTCTGATAAATATTGAAATGAACAAGCAGCTATTAGATTAATAACATCTTGAAATAATTGAATTAATATTCAAATTAATGGGGGTTATCAAAAACATATTTTACAAAGTAATATAACTGAATACATATTGAAATGAGGGGAAATAGTGAACTAAAAAAAAGGAAATAATGGAATAAATATTTTAAAAAATACATATATTTATATTTAAGTATTAAGCAGTGATATTGATGGATTGAATAAATATTTAAATACAAAATATATATTGAAATAATCAAATAAATATGTAAATAAATAATCAATGAAACATTAAAACAATATTGAATTATTAATATTTTTCTAAATATTGAGATAAAAAAATACATCAATATTAAATTAAATAAATACTGAAATAATTGAATAAACAGTCAAGGCACTTTATTCCATTTTGGAAAACACAACATGACATTTCATTCAGATTGAGTTCTTTCTTGCACATTCTTAACCAATGGCCTTAACTTAAAAAAAAATATATATATTTTTTTAAAGAATTTATTGAACAGGTCAATCAATGTAAAATATGTGAGTGGGGAAAAAAATCTCATACAAAATGACTGACGACAATTGTGGGAGCTAAACATCTCCAATATCATCACTGACTTTGAGTCGTAACACGACATGCAAGTGGAATTATTTGTAGAGGAATTTTATCAGTTGTGTAAAAGTAAGGAAACATTTTCATGTTGTCAGACAAATGTGGCCAAAAGGAAGGTTCTGTTTTGAACAATTCAGTGTTTGTATGTGATTCAGAGAATGAAACTGATCTCTTGTTCATGTCCACGTGAACTCGGATCTTGTGCAGCTTCACTGGCGGATTCCAGGATCCAAATGACTCTGTAGACTTAGTGTATTTATCATCACGAAATGCAATGCGCCATGTTTTCATGCTATGTGGCAAACAAGAATCACCCCATTTCACACCCAGTGACCAGTGGCTGTTGTCTCCCACCTCAACATCCCACATGTGCGTTTGTGAGACCAAAGCAGAACCAAGCACACCATTCCACTTGGCCCTCTCTGGATTGTTTGGACGCTGATGTTCTTTTTGACGACTCACACTGGTCAGATCTTCAGACAGACTGAGATCCGGATCGGCCGTGTTTGGGTCCAGTATGACGGGACTGTAGGAGACCATCTCCTTCATTCGTTCCCACACGCTGAACTTGAGGTTTCCCACATGCTTGACTTCGTCCAGCGGAGCTCCTGAGAGCAGTTTGGGCTTGTAGGGTAGCTTCTTGATTTTGGTCATCATAGTCCGGAAGTTCTTCATGAAGGAAACGGCGTCAGAGGTCAGCTGCTCTTCTGTGCTTCTGATCTCGTCTGACAGCGCGGCCATGTCTCTGCTGAGAGCCTGAATCTTCTCCTTCATCATCCGACTCTTCTCCTCCTCTTCCTCCCTCACAGCAGACAACCTGGCCTCCTCTTCAGCCTGCAAGAAGCGGCGAAGTTCCTCGAAATCCATCTTAATCTTGTTTTCCACCTGCTCCCTCTGGACCTTGATGTACGTCGCTTGTTCATTGCAGTTGTCTCTTGTCTCAGTGTAATCTTTCAGTCTTTTCTTTGCGCCCTGCAGGCCGTCTTGGAGTTTTTTTTTGTGATCTTCGTGAATTTCAATGAGGGGACAGAACTTGTGGCCAGCGTGGATTTTTGCATCTTTGCAGATGAGGCACACAAGCTCCTGGTGGTCCACACAAAAAAGTTTCAGTTTCTCCTTGTGCAAGCTGCAGATGTCGTCAGACTCCACTGAGGCTTGTGAAAAGACCTCACATATGTTCTTCAGGGCCAAGTTTATAGGTAGTTCAAGTGATCTAAACTCCGTCCTACAGACTGGACACGATCGATCTCCTTTCTGCTCCCACCACTGCTGTACACACGCACGACAGAAATTGTGGCTACACGGCAGCATGACAGGATCTTTAAAGATCTCCAAACAGGTTGGACATTGGAGATGGTCCTCAGCTAGGCTGGCCATCGTTCCTTGCAAAGATACCGACTTTGTCGACAAGCTTCCAACGTTCACTCTCAAGAGAGCCGCAGTGCGTCTTTCAGTCACGAGTGAAGGAAATATTTGCACTTCCTGCTTTCGTTTTCTGACTTGACTGCAGCCACACCCCGTTATCTGGGATCACACAAAAACGATTTATTACCACTTGCACATAAAAAATAATATTTATCCAACATCAGAGTAAAAACAAAAAACAAAGCACATCAGTTCCATCTATAGTCGACGTGAAAGAAAAGGGAGGAAAAACTGAGTCCTGAATGCAAACTTGCTCAGAGAAGAAAAAAAAAGCTGAAAAAATAAGAGGAGGAGAAAGGGTGTTTAAAGGAAATAGCCGCTTACCCGTCCTGCTTGGTGCTCGACGTGCAGCAAACAACGAAAAAACAACCCGAACAGCTCACCTTAAACAGAAGACAAACCCACCAAACTCGCTTTACCACATTGCAAAACTCCGCGTCTCTTTTGGTAAATTTTTCTTTCAAAATAAAAACACCGACATTGAAATACAGCTTGATTTGATTGATTCTTATCCGGAACGAGTAGGTAAAATTTGACCCTGCACACTCCAAAGTTTCTTTGGGAAGGGGAGGGGCGGAGTTTTTCTTACCTCATTTGAAGTCATGTCTTCCTTTGTCAACTGTGGCTGTCACTTTAAGAGCGTGCACGCACACATGAACGAGCCTTACACAGATGCTGCAGTGGGCCAGAGGTAGCAGTCGCAAGTGAAAAAGTGACAAACATCGATCCTTTAAGTACAGTCCTGTATGAGTACGTCTTCATCTCAGAAGGTTCAAGCTGACAAATGTCTGGATAATCGTTTTATTTTGTATGCTACGATAGGGCTGTGCAATTAATCAAAAATCTATTACGATTTCCATTATTACCCTCCACGATTACAAAATTGGCATAATCGTACAAAAAAAGCACTTTTATTTTGAAGTTGCTTCCTGGAAGCGTGTCGTCGCGGTGTAAGGGCTGACAACGTACTCGTCTACTCAGAGTTTGTGAACAACGGCAATATAAATGCCCCAAACTGTTGCAACAGACGCCAGTTACACAACCTAGTCCTGAAGTCACGTTCAAGCTCCACTTTAAAGCGCTAAGACATAATTATGGTGAAATTGTATTGTACAGCGCCAGCGTTTAGCGGTTCCTGCTAGCTAATAGCGAGCTACCAGCAACAAGCTAGCCGCGACGATTGGTTTTCAAAGGCATAAATACTACAGCCCGTAGAGAGTTGGGGTAGGCTCCAGCGTGACCCTCCTGAAGATTAGAGGTTCAGAAAATGTTTTGATGGACTGTGCACACTTTGATGCTGACAGCCTGACTAATTTGCCGTTCCTACTGATCACTTATTAACAAACCAGGCTTACTCAAATGTGCTATTTATTTAGACGTAAAATTGCTGTTGTGGCTCTGATGTCACTTTAGTTCCATTGACCAAAATCTATGGGGAAAGATTTATCTAAAATCTCGCTGTTGCACAGTTTAAGTAAAAAAAAAAAAAAAAGTTGATTATCTAAAAATGAAAACAGCTGCTTGTTAATCATTAAATGCATTGCCATCTGTATTTATAATTGTTCTTTAACCAAGGAAGGATGTACAGGTATATTTTAACTTCTATCCAAATACCCGATTATCCGCTAGAATTTTGTATTATATATATATATATATATATATATATAATATATATATAATATAAATATTCTATAGCTGCAGCCCTAAGAATATTAACTTTGAGTTGTTTTGAGGCACACCCACATGAGTTCTTTCACCACACACCCCTGTCAAAACTATCTTGCACCCCACAAGCCATACTGCACAGGCTGCACCCCAACTTTAAATTTTTGCTTACACAAATAATATAGATTATTATAAATTCAGTTTGGTCCAAAAAGAACTAACATAATTATAATATTTCAAATAATTTTATTTGTCTTAATATATTTTTTTAATGTCATATTGGCTTGTTTAGATTATGTCCATGCCTTTGCTGGTTTAGAAATGCATGTGTAGAAATGCATATTCCATAGTGACTTCAATTTAAATCACATGTTGCCCTCAAACAAAAAAAAGATTTTCGTTTTGCTACTTTGAAATAAACAAGATTGGAGTATGTTGAGACTTTACTGCCAGAAAATTTATTTATTTATGGGCCCTATTTCATGATCAGCGCAAGTCTAGCGCAACAATACACATGGCTGGAGTTTTCTTTCTTTTGGTATTATTAGGCAAGACAAGAAAGTTTATTTCTATAGTAGATTTCATACACAAGGCAACTCAATGTGCTTTACACAAAGAAAGACAACATTTATAAGCATCAACAAACACAGCAGTTAACAACATTCAAAAGCAAAACAGAGAAAACAGAAGTAGCTTACAAAATTCACTAAAAGAACGTACGTTGACAATGTTAAAACATTAGACAGCAAACTAAAAACATTTAGAGTAAAGAGGTTTTCTGAGATAATTAACCTCATTCACTCCAAGGCATTTTCACTGAAGCAACCCCCTTTGCTCCCGGCTGTTTTACTGGATTTTGAATGATTTTGCAAGGCCCACAAAATATTGTGTTCTATTGCTATAAAAACATGAAACCTACCAAACGAAAATTAGAGTCTCTTCTTTCATCAGGAAAAAATGATTTTTCTATCTATTTCCGTTTTGCAACAATTAGCATTAGAATATAGCTAAGTTTCATCATTATTCACAAATCTGTATAGAACTGTGGGTAAATTAGCTTTTTTTCAACATGGCCCTGGTTAATCTCTATTTTTGTAATAACTACCATTTCCTCAACCGTTCTCTGCTGTTGAGAGGCTTCATCAAAGCCTTCTGTATGCCCTAGCATAAAAGAACATGAAAAAACATTTAAATATGTCTTTGGGACACCTAAAATATTTAAAATAGAACATACCTATGCGTTTTTGGGAGCAAATGAGTTAAAAGACAAAAAAAACATGATTTAAAAATGTTTAAAATACTTTAATCTAAGGTATAGGGAAAAAGCAAAGTTTTTAACCTGGATTTAAAAGCATTTACAATCTGCTTTGGCTTCACTTATGTTGGCAGCTTATTCCATCTATGTGCAGCATAACAGCTAAATGCAGCTTCACCATGTTTACTTTGAACTCTGGGTTCCACTAGTTGACCCAAGTCTGCAGATCTCAGAACCCTGATGGGTTTGTATTCAATCGGCATTTCTTGAATACATTCAGGACCCAAACCATTCAGTGATTTATTGACCATTACCAGAATTTTGAAATCTATTCTATCTACAGCTGACTGGGAGCCAGTGTAAAGCCTTAAGGACTGGAGCGCTATGTTTTGATCTCTTTGTTTTGGTCAGAACTCGAGCTGCAGCGTTTTTTTGAAAGAGTTTAGTTAGAAGACAGGACAGGAGGCAGAGCTGGATGTGGCAGAAATGAAGATGCTGCGCTTGATGCTGGGCCCTCCAGGACCTGAGTTTCAGACCTAGACATTGCAAAGGTAGAATTGGGAGTTTGGGATGGAACGCAGCTGACTCCAGGCCAAACTAAGCGGCTCCCCTCATTCCTGTTAAAATCAGGGCAGGGGGATTGCAGAAATAGGAATTGTCTCACTGGGGTCTGCTCGCAAAATGTGTTTATGCCAGAAAACGGCAAGATATTCCCTTGTGAATGATGTAGTTGGACATGCATGAGAATGAGTAATTGAAGAGCGTCTTGCATCACTAATCGTGCTTGCGAAATCTGACATCTGCATTTGACCCATCATAGTAGTAGCCTGAACTATTTCCAATGATGAAAGACACACAGATGCATTGCTTGAGCCACTTGAGACCCCGAGCCACTCTAATCTTGTGTGTGTCAGCCGAGTTTGGTGATAAGTAAAGTAGAGCAACTCAGCTTATCAGTTGTTGTCTTAACTGGGCGCACAACACTCCAAAATGTTAATGAATATGGAGGACCAAAGTTGCAAAAATTCTAAATAAATACATGACTAAATAATTCAATAAATAAATGACTAAAAGTGACAATAAAAACAGATAAAAAAATATATAATTCGAAAAGTATTTTTTTTTTTTTTATAAAAATGGAAATAAAAACAACAACATATATATATATATATATATATAAACATATATATATATTTTGTCTTTTAGTCATTTATTTATTTATTCAGTCATTTATTTATTTTTATTTTGGCAGTTTTGGTCCTCCATACATGAATGCTGTGTTAAAGGCAGATGCAAAATACACAACAGACTGCATTGATTTTGTTATGGTTGGAGTGCCCCAGAGGTCTATGTTAGGGAACCTTGTTTTTTGTGTCGATCGGAAAAATTAACAACCTTATACAACTTGTGCAACAAGAAGGAATAAAAGTGGATCTCCTGTAAGTTAAATGTCAGTGTGAAGGGAGCGTATTATTAATTTAACATTAATTTAACCTGAAACCAAGCAAAACACAAAATTAATTTTTGGAAAATTCACAAAAAACAGAGGTCTGCTTTTGCGTTTGAACTCTTAATATACATATCGGCATCTTATTTTGTTTCCCTTTTGAACTGCTGTCTGTAACCCATCCAATTCCGTAAAAATAAAACTTAAGTAAACTAGTTATTCAAGCCGCATAGATGTACGCTTGTGTCCCCATCCAGAGTCAAGTCAGTGTGGGAATGTTTTTATCGGCCCTGAGTGCTTTGTGGTATGTTGATTTTGAAGCTTGACTCATCATGCAAACACAAAAAAAGAGGATTATCACAACGATTTGCTCATAAATATGCACTTTTAAGCATTCCTAAATGTATGCCGAATTAGCTTATCAATTAAGCAGTGTTTCATTTTCTCTAAAGTAATTAATGACTCACTAATAGAGAAAGCGGGTTTGTGCAGGGATGAAATCAAGAAGCGTAACATTGCACTTTGTTTTTGTCATTCATTGTCTACTTTGTTTAATTTTGAATCCATTCATGCATATTATTCACAGACATGCCTGAACTGTGTCACTTGGCTGCACTCAAGAAGACTTATTCTTTTTTGCACTTAGTGTGACCAGTACTAGGATTTCTAAAATATGCCATTCGGCTTTCAATGCCCTCCAACAAGACATCAATGCTAAAACATGTTACCAATAATAATAATTTCAACAGACATGTCCCGACCCAAACAGTGGGGAAGTCCTGCATACCCTTTTTTCACCATCTACCCCTTCAACTTTCACCCCCCTTTTCCCACCCCCTTTGATGAACATCTCTGTTTTGCTTTGTTCACTGTGAACGCTTTCCTTTGCCATTCTCTCGGGGCTACAAGGATGGACAGCGTGTATACAGTTGCGTCGAGTGTGGCATCGTATCAACCCTTACATACCAGAACATCTGAGTGTGTGTGTGTGTGTGTTGATCCTTAAGGGAGGGGCTGGAGAAAAGGGGCGAGAGCAAGTTTACTGTCTACTCGAGGATAGAAACACTGAAGCAGCCCTCAAGTAAAAGTCCCAACATGTTTGCCTGGCTATTTGTAAGCACTTTATAAAATAGCTGCCTTTCACACGGCAATAAAAACATGACATACATGCCGAGCCAGTATTTGGCAATTTTACTAAAGAAACCCTACCTAGAACAACAAAGACTTCTCTTCTGGCCTAAAAACTATTAGAAGCATGATAATGATATGTCTCCAACAAGAAATCTGGCATATAGTACCAGCAGTACATTGTGGTTGCAAACTCTTCTAGTGAATGACTTGGGAAATCTGTACGACAGGCTTCAGGCCACTTCCTTATTGGCTACAGACTATATGCCACGGAGGAGGCGGGACTTCCGACTTCCGGGTTTTCACCCATCAACTTTGTCTCCGTTACCGCTTTGCAACGAGTGGGCCGCGTCCCAGTACTTGCGCTCCCGCCTTTGTCCCCCTCGGTTGCGCGTTCCCGTCGACGGGTGCAAGGCTGCGAGTGTGTAGTGTCTGTCTCAGTGTCCGAAGCACTTCAGATAACCGAGACGCCCTCTTGCCGATGAGCAGGAGCGTGCGGTTGGGGGGTGGCAGGGGTGGGGGTGCGAGTGTTGGAACGCGGCCAGCAAAAATGCCATAACCAATAAAAAACATCTATAATGAATAGATTAACGAAATGTTCTAGTTGCACTATTTTAAATGTCCCAGTATTTTATTTTTTATATAATAAAAATTAATAAATAACCTAAAACAAAAAAACACCAACAACGACAACAAAAAATAATAATATTTTTAACGGGAACAATTTCCTGAGAAGCAAATGAAATGAAAGGAAATAAAAGAGATACAGTAATGTTAATTGACAAATTATGAAGCTCTACTCTTTAACTCTATTTAGGAGGCATTTTTGAAACTAGATTTTCTATAGGTGATATCACACAAAAACGCCCCTCATCCCTCCAAAAACAAAAAAACTCTTCTCCTGAATCCCTTATCCACTTTTCAAAATTCTTACCACTCAGGTTGAAGATTCCAAACCGACGTAATGTTCAGACAGACAATTTTTTTTGTAAATTTTGTCTGAATAGTGACTGAATAATTAAAAGGTAAAATCACAGGTGTCAAACTCAAGGCCACATCCGGCAAAATCGTTTCATATGGCCTGCCAAAGCAAAATATGTGTTGAGGTATTGCAACCATATCAGATTACCAATCAATCTATTTAAAATGTAATCATATTTGAAGCAGTTTTTACTGGCGTCTGATTTCAAAGCTAGTTGTTCATCATTTGCTGTGTAAATGTAATATGAGGTGATCGTTTATATCATATACATATATTTATATCGCTGGAGAGACTATGTCTCTCGGCTGTCCTGGGAACGCCTTGGGGTCCCGTCGGATGAGCTGGCTGAAGTGGCTGGGGAGAGGGAAGTCTGGGCTTCCCTGCTAAAGCTGCTGCCCCCGCGACCCGACCCCGGATAAGCGGAAGAAGACGGACGGACGGACGGACGGACGGACGGACGTTTATATCATTTTCTGCGAACATAAAGTAGCCTTCTTAGGGCCATGTTGTACTTTCTGGAGGAACGGCGGTTTTGTCACTTCATGATGTCATTCCATTGCAGTCCCAGTTGATGAATGCACACAGTAGCTGGTTCTCTTAAGATGAGATCAGACACAAAATTGTAATATATGACTTGGGAGACCCGCCACTTGTTAGGATGTGGGATTTTATTACATGTTGTGAATTCTCAACATGTGGTTTTGATTTCCCCTGATGGGGAGCAAAGAGAAAACAAGGAGATGTATGCAAGCAAAGCATGCATGCACTGTATCGGCCCCTCTCTATTTTTTGAAGATCACTGATATTCATGCCCTTTGGCTTACTGACCCAGCTATGGTTAATTCCTAATGGCTGCTCTTGCAGTTAATTTCCAGTCCTGGTTAGTGTGCCCTTATCGAGTTGCCTTGATTATATATTGTGCACTGGTCATGGACTCATTACTTTAATGGCACTGCACTGACAACTATACATCATAAGTGAAGGCTAGCATCTAAACGCTTTCCTTA
This sequence comes from Vanacampus margaritifer, assembly GCF_051991255.1. Classification (NCBI taxonomy): domain Eukaryota; kingdom Metazoa; phylum Chordata; class Actinopteri; order Syngnathiformes; family Syngnathidae; genus Vanacampus; species Vanacampus margaritifer. The sequence continues at coordinate 12,087,932 of NC_135449.1, forward strand.
ATGCATTTTGACACGTCCTTGTTGATGCTAATTCAATCCGATCTTAAAGTGGATTTATGGCCAGATGTCAATATGAGGTATTACTGACAATGTTTGCTGAGGTGTTGATAAAGCAATCATCAGGTCTGTGCATAGTCAGATAAGCGTGTAAGTTCAGGTGATGGAAAATTCATGCTTATGTCAAATTAGTTTGGATTGGGTTTATTGAACAAAATCAGTTCTACAGTGCCATTAAAATCATTATTGCAAAGATCAGTACATATTACCTACGTATATGATATGATGATTTTTTTTATGCAATGCTATGTTCTGCTGGTTAACATGTCAAACCTGGTTATGAGTTTCTAGGTTCAAATTGGGGCTCTGATCTTCCTGTGTTTTTTTTACCCATAGCATGTGACTACTTAGTGCCCTGATAGATTAAACTAATGGCTCTGTATTAATTATAAAATATATATTAGAACAGAAGAAATTTGACTGCTTTTTATATACACTTTAACTACACGATATGGTGCCTAAAACGCTTTACAATTGATGCAAAGAATTTTTCAAGTCGTTTTGTTTGCGACGTTTACTTATGTCTTATTTTGAAACGTATGCTTTTAATTTGAAAGGCCGCGCCGTATTACTATTTCCTGTTTTCAGTCCTCCGTTCGTCTTTCAGCTGGTAGCGTACAGGAGTAAATGACAAAGTGAGTGTCCATTCTGATTCGTTCCAATTCCAGTTCCAATTCTGATACGTTCTTATTTGTGCTTAGTAAGATAATATGAGTTTAAATATATCTTATATGTTCGTTTTGGCTGATGTTTGCACTTATTAGCAGTAATTGATGGCTAACTGGTAGTGTGTGGCTGTTAGTAACTTACTAATATGAGTAATGTAGACCATTAATACACTAAAGGTTTTCATCCCAAATAGCCTGTAAATATTTATATATTTGAGTTTATTTGCATTAGGAATGATAGAAGCACTCACATACCGTAGTTGCTTTAAATGTAATTGTGTTCTTTCCTTTATTTCTCCAGAGACTGTAAATCTGCACATGCAAATAAGTCTGCATTTTAAGTTGACTGAATGGTTGAGTTCAACTGAAGACTTCCTCAACAATTGAAGCCTCACATTCACACACGCGCTCATACACTAGTGGTCGGCTGCAGCCATGCAAGGCATTGTAAGGTCCGCTGGGAGGAAATCGGGGTTCAGTGTCTTGCTCAAGGACACTTCGACGTGGCCACCAGGGTTGAGGATCAAACGCACAACCTCACAGATGGGAGGCAACCATTCTACCACTGAGCCATGCCGCCCTGACAGTGCCAAAAACAGTGCCATCTGTTGGACTTGTTGCAAGGTAACCACTGTGACTGCACCTGAATAAAATCACTCATGTACAGTAGATATCCACACCAGAACAGCACACATCAACTTGTTGGATAACTTTCACAGTAGGTTTTTCCGAGCCACAAACACTTCACGCAAAACAAAGTCCTGAACTTTTACAGCAGCTGTTGTGAGAAAAGTAGCAAATGGTGCACACACATACACACGTACACACACACACCGCATCAAGTGTATTCCACACACGTTGCCTACATGTTCACTATAAAGTATTTTAATTTGAACTCCAGGCAAGAAACTTTCTCAGCCGTACTTCTAAAACCAAATCCCTCTCTGCTGAGATGAAGACGTAGTTGTGAAATTCCTGTGCCGGCAGCCAGGATAATGTGAGCCATTAAATTGGTCCTGCTTACATCTCAAATGTAATGCAGAATGGCATGAATCAAATGTGCTCCATATGCAGACTGGCTCTCTTGCTGGTCCATGTTGATCTTCCACACAGAGTTCACAGTTGGACAAATGATTACAAAAATATTGCTTACACTTGGTGGCTATTTAAAAATAAAGTAAAAAATGTTCACTTAATGAATAGTATTGTAAATCATAATAATAATCATACTGAATATTGAATAACATGATTTTTCTGTGGTAGGTAGGTTTGAATTCAGTTAATTGGAAGTTTTTCACTCATGAACAGTTACTGTAGCTCAAGTCAGTATTTTTACATTTCTTTTTTTAAACAATGTTTTATTTAAATCATCTTTAGAATTGTACGTTGTCCTTGAGTATCTAGAAAGGCGCCTCTAAATATAATGCATTATTATTATTTTTATTACAGTTACATTCCTCCTATCAATCTTTTTTTTTTAGAACTTTGATGATCTTTTGTCTATAAATTATAATTATAATTTGTTTTGGGAAAGTACCGATACCAGGTATCGATATATAGGACCAATACCAGTCCTTATTTCAAGGTATCGGTACTTGCGACAGCGGCCAATATGTAGCTGTTTCATGATCAGGAACTAGAAATTAGAAGAATAGAAAATTGCCATTAATTTCATGCAATTTTAGGGGAAAATGTTATACAGTATTGGGATATATAGGTCTTTCTTTAAAATGATCTGTTATTGTTTTTTTTTTTTTGGGGGGGGGTGAAATTTTATGTATCAAAAATACTAGTGGTATCAGTAATCAGTAAAAAGTGGCATTGAACATCCCATCCATTTTTTGAACCGCTTATTCCTCACAAGAGTCATACCAAAGACTATAAAAATTGGACCTATTTGCCTCCCTGCTTGGCAGTCAGCATTAAGGTTTGGAATTGGGGGGTTAGCTCTTTTGTATTCCTATCAGCTCCCTCGGCCACGTGTGTCTAGTACAGGTGCTCCTCATTGTCTCATTAGTGTGCTTGTATTAATGCTGCATTTGAGGAAGGTGGGAAATTGGACATATCCCACTTGCAATCTTTCAGTCCCGACCAAAAAGTGTTCGAAAATATGTAAACCAAGATGTTTGTTCTTTTTTTAACAGAGTCAGTCAAATTCATGTTTGGTTACTTTTTTTTTTTAAATAAATAAGTAAATATGTCTAGAATCATGTAAATTATATTTTGCTGTTCACAGTCTTTGTCTACAGAATTCACCATTGCCAAGTGATGTCAGATTAATAGCTGGGCTATATAGTGATGAGGGGTTAGGGTGGATATTTAGACACAAGCAAAGAGTATTTCTTTGTTTTTAATGATACGAAGCTTTTGAAAGTCTTTGACAGTGACTTGAGGAAGGCTCAAAGTTCGAGTCGAATCAGCATTTAGTAGTACAGTCCAATAGGGGCTAGCATGCCTGCCTCTCATTTAAGATTCGATGGGTTAGAATATCAACTCTGGCCTTCTTATGTTGGGTTTGTATGTTGTACCCAAAAACATGCATAATTGGTTAATTGAAAATGCGAAAATGTCCACACAGTTGGTCTCAATGTGAGTGTGTGTGGTTGGTTGCCAACACGGGCTCTCCAATTGTACGGCATTGTACCTCACCTTTTGTCCACTGTCAGCTGGGATAGGTCCAGCTCAACCCTGAAACCCGCATGAGGACAAGCACAATAGAAAATGGATGAAGGATGAGTCATCTTGCGCAAGCAGACACATTTTTTTAGAAGCACCCTGCATATTTTAGCATTCATAACAATGTCATGGTTTTTAATTAGCGATGTTCAATACCACTTTTTTTTCCAGACATATACCAGTATGAATACTCCATTCTTGAGTAGCTACCGATACATAACATTCCAAAAATAAAGAAAACATTTTTATGCAATTATCGGCAACATTCTATTATTACATTTTTTTTGTTCCTGAAGATGGTGGCCGTTACTGGTATGACTGGCTGTCTTCAATACCAATACCTTGAAATAAGGTCTAGTATCGGCACAATCCTGATACCTGATATCGGTACTCGCCCATCTGTATTTTTACTTGATCTAATTTTTTGCAGCTCATAACAGGGATAAACTGTGTATGTATTTGTATTGTTTTATCTGAAGACTCATTGGTACAATACAATGCTTAACTCATTCGAAACCCCAAACGTATAAATATGTTTTTTAATAGAGCATACAGAAGGCTTTGTTACAGCTTCTGACCTGAAGATGTTGCTTAAAGCAATGGTAATTATTACAAAAAACGGCCAGCAGGTGGCAGCAGAGTATAAGAGATCAGCCAGGCCAGGGCCATGTTGCAACAAGCTCTTTTTCCCAGTGTTTTCAACAGGTTTGTGAATAATGATGAAACTCAGCTATAGTATAATGCTAATTGCTGCAAAACGCAAACAGATTAAAATATACTTTTTTTCCTGATGAAAGAAGAGACTCTAAACTTTCTTTTGGTAGGTTCCAAGCTTTCATAGCAATAGAACACAATATTCTGAGGGCCTTGCAAAATAAGTCAAAATCCAGTAAAATAGCCCGGAGTGAAGGGGGTTGCTTCAGAGAAAATGGCTGGGTTAATGAGTTAATGATAAAGATTCATTTACTGGGACAAAAAAGTTATTTGTATGATGCATCCAACCCTTGTAAACTTCAACTACAATAAAAAGATATAGACAATATGTCTACCTGATTATTTTATCTGCAGGGGAACCAAAGTAGTTTATTGTTTATTGAGATGTACAGTGCATCATGGGAACTCCCTTGATATAGTCGACGCCTGCAGCAACATAACAAGGCTCGGGGTTGCTTCTAATATGAAACACTCCGCTTTTGCTGTCAACAGTCTTGTTTTTGTAGCCGGCGCTCTGCTTTATGCTTCTCGGTGTGCGCTTGGTGTGAGTGTGTAGCCCAGGTGTGGAGAACGACGTGTGACCATTAGCATGATCGCATCAGGACACGATCCTCCGGGGGTTATAGGAGAAAGCGATGGTATCTAGTTTCTTCAAAACAAACCGGTGAAAGAAGTGAGCATTAAATGTGTTTTTAATCCTCATATTTAGCGTGTCAAAGTGACCCATTTTAATGGTTAAAAATAGAAAAGTCCACTGTGAAAAAAACCTGTAATACAACAGAATTTTGTTTTATTTTGCAGTTTTTGCTGTATTTTAAAAAATATCTCTTAATTTACAAAAGAATCTCTGATTTTAAATGTCAAATGTAAAATAATCAATGTAGCTGTAAAAACACAATATTTCTGTTATTTTACAAAAAAAAAACTCCATTAGAAATACATATATTGATTGTTAAATTATGTTCACAGATTTATCATAATTTCACAAATATTTGTCTGTTATTTAATGGAATAAAATATATAATTCAACTTTAAAACCCTAAAAAAAAAAAAACGTTCATATTTTCAGAGAAAATTATAATACATTTTACCATAATTTCTTTGTGAATTGACAATTTTTAAAAGGGAAAATAAGTAAAATTTCTGTAATGTCATATAGATGGTAAAATGAATTGTATTATGACATCTAATGAATTATACACTGCAAAAAAAAAAAATCCTAAAAAAACATAAATTTTCCGGAAAATTACCTTTTATTTTTATAAGAAAGTAATTTTCTGTTATTTCACAGTATTTTTCTGCCACCCCTACTACCGGAAAATTACAGTTTTTTATTTTTATTTTATTTTACAGTGTGGATAACTGGAATAGTTACACGACACACAACATTAGTAAAATTTTACATCATTCAAGCAGTCATCGAGTATAGAGTTGGATGCTGTCATTGTCATCGCTATGTGTTAGCCTAGTGACAGGACGTTAGCATGCTGCTGGACCCTAAACGCGGAAATGGTACATGCATAGAATCCAAAGTTGTGGAGAAATCACTAATCAACAAGCAATTCCATGAAATACAATTATATCTTGCCTTGCCTGTCAAAAGTGCTAGTGGTATTGGTGCTTGGTATCAGTGACTACTCAGGAGTTGAGTATTCGTACTGGCATCGTTAAAAACAAAACAAAAAAAAGTGGTCTCAAACGTCCCTAAAATTAGCGCCGTGATTAGAAAGGGTTTAGAATTTTTGTTAAGGAAGATAAACATGACCTAATACAGAGTCGTCCTTAAACAAATTGTTAATTGCTTTTATACCAATAGTTGGGTCTCTGAGGTCTGCTGTGTGAAATTGCACAACTAAGTAACTCTTTTGTTATTTCTATGTTATTCTCACCTTTTACTCTCAAATCACAATGAATGTTTCCATCAAGTGAACACTCATCTTTAGTAGCTAGCTGCTAAACACTGAACCAAGTGTTGACATTGTTTTTTGCCCTAAAATACTTATCATTTGCCAGCCTTCTGTCGTCTAAAGATCAATATTTAATCCTATTTCACATCCTTGATGACAAAGATGAACAAGTGGAAAAGTGACTTGAGAGAGAGAGAGAGAAAAAAAAGAGGCATTGTGCTGGCGCTAGAGTCCAAACCAATTGACAACTCACTGGACTGGTGGGCACGGGGGCTAATGTGTGTCAAATACATGGTCACACTCGCATCCCGTCTCCTATAAGAGTAATGGATTGGCGGTTGAATATAGGGCAAGCGCGCTGGGTCATGCTGCATCACCGCTGTGAGATAATGTGTGGTTAGCTTTGACAGCGTGGGAGGAGACCTGTGATTCGGTGCTGCATGAGAGAGAAAATTCTTCAGATAACGGGGTCCTATATGTGCGGATGAGCATATGATTGTGTTCATCATATGCATTTGTATTTTTGTCACATTCTGGAATGATAGAAAAACAAATTTGATGATACTGTCTGCTGATTTTTGAATGGGTTTGTCATATAAGAAATACATTGGAACCTGCTAAGTTAAATGCTGAACAGCCTTTTAGCATGGGCGGCATAGTGGTTAGCAGACCTTACGGTCAAGAGAGACCCATGGTTCTAGCTACATTGAAGACTCTGTATCTGTTGGTATAAATGGGAGTGTTCCTGCCATTGACTAGTGATCAATAATGATCAATAAGGGTGACCCAAAGTCAGCTGCGATAAGGCCCCAGTTCAACTGCAATCCTGACAAGCAGGAGTTATTAAGAGTGTGTCTGTCAGTGTTGTTTTTGGCAGCCATTTTAGTCTTTTGGATGAAACTGCTTATAAGTCTTATGCTGCTGGGTTTACACCTAATAATTTCACAGTTTCAGGCTAAAAAACTGTAAGTCAGAAGAAGCTTAGCTAGCTAGCTAGCTTTACTGGAGTCAGAGCATGCTGCCATCATCTCAATCATTTAGGGTAAGGTGATCATCTCAGCTGTTTTATATCAGTCTTTTTCTAATCTTGGTTTTACGACATGTTTGGTATTATATTATTAAATCTTTCAGTCTTGGTGATGTAAAATAACCAACAACCAACAGATGAGTATTGAGATCTAAAAAAAAAACTAAAACTTTCTTGCGACTTTCAGTTTTTGTCTGAAGTAAGTCTGAGTAATTGTGCTTCCTAAAAATAAATCAGCTTGCCGTAAATTTTGCATTAAAGCAATGTGGAGAAGGTAGAGAGTGAGTGGAAATGGTAGCGATAGCCAAATGAAGCTTCATGAAGCACTTGTGATATTTTTTTACTCCTCTAGATGGCAGTCTTGGGTTAAAGATGCAGTGAAACTGTAATCCGTTTCCATTGCACTAACTTTTATATTTAAACCAAGACCACCATCTAGAGGTGTAAAAATATATCACAAGTGCTTCATGAAGCTTCATCCTTCCAATCTACTTGCATTAGGGCCAAGAAGGACAGTGACCCAGCAGATCCAGCAGATGGGGCTGTCGTGGAAACAAACTGTTGCAATTGTCTTCCATTTTGTAATGTGCAATACTAACAGAAAAATAAAAAAAAACGTCAGTGGAATCCTTCTTTTCACGTTTGTTTACTCTCTTCTCTTAGTTTCCAAACCTATAAAGACACACTCATGAATTTTATTATACTCCAGAACTTTATAATGAATTTTATGTTCATTGTGTACACTGGCGTAATAATGCACTCCAATAACATTTGGACCACATTTATTACTTCTTATTACTTCTGCAGTTGCCATTCAAATTAAGTTAACATCTTTACAGCCTTCCGTGAAAGTGGCTAAAATGCCACACGGTATAGCTGGTATTTAATTTCTTGTGCAGAGCACTTTTCCAGCCGCGACAGAATTGCAATGCGCTCGGTGCTGCAATTTAATAACACGTTCACTTAGTTACCGAGACAAATCAAATCAAAATTGATTTAGCGTCAGTATTGGGTGCCCACTTGTCAAAGTGACACGTAAAAAAATTAGCACATGGGGTGTGCAGGAACGAGGGTGAAGTGGGCTCATGCAGCAGTTAGTGACTGATAGCAAATAATCTTAATTATCTTCAGTCCCTGGAGCCGCATTAGACTGTATGTAAACAGCCCCCCCGGGGGTGATCGTCTGCTGTTTTCCTCTCATCTAATCTAAAGTCTTTATGTCTTCTCTTTTGGCACATATCCTGGCCCTAGTGTCAATTTATGACTACACACATGCACACTTCTGCAGTCGTTTTTGTGTTTAAGAGACGGTTTGTGTGAGTGTCGTATTTGTGTGTTTGTGTGTATGCTTCATAAAACTCAAGGAAAGCTTTTGAGTGTGACATGCACTGACAGCATCACCCAGCTGAACCAAGCTGTCACTATTGTTGCCCAAAGCGAAAGCCACCTTCGGAATGCAGCATCAATAAAAGCTTCCTTTATCTGGCTCCCCCCAAAAAGCTAGACTTTGAAGGATGTTCCTCTCTATAAATACATTTAAGAGTTTTCTCTGTGTATTTGTGATATGTTGTTGTCTTCCCGAGTTGAATACTCTGGAGAAATGGCTGAAAATAGTATTGTTTATGCTAAGATGATTCCTAAATATTTCAATTGAACGACTACCGTGCTTTGGTAGCATTTTCTGAACCGTATGCAGAAATGTATAATCCACACTACTTTGGTGTTAAACCCTATTAGTTTAAAGGGAGCCCCCAGGGCACACAAAATACTTGTAAAATTAGTACATTTGACTCTATTTAGAGTGAGACTAAATAGACTCAGTTTTAGAGCAATATTTACACTTGGAAAAGAGTAAAATAAAGAATTGAAATAAATAAATAAAAGTCACTCAAGGACTGAGGAATGAACTCACAACCTTCAGCTTGGAAGACTGTCACACTGCCACCTGAGCTAAGCCCCTCCTAATGTTTGCTTATATCCAAGAGGAGACCAAAACATCATTTTTGGTTTTGGAAGAATTCTTTATTTTGCTCTCTTCCAAGTGTAAATATTACTCTAAAACTGAGTCTATTTGGTCACACTCAATTTACTCTTATACACTTATTGCCATGTGCTTGTTGTATGGTTACCATGCTCCACCACTTCTCGACTACTGTCCATGGTTTGCTCTTTTGTGCTCCTGTGTATCACAATCAGCCAAAATACAAGTCAACATTTTGTATTGGTTCACCCGAAGGAGCTATGAAAGTGACTTTTGGTCCAAAAAGCTGCTAGGACTTGTCGATGACTACTGATTTCTCACTCAGACATAAATGTTTGGATTATGTCTCGTACGTATGTGTGGAAGTGATTGTGTTATTCCCCTCACAGATTTCTAGTGAACACAGTTCAATTTTCAATTCAACACCATTGTAGTGTACTAGCCTCATCCTGGCTAGCGCTAAGCTAGCTCATCTCTCAGGTCCGGCATACAAGTTTGCAAACTCCCTTCATTTGTTGTTAGGACAACGTGAAAGGCCAACAGCGACGTAACAACAAAAACACTGTCACAACCTTACAATTAGCATATTGTTTGCATAGTATTACTTTAGAAATGGTTTTATACCATATGCGAAGAACATTAGCAGTTAGGACTTAGCAAACCAGTATTTTTATTCAGTGAGCATGATCTTATTTGGGTCTGGCGCACTGTGGTGCTGATGGTTCCACACTCCCCAGGTGAAGACCGATACATTAGTAAATGATGGTCCAGTTAGCACCAGACTGGGTCCCACCTGCTTGCTGTTTGGAGTCATGGTGTGCTTGTTTGTTTCTAATGTTGCTGCGGTTTAAGTTTTTACTTTTCTTTCTTAGATTATTAGTGATTCACGCTTGCCGTCTGGGTTAGGATGCATGATGGTCATACTTTCCATCCTTTCTAGATGATTTGGCTGCAAGATGTAATTTGTGTGCGTGTGTGATCCCAGTTTTGTGTGTCCTGCAGCCATGCATACAAGGCAGGTTTAGATAAGGACATTCTGTCTCCATAACGTTGGACTTCTCTGGATCAAACATAGAGTGCACATCACAAAGACACACACCAATTATATTAGCCAACTTCCATTCGAAGTGACACCAGTGGTCCAGCCTTTGGCCTGACACTTCAAACAGATTTTTACCGTTCCTCACTTTGTGCTTCCAATGTTTCCATTCTCCAACGTATGATTTTATAATCCCGGTGTCGCTCTTCCTTTTTTTTTTTAATTAAATTTGATTTTTTTTTAAATTATTTTTTATTATTATTATTATTTTTTTTTCCGGTGTCGCTCTTCCATGATTCGTACCTATTTCCTCATGTTTTTACTTGCATGGCGTATTTTTATATTATATTATATATATATATTTTTTTTTCTTACCTTATTTTCACGATCCTCTGACCGTGTCTATATGAAAGGCTTTTTTTTTCTTTCTGAGAAATCTGTGCCGTTTTCCATAATGCAAACGAGCAGCGACAAGCAGTTTGCTTGCATCTTAATGGATTTAAATAGCAGTTGATGACTGTGTGTGATTCACAGTGGCTGAAAACGTACAAAACAGATGCGTACGCTCAAACAGTTTATCTGACACTTTGTCCAGTTGTGATGTGTTATGTGCAACAAATTAACTCATATGATTCAATAATGTTCAGAAACCAAGTTTTACCAATCGCAATCACAAATGCAAAAAAAGATACAAGAATGGTTGCAAATTTAACTTTAAACCACATTGTGCCTGGTTGCCACTGCTGAGGGGTCTTAGTGTGTTTGTGTTAGATGGCCAATTAAAAACTATTGCCTGCAGCGATGAGCCAATGGTAGCAGGGCGCCAATGCACTTCCCCTCCGTCAATATGCTAACACAACACAGATGTGGCTGGGTGCTGTATATGCGTCTTTTTTTCTTTTGTAATATGACGGTATTTAATCTACACAGTCACTTGACAGTGTTCTGCCAATGGCTGACATTTTTAACATGAATTAGAAATGGCAGCTTGTCTAAATCAGTGTGTAATGCAATTTTAAACTGTGGAAAGTGGAAGTGTTAAAAGTGTGACAAAAGGCCAGAAATTGTGTTGAATTCCACATGATTGCTTTTTTTGCTGCAGTACTCAAAAGTGTGTCCAGCAAATCTTGATTCTAAATTGTCAATACTTCTTTTATGACTGAGAATACTATCCATAGGACACATAGAGCAAGCATTTTATTCCCTTAGTAGCTAAGAAAATATGCATCGGCACAATTGTGCTAATTTGCATACAGGGACTTGGTGGCATTTTCTTAATGGTGGGCCAAGTACCTGCTAACCAAGTGTATTCTCTGACTGTAATACTTGACCCAGTTTTGACATCACTTGTCCTCATTAGGGATCTGGAGTGTATCCAGGGGCGATTCTAGGGTCAGAGGTTTGAGGCTGTTGCAGGCAAGATCAATTGAAGTGTTTTGCACATTTTAGTGCAATTCCATTCCATGAAAGCGAAGCATGACCCTTTTTGGTTACGGGTATTCTGTCAGTTATTAATCTGTTTATCAGGCACATTGTTAGACAGCTAGAAGGTCCTTCCTTTTACATCAGGCAAGTTATTGAACGGCTAAGGAGTCCCAAAAAGAGGTGTGTGGCAATATTCCTGGCAGTTATGAACATGTGCACAAACTGTATGTGGCGACATTAGTGAGGAAAAGAATAGTAACATGGCAGACAATAGTGGGGACAAAATGTAATTTAGCATGACGGAAGTGTGATTCAAATAACGATTGACGGATTGCGACCATGGAATTTACTGTCAGTCCTAAAATATTGCAATGACAAATGCCCCATGGACTAATCCCAACATTAGTTAAAGGTGTTTTGGCAAGTTTACTTCACCTCAGATCTCTATTAAATATAGAATAGATGAAGAGAAGCAGTGTTTAAAATATTCACATAAATTACCGAATGAACAATACTGAGCTCTCCAGAAAAAAATAAAATAAAAATAAAAATAAAAAATAAATAAATAAAATATTCACATAGAATTGGCATCTTGAGGAATAGAAACATTTCGTTTTAGGTAAATGGTAGTGAACAAAACATTTTAATGTACAGACATCTGTTATTCATATCACTCTGAATCACGTTTGTTGGTTTTGACGTCATTTCTTAATAATTGGACTCCGACTGCAAGTACATCATTTCAAACTGCTGTTCCGTTAGAAAAAGTCTCCAAACACATTATAAAACTATTATATTCAAATGTTTGGCAATTCTTCACTCTGAAATTAATCACTAATCAAACTTGATACTGGGGCACGATGAAGAAGCTGCAGCAAGAAAGCCAAGAAATCAGGGAAACGCAGTATCTCATTTTTTAAAATCCATTTCCCTATTTACAGAAATGATCCAGCAAATACACGTAGCATAATCCGAGACGCTTAACGTTTGCAAGCAGTTGGCTACTTTTGGCAGCAACGGCGATTATGACTTTCACTTTTTCCTCTTTAATTTGGACACGGAATGCCTGGAGAAAATATCTGATTGAAATCTGGTACTGCTGTAGTCTATCAAGCATCCGTTGTACGTAATGTGATGGATGGAATCTCGCAGGGTGGAGATATTGAAATTGTGAATTGTGTCAAACTCTCAGTGGAAATGTCAAGTGATTGCACAATTTGTCAACATTTGTCAAAAGACCTGGGACTTAAAAATTCATGAATTATCAGGTTTTTCTGGTATACACTATATAGGTTACCTCGTTCCTTTGGGAAATTGCCACTTGAAACTTTCAATTCATTATAAAGTAGTTGCATCATCTTTGTTTGTAATGAAAATGCATGGAAAATTATTTTATCTATTTTGATTGAAATTTATGCAGACAATTCTTCTCCAACAATTATCTTCAGAAAAACAGAAAAATAAAATCCACATGCTTTAATGTCATGATTGCATTTCTTCCCTTGAGGCACAACCACAACTTGATGTTGATGAAAAGTCCAAAAGCCAATAATTCCCAGAAATCTTTTCCAGGAGGAATTCTCATTTTAATGCTGCTGCGGCTGACTTTTGGATTAGAAATTTGAGACCTTCAGCCTAGTATAGTTTGCCTTTGAGCAAGGCACTATTATGCAGGGATTTCTTTCTTAAATATTTTGGTCAAATTTTGAATTTTATGATTCAGAAAAAACATTTTAAGGAAAGATGCATCCCACAAGTTACATAAAACAATTTGGAAAAAAGCGTTTGATTCAGTGATACTCTCGCATACCACTAGAGGGAGCTCAAATACTACCAGTGGTTCTTATGCTAAACTTTATCTGACCCACAGTAGATGCTTTTACTTTTGAGTTGTTGACATTTCATTTGTGGCTAAATTGGATTTTGTTGGCAATTTCATACTGCTGGCGTTAGGAATTTGCCTTGTTTGACGACTTTTCCAGACTCAACACTCACTCGTCGTCTTCTGACTTTTGATTTGTTTTCCAAGCATCTGAAAGTCTCTGATGTGGTTGCGTGCTAATTTGCACACCCCGGCGTACTAGAATATGCACTTCCAAATTTTACAGCAAGTCAAAGACAGTAAATCCTGAAGCTTTGTGGGAATCCTTTGTTAATTACGATTTACCTTGTGTGGGGTGGATTTCCTTGAATCTTCAGAAACAAATCCCTCACGGGCCAAGAGAACTGTCTAAACACACATATTTTAATCTCATTTAAAATAGACAAAAGACTGATGGTGCACCCATCTTGCCAAGATTTTTTATGTACCAACCCAATCAAACTGTTGTCAGCCATAATTCGTCTGCTTAGGACATAACTCTTTTATAGCTTTTGAATGGAAGCACTATCAATCAAGGTAATGCTGATTATTTAACGGAGGTGCAGAAATGAATTAGTGCTGCTGGATATAGTAAAGAATAGTGATTTCCTCTATCAATAAACGATACATCTTTCTTTAAATAGCCATTTCTATATCCAAGTGTGCGTGTATGTGGAGATCAATTGCCGAGGCTCTCTGGACATTGTTCACTCGTCACATTTTAACTCCGCTCCTTCTTGTGAATGAAAGAAAGGATTAAGTCGGTGTTCTGTCAGTCCTAACCAGAGGATGGAGGAAAGATGAAGTGTGTGATCGAGAGATGTAAAGTCCCACGGTAACAAAAAAAAAAAAGGGAACATCAAGTTAATGCAAATGGGAATTGCTGATACTTAACATTGACAGCGGGCGAATGTGTGTGCATTTAGGCATGGATGCGTGTTCTTTTTCCTTCATCCATCTTTTTTAATCTTTCCCTGATGTAAACAAATATTCCACACATAGTAAAGAAAATGGATGGATGGATGGATGGATAGTAAATTCTAAATAAATTTAGCATGTGTTAAAGGATATTATGCTGTTGTAACAATGCTTCTTGTTAATATAATTATACCACTGGAAAGCTGTTTATTTCCTTAAATGATGCTCCATTTGTATGGGCCTTGTATTTGTGAGTTGAAAAGCACAGTTGGGCTGGAAATAAAAGGGAAATAAACAAGCTTTCCAGTGGTGTGAAAGTGATTGTCATGATTCAAGCTACCAAACACACATTTCTGGCTTGTTTATGTAATAATAACCTTCACCAAAGGAAGGGGGGGGGGGCTGCATTGGTCTTTCATAAACATTTGTTAGGTTTGACAGTTTAATTTAAGAGGGAATTCAGCTTTGTCTTAAATCCTATAATTTTTCAAAAAAACAACAAATCTTTATGACATAGTTATAATATGCAGTTGTCTATACAGTATTGAAGGTGGGACAACATATCAATATTTTGATCCACATCATACGGTATCTCTCACAGAGTAATGTAATTTTGGTACTAGACCAATTCAAATATTTCACAGAATAACATTGCAATAAAACTAATGATTCAACCCGTTAATAAAAGAAAAGAAGGAAAAAAACATATTTTTTTCCCTTAAGTCTTACAACGGTAAAGCTATGCATTACAGGCAGAACGTTTGACTGTTTTACATTACTTTGTCCTTTATTTGTTCATTTTTACAGCACATAGTGAAATTGGCAAAATCGGCTGATTGTGGTGATTTTTTGGGGGGCGAATGGGGAATGTTAGAATTTGTCTCAAGCTGTAATGTATTAATGTGCAAAAAAAAAACAATGCCAAATAATAAATAACATTTATTTTGAAAATTGTTGTATTTATTTTTTTATTCATTCATTCATGCATTTTTTAATAGCTAATATCGACCAATTAAATGGACTGGCCAATTAATTTAAAATCCCGCGAATAACACTATTATTTATTTATTTATTCATTTATGTTGCCCCAAAAATGATTCCAAATCCATGGGGCGTATTATACAAGGGACATAAAAATACATTTTTGACATTGTTTAGACACTTACCAGTACATAGTCCCAACATAGGGGTTGTAAAATAAATAAATAAATAATCTAATCACAGATTTTTTTGTTACTAAGAGTTAGAAAGATTTTCAAAAATATGATTTAAAAACTACTTTGAAGACCTTAATCATAGGTATAGAAAAAATAACCTGGATTTAAAAGCATTTACACTTGATTGGTATATTTTGAATCTTTATCCATTCATATTATTTGCTCAGATATTGATCCTGTCAATGTCAGATGTCCAAGTATTAAGTTGTACATTTCACTTTCTCTAAATGGCACAGGTAGACAGTCTATTCATGTTAGGATGTCGTGCTGCTCAACTCTGCTTCTTTTTATTTTGTTATGTAAAAGAGTCGCAACACATCAATTGATATTTTGAAGCGGCGCCGACACTGAGGACGTTTTTGGGATAAATGAGCCGATGTGTGATTGTCTGTGTAATTGCGTGTGGCCAAGTGAGTTAGATTGTTATCTGTGCCATGTTGCGTTAACAGGAGACGGCGATGACTCGGGTCTGCTCCTGTGTGACACGTAGACGTTGCAATCAAGCTGGGTCGTTGTGCATCGATCTGCTCTGTTATGCCACCGCAAATAAACAGCAATCTCGGCTTTCGGAGTGTGTGCCAAGGTGCTTCTCTCAAAGTGTCTGTCTATGCAGAGGTGCTGGTGAATACGATTACAAAACTGATTTAGAGCCACTAGGCCATTGCAAACACGTCCAAATTAAAAAAGTCTGAGTGAATCTGCATGGACTGAATATTTAAAAAATGCTGATTGACACTACTGATGTATACATGTCAAATTTGAATGGACTTGTAGATGAATCCCTCATTAAGCGCTCAATTAGTGCCTTGTGTTGTGTGATCCTAGTCAATTAGCTGCAATCAGGTCCTATTACTGATACTAATCTGAAACAATTTAACAGGGTTAGCAGAGCTGCTGCTGGCCTTGCACTGAAAAACTGTGTGGGTCCAAATAGACTTCATTCAAATCTTACATGAGGGAAACTCATTAATCTTGTTAATTGAGATCACTTGGTCTGTTGTGATGATTGCTTGATGATGCTCATTAGATGTTTAGATTAAACCGAAACACACAAGGAATTTGTCTTCACGTTCACACCAGTCCAAGAAACATGAAAAATAACAATGACCAACAGAGGGCGGGAAGCCTGGTGGTTCGCTAATTAGCCCACCAAATTTATTTGATGGTAGAAAAGGAAAACATGAGGAAGGCGATGAGAGATGAGGAAGCTATGCCCCTAATTGTTGTTATATAGATTTTGTATGTGCCCCCCTAGTGCATAATTCAATAATTTGCGTGAGTAATTCATGCAAACAATAACTTTGTTTTTCAACATCAAAAACTATATACAAAAATAAAATTGAATGTTTAGTCTTTTGCATTATGAGGTAAAATAGCAAATTATTATTATTATTTTTTGTAAGTGAGAGCAATTTAAGAGAACCAAATCATACCTAATCTTCCTATTGAACCCTCTCAAATTCCCAGCAACGTGTTCTATGTGCCCCCACTAGCTTAAACACAATATTCTGATTAATATTGTGTTGATGGAATAATATTTAAAGCGATAAATTCACCCGTTTTCAACCATTCAATGAGGCTTACGCTTTACGCAGCACCGCCTCCTGCTGTCGACTAAAATTTATGTCAAAGTGCCATTGTGAACGTCATGTCTCATCTCTTTTCTTGCGTTTGGTCACTTATAATTTTGGCTACGTCAATGACAAATATAAGAACATAACTCCATTGTAAATCGAAGATCCCTTGCATTTGATTACCATACCAATCTCTAGTCGTCATGATAGTAGTCAGGACTATACGAACTGAAAGAGGCTGCAATAAAGGCCTTTATTCTTTCGGAGTTAAAAGAACCTTTCATTCTCTGTTTAGTTCAAGCCGAGGAGAAATGTTTGTGATCTAATTGTGCTGCACATCTGACTGCCCTCTTGTCTCTTTGTTGAGGGAGTGAAAGGCACATTGTTTGTAGCGTATGCACCTGTGAAGGTAGAGAGAGAGAGAAAAAACAGGCCACTTTGCGCTGTGTCGCTCCCGGTCGCTCCTGGTCCTCAATGAGCTGATAGCATCATAGCATGCCCTTCTTTTTTCCTGTATTAATGTGAGCACTACATTTTATGTGGCCCTCTGTACACTTTTTGCTCTTATTCTTCAACTTGCGTTGCGTTGATCTAGTTCAATCTTAGCACTATTCTCTATTCTCACTATAATTGTATTCTTGAACCTGTCTGACTTTCAACACTGCTGCTTTGTTTCTGAGGCTCTCCTAATGTTTCTTGCTGTTTTTTTTTTGTTTTGTCTCTATCCCTAGTTCTTTCCTCTACAAGCTCCATCTGTCCATTCACCCATTCATCTTTCTTTCCACCAATTTCCTTTCTCCCCCGCCCCCTGCTACTCTATGGTCTTCCCTCGTTACTGGGGTTTTGCCGACAGCTACTCCCGACTGCATCACTCTGTGTGGGCTGTGCAGATGGATTACATTTGGGTTTGTGTGTGTTTTTTTTCAAGTACTGTGTTCAAGCAAATATATATATATATATATATACGTAAATATATATAAATATAAAAAAAAATCTATATATATATATATATATATATATATATATAATAAAAAAAAACTATATATATATCTATATCTATCTATCTATATATATATATATATATATATATATATATATATATACGGATATTTGGTTTGTGTTCTGCACATGCTCTATTTGCAAGGAAACTTTGTGCGGGAGCTATCTTACATTGCCGCTCTCAAAATGGCGGAGTCTGTATATATATATACAAATGTATTAGTCCGTGCGTCTGGCTCACGACGCACAATGGAAAAAAAAAATGCAGTGGTTGTTTTGCCTATATATATTTGCCGTCAACCAGTGATAATTTGGTCGCTGAGAATTTTTCGTCATATTTTTCACTATCAAAATTTTTTTGCTGATGAAAATGAAACGAGAACTAAAATAGAAGCCAATCATTGAGACAATGACAATAACTAAATTGCCTGACAATCAGAGCTCACCTGTTTTCTGAAGCTGCGCTGGGAGTGGTTGTTACCTGAGACCTGATTGAACATTGATGTCATCTTTAGTCGACAGCAAGTGGCAAAATGTCCGCCCCCTGAGATGGATAAAAACGGCTAGATTTTGCTGCTTAACCAGAATACCATATTTAGACCAGTGGGGCTGCATATAACATATTATTGTCAAAAATTTTTGGGGGGTTGACTTTCCCTTTAAAAACACCTTTTTCTACGTGCTGTCGACTGCAGATGACATCACGTGCTGAGGAAATTGGTAACACCAATCACAGCTCACCTGCTTTCTGGGTATGATCAGCAAACTGAGCCATTATTGGTCACTATTTGTTTCCTTAGCACAGGTGATGTCATCTTCAGTCGACAGCAAGGGGCAAAATTTGTTTTTAAACGCAGTGTTATCTTCTTACGGTTGCAAATCTCAATGAGTCAAGTATCCCTTTAACCCGAATATTGACTGCATATAAAGTTTTTTTTTAATGGTGTTTAGTCTGTAGTTAAATTGTCTCTGAAAGTTAGAAGGAATGTTTTCAAATCATATGAACACCAAATACATCAGGCAATCAGAGCACTTTATGTTGCATTAGATTCATATCATTAGTCACTCTTAATGCACAATTGTATGGCTACGTGTGTATGCACCAGTGTGTGAGTGTGTAATTACAGCCATATGTGCTCACATTCCTGAACTGTACATAGCATCAACACTCATGACAGCCCACGATGCCCAAACACAGAGCGGCAGACTTTCTTACCACCCCATGCCAAAAGGAAAAAGTTGCTTGGTCAAGAGTGTAAACATTTTCTTTGTTGTCATGGAGAGATCAACACTGTCTGCACGACATGTAGCCTTTTTTCATCATACAGTATGCGAGTGTTTGACCTTATAGTTGTGATATGTGAGGGTGCGTGAGAAAGGTTCGGGTAATGCGTTAGAAGCCACCCACGGTGTGGCGCTCCTTCGGCAGTTCTCCGCTGCGGAGCTTGTGGTTTGGGGAGTGTTGGGTGATTGCTTCGCTAGAGCTG